>NC_136599.1:18257126-18569626 GCF_910589615.1 Taurulus bubalis | reverse complement strand
GAGTTGTGTTGTTGAACTCTTCAGGGATTAATTTGGCTAAAGGCATATTTGTTTATGTTGAATCTTTTTTGTTTTTGTTTAAATTTTTGTTGACACCACTTTTTAACCTTTAGTGCACATGGGTTTTTACAATTCCTTGTAATATCAATAATGTGAATCTATTAGCATATGTCAAATTCATAACATGTTAAGGTATAATTTGTGCATAAAAAAAGATTATGATGGACAAAGGCGTGGTTGATTTATCATACGTTGTATTAGAACATTTGTGAAAGTTAAACATGTTTCAAATACCTTTTTTTCTTTGTGATCCCTCCTTCACATGTATTTAAGACGTGTACCGTTCTGTCCTGCAGGGGGCAGCACCTTCCAGTCACCACGCGAGAAGGAAGCACGTTGACTTCCGGCTTCCTCCTTCTCTTGAAGAACAAACTGAAGCTACTGCTGCAATGGCAAAGCTAATTTGGTTTTGGCTGAAATGTATCCTGTTATGCAGCACCGTCGAGGCTGTGTTTGAGGATCAAGTCGGGAAGTTTGACTGGTAAGAGGCGTCTGGAGAACGATCAACCATGCGTGTTGTTTAGGGCCATGTTTTAATGTGTAAATGCTCATGCTAACACCTGTCACAGCCTCTAGCTGCGACCCGGTGTGTTTGGGCTGGACTTGGTGGGAGAGAACCGATATTTACTCAAGATATTTAAAAAACAAGACAATACATTTTATTTACTCGCTTACTGCAGGAGCTGTTGGCTTGTTAACGAGTTTTAATTTGTTTTTAGGAAATCAAAGATCTAGTGAGCTAAATGTGTGACTGTAAATTAGATTGAAATTGATTTCTAAACGTTGGGAAAGCATTTTAACCAATCGGAACCAAGTGTGCCGTCCACCGATATTTTCCCTTTGTTATTAAATAAATAAATGAGCTTTTTTTGTGTTTAACTCTGGGGTTGATCCTTATATGGATCGATGCACTTATCAGCATTATTATAATCGGCTCGTCTTATATATGAGGTTGTTTCATTTTTGACAGGTTGTTTTCTCTTCTGTGATTAACAGGAGGCAGCAATATATTGGCAAGGTTCGCTTTTCCCATTTCGACACGCATGCACAGTCATCCAAAAAAGTGATTTTGGCAACAGAGAACAATGTTTTTGCTTCAATCAATACCAGGACTGGAGAACTCTGTGAGTATTTTGTTGTCGGGCCAAGTACAGACAGACAATCCGTCTGTGTTGAAATACTTTGTGTTCTTACGTGAGTATTTATTCACTTGTTACAGTCTGGCGACATGTGGATATGACTGGGCCCGAGGGAAACATTGATGCTCTTCTGCAACATGGACAAGGTGATTCGGTCATTGCAGTTGAGCTTCCACAGTATTGTCTTTTTAATAAAATAGTTCTATGTATTAAAACTGTTGCTCGAGTTTTGACCCGATTGAAAGCAGATAGCTCTTTAAACTGTTCTTGTCTCCTAGATGCCGTGTTGGTGGTTGGTAATGGCCGCCAGCTGCGCTCCTGGGACATAAATGTTGGGGGTTTGAACTGGGAGATTGTGCTGGACTCTGGCAGGTGGTTACCTCCTTGATTGTCTGTTGTTAAGTTAAAAATTGTCTGTATTTTAAACAGATGTTAACTTTTTTTGTTCCACCTTTTTAGTTTCCAGTCCGCATGTTTAGTTGGACAGCAAGACACCGTGAAACACATGGCTGTTTTGAAGAAAACTGTCATCTCTCTCCATTACCTTTCTAATGGGCATCAAAAATGGATCGAGAATCTACCAGACAGGCAAGTGAAGCTTTTTTTTATGCCATTGGGTCGACATTGAAACCAGAGTTGTATGTATGTATGTATGTATGTGTATATATATATATATATATATATGTATGTATGTATGTATGTATGTATGTATGTATGTATGTATGTATGTATGTATGTATGTATGTCTTTGTGAACAAAACTTCTCCCCTAGAATTTATAATCCTCTCAACCTGTTTGAAGACATACAAATATTCTACTTTTTGAATAGTAATGAGTTTTTCTCATTTTTGAAAATAGTGTTGTAAAAATGTTGGCTCAAAATGAAGACTGACTCTAAAAGAATAGATTATAAAAATCCTGCATTTAAGTGACAACTGCAAGATTTTGAAAAATGACTGATTTAATAAATATGTATGTGCATACAAGTTATTAATTCAAGCATTAACAGAATGCAGAAATATAGAAATGGTAATATTAGAGCAGAAGAAGTGTCTGTTGTGTCGAGGCCTAATCATTTATGTTTACGAACAAGATTGGTTTTATTAGCACTGTATGACTTTGTCTTTTCATCTCAACAGTGAAACAGTGGATTTCCAGGCTGTTTATTCGGGTGGAAATGGTGAAGTGTATGTGCTGGGAGTTGTTCCTCATTCCTATATGGCAATTGTTGCTTACAGTTTGGAGGATGGAGAGATAATCAAGCAGGTAATCCTGATTCATGGTAGCACTATATAAATGCTGTAGACTATGGAATATAATTTTCATGAGTGTATACTTAGGGAAAATACAACGCAAACAGTTTTGAATACAACAAGTACATTTGTAGTATTGCAATATATTTATTGAATTCCACAATCCTTAATTCTTTAATGATTTGCTCATGTTGTGCTCAGATCTCAGTGGAAGCTCCGTGGCTGTCCAACATACAGGCCAGCTGTGTAGTGATCGGCCAGGGGATGTTGACGTGCGTGGACTCAGCAGCTGTATCTCTGTACACGCTTGACTTGCATGTGCAGTCAGAGATGACCCAGATCCCCCTGCAGGTACCCATCACAATGACCATGGTTGTACTGTTCTCTGGTTTGGGCAGGTTTCCATTGGTACAATGGAGCTGTTCCTCTTTATACCGGCCTTTTTTTTTCTGTGTGAATGTATTTTTTTTTACAGTACACTCTCCCCCATTTCTCCTCTCTTAGTCTCTGGGACTTGAAGTCACCCCCGGCTTCCAACCGGTCCTGGTGTCCACCCAGCCCAACCCAGCTCGCCCGCCGCTGTCAGAATTCTTCCTTCAGCTCGGGCCAGAACACCACCTGCTTCTCCAGCTCACCAGTGGTCAGATAGTAACACTGAGAGATTTCAAGCCTGTACGTAACTGTTTCACTACCTCTTCCTCCTGCGTGATATAAGTCTGATATTGCAATTCTGGTGCTGAAAAGTCATGCTGGATAAAAGCTTTAGTTACGATGTCTAAAATGTACATGTGACTTTGTTGCTCGAATATATCATAATTGTTGGGTAACTTCATCTTTATTATTTTAAAAAGGGGTCAATTGCAGCGTGTCATACTGAGATATTAACATTGTTGTTTTAATAAGCAGTTTAAAAATTAGCTAATTTGTCTTGATTCATAGGCCATGCTGGTTTCATTTGCTACCCCTGGAGAAAAGACAGTTGCTGCTGTAATGTCGCCCAAGAACCAAACCGTGAGTGAAAGTGAAATACATCGTTTTCCATTGTGCTCTCTTGGCAAACTACAGTGTATTTATCAATAGGTTTACCACATACTTAGTTGTCTCTGTGTGCGCCCGATATGCGATTGGCATGTTGGTTAAATGAACCGATAAAATGTGTTGCCTTCAAGATTAGAAGCATTTTCTTGTGCTCCATATTAAAACCTGTTTTCTGCCCTATAGGCTTGCAGTATTAACCTCTTTAGTGCAGAAAGTGGACGCAGACTTCTAGACACAACACTGATTTTTAATCTGGATCCTAATGGTGGGAAACCAGAGAAGGTGAGTTTAAACTTCTTCCCAGTGATTCTCCAGCATGTTTGATATCTGGCTGGTCAAGCCAACAAGGCTTTATCAATTTCCTTTACCCACAGTTTAATATTATTAAACATGCAGTGTTTTCTTTTATTATCGTGACACAGCTTTTGTTCTGTCTTACAGCTGCATGTACAAACATTCCTCAAGAAAGACGACTCTGTTGGCTACAGGGTCATGGTGCAGTCCAAAGACCACACACTCACGTTCATACAACAGCCAGGTATGGATGGAAAGAACTGGAAGCTCTGTTAGTGTTGGAAAGACGACTTTGTTAGTCTGTTATCTGAGGTATTTGCATCCAATACTTTCTGCCATGGCGTGTTTTTTAATTCTACCACTAAGGGGCACCAAAGTCTGAACATAGTCAAAAAATAAGAAACCTTTTTTCAGGTATGTTTTCTTTTTTTGGCCAGATCCCACAAACACCCTTCTTGACTTTTTTGATTTTTATTCTGCATGAAAATGGAGGCATGTTGTTTATCTGCAGGTAGTGGGTTGTAGGGAATGGTAATTATAGAAAACAGGTGAAATCCCTTGACACGTTCTATTTCTGCTAAGAGTCGGTCACTCATTGTGTGAACTGTTGAAATCCAGTACTTCTTTTTAAAGTGCAGAGACTTGTGAGCCATGCTTTGCCTCATGATAACATTTAGATAAATTCCCTCTTTAATCATCAAAATTACTGCCAACATCAGACCACTGTGTGGAGCACAAACAGGGTCTCAGTTTTCATAATGGACACACAATCCCGTGCTCGTGGGCGGGAGTCTTTTATGTTGTAATCCACGGAAAGCGTCAGCACAAACTGCATACTGTCACAGGGTGTGTGGAGTGGAATGAATGATTACAGAACAATAATGAGTCTTGTTTTTTCCAGGGCGTGTGATGTGGACGAGAGAGGAGGCCCTCTCAGATGTGGTGACGATGGAAATGGTGGATCTGCCTCTCACAGGAACGCAGGCAGAGCTGGAAGGAGAGTTTGGCAAAAAGGCCGGTAAATGTCAAACCAGAATCCCTTCATTTATTTTCCAGCATCAAGTACCATTGCAGATTTATATTTATTCAGTGTTTTATCCATTACTTTCAGTCTTCACTCTGTTTTAGTAGTTCTCTAATTTCCTTGCATGTCCGAGAATGGCAGCTGTGCAACTCCTAATCTTGGGTATAATTTGTCAAGCTCGCTTGGTTCATCATTTTGATATTTTCCACTAATACAGAACCCATGGTTAAGTCCACTTCACTGTTGCTTTGTCTTTCGTCCTTACTTCAACTGCTCGATACCTGCGTTTAATCATTAAAGTTGTAGTTTTGTTATTTTTGAAAATGCCACAGGCTTGCTGGCCTGGTTAAAACGGCTGTCTTTGAGTGTGGTTGCTATTTGCTTCACTTTCTTTTGTCTTTGTCTTGTCTTTTATTGCTTCGCTTGGATTCAGCCATTCAAGGTAACGCACTTTTCTGCTTTTCTTATTTTACACTTGATTGATGGGTCTTACCGTTAACTTTCCCTTGCCATATCCATGTTATTGCACGGTACAGCGGTGCTTCGCCTGCAATAACAATCGCACAATGTCCAAGTTGTGCTTTTCAATCCACTAAAAGTTGTTCAGCAGCATCCGTGTTGTCTCTGTAATTTGTGTAGATGGCCTGCTGTCCATGATGCTGAAGAGGCTCTCCTCTCAGCTCATTTTGCTGCAGGCCTCAATCGCCCACCTCTGGAAAATGTTCTACGATGCACGGAAGCCACGCAGTCAAGTCAAAAATGACGTGACCATTGAGAACCTCTCCAGAGACGAGTTCAACCTGCAGAAGATGATGGTCATGGTTACTGCATCTGGGAAGGTACGAGACTCAAGCGCTCATGGAGGTTTATGTAAGGTGGCAGTTTCAGGAGAGATGAGCTGCGCTGCACATTTATGTATAAACAAGTTTCTTTTGTTTTGTCTATGGTCAGGCAGGCCTTAAGTGAAATTAAACACTAATTAATAGACTCCATCCAAGCAACTCCATTTTTTTCATTTGCTTTTTTTTTTTAAGCTCTTTGGTATCGACAGCAAGACCGGCACTATTTTATGGAGGCACTACCTGGACAACATCCCATCTAATGCAGCTTTCAAACTAATGGTGCAGCGGACCACTGCCCACTTCCCTCACCCGCCACAGTGCACACTGCTCATCAAAGACAAGGTATCTGATAACTAGAGCTCTGTGCTTGAAGGTATTCAGCGTGGGAGTCAAATATAAATTGAAAAAAAGTGGTGTATTAATTTTCTTATATTCTTTTGTTCTATTTTCTTCCTTAAGGACACTGGCTTGGCCACACTCCATGTGTTTAATCCCATCTTTGGAAAGAAGAGTCACGTCACCCCACCTGCTCTGCCTCAGCCGACGCTTCAGTCCCTCATGCTGCCGTTCATGGACCAGGATTACGCTAAAGTCTTACTCCTTGTTGATGACCAGTACAAGGTTGGTGGCAACATCATATGAGTGTTCTGTCTTAACTAATAGAGGTGCAGGCATGTTGCGTATCCATGTGCATCAGAGCAACACGCCACTTGTAAACTTGTATATATGTATTATTTTTCCACAGGTGTCTGCGTTTCCCTCGACAAAGAATGTACTTCAGCAGCTCCAGGAGATGGCCTCGTCCATCTTCTTTTATCTTGTGGACTCCAACCAGGGAAGACTTTCTGGCTACAGGCTACGAACGGCAAGTGAACCTATATATTTCAATATTGAAAAAGTGATCAAGAATGCTAAATATATTTCCAATGACAAATACCTAGTATACAGAGTAGAGGGTATACTTGACTGGGAGACAATGGAGCACAATACAAGCAAATGGAAAATTGCTCTCACAGAGAGCCACCATGGAAAATACTTAACTCACAGATGACCGATTGGCAAAAAATAATGACTCTGAATGTTTTTGTGTGCAGGACTTGTCGACTGAGCTGATCTGGGAGATCGTCATGCCAACCGAGGTACAGAAGATTGTCTCAGTCAAAGGGAAAAGGCCCAATGAGCACGTACACTCCCAGGGCAGAGTAATGGGAGACCGTAGTGTCCTCTATAAGGTATGACAACTTCCCCTGAAACCGTTCTTAACAATGTGGTTTGGAAGTGTTGAAATTGTATCGTATCTCTTATTGGTGCTGGATTTGGTCGACTTCTCGCTGTACGACTTCATTCAGAAAGAGTCCTCATGTTCTGATGTCGGCTGAAAACCTCCCGTGAAATACTGTAACTTATGTCACTGTTTCCCCAGTGACTCACATCCTCTCTTCCCCACTGACGCTGAATGAGATTAAACCCTGTTATTAAACTAGGGCTCTTGCAAGTGAAACAATAAAGCGATAGTAAACTCCTAAGCTCTGTCAAGGATGCTGGAGATTGCAATGTTCATCCCCGAATGCAAAAAGTCTGTGACGAACAAGAAATTGGTGTCTTTCCCACACTCGGAGCTTTATCTGTGGTGTGGGAAAAAAAACATCCAAGTTTTTTAGGCCCTGCTGCTAGTGGTGCCAATGTATGCTGTCATCATGTTATTCATGATCCTTTCAGACGGCCAATCTGTGATGGCAAAATGATACCTCCTTATATTGAGGTTGTTTTTATTAAACATGTCCTCACTGTAGTTTGCTCCATATGTTTTAAATGGCTTTGAAACAAATCAAAGGGATTGTCTCGTTAATGTAGCAACTCAGTGAAACAGCTGGGTTCATTATATTTCCCCACGTGTAGTCTTCTGTGTCCCAAATAGTATATATTTTCCGTATTTCAGAAAATAGTTTTTTGAATACGAGGTTGTTCGGGAAAATACTGAAGCTGAATTGTGTTTCATCTAATTGCTCACAGTACCTAAACCCAAATCTGCTGGCTGTGGTGACTGAGAGCACAGACTTGCATCAGGAGCGAAGCTTCATCGGGATCCTCCTGATTGATGGTGTGACTGGTCGCATCATCCATGAGGCTGTTCAGAGAAAGACTAGAGGACCAGTGCATGTTGTGCACTCTGAAAACTGGGTGGTGGTGAGTAATATTTACAGCTCAAGTCACTCTGAAACACATTTTTGTTATACTTTGTTGTTCTTTGCTTGGTTACAGTAGGAATATGGTGTTTGCTCTCTGCAGCTCTTTAAAAACGACTAGGCACCCCCACTGTAATTGAACACATCAGTTGGCAAATGTCAAAGGGGAGCAGTGATCCTAATGTGTCCCCTGCCCTCTGTTTGACGTCACAGTACGAGTACTGGAGCACCAAATCTCGCAGGAACGAGTTCTCTGTCATTGAACTGTATGAAGGGATGGAGCTCTACAACAGCACTGTGTTCAGCTCATTGGACCGGCCACATGCTCCTCAGGTGCTTCAGCAGTCTTACGTTTTCCCCTCCTCAATTTCTACCATGGAGGCCACACTGACCGAGAAGGGCATCACCAGCCGGCATTTGCTCAGTAAGTTTAAGCCGGCTCCACATTTTTGGGCTGCAGTGTAGTACTGCAATAGAGTACATACATCGCCTTCTTTCCAACATTGCCCTGTTGCTTTTAATCCAAAATGTTTAATAAAAAATGTTTTGGTTTTCTTCATCACAGTTGGCTTGCCATCTGGAGGGATTTTGTCATTACCCAAGATGTTCCTTGACCCTCGGAGGCCAGAAATGATGACTGAACAAAGCCGGTGTGTCTTCCACTTGAGTTTGATTTGAAACATGCCATGGACTTTTTTTATTTTTTCCTGTGTCTTTGTCTAACGTGTTCTCTTGATCTCCAGGGAAGAGAACTTGATACCGTACGCGCCAGAGCTGCTGATCCGTACAGAGTGGTTCATCAACTACAATCAGAGTGTATCCAGAGTGCGAGGAATTTACACTGCCCCGTCTGGCCTGGAGTCAACCTGCCTGGTGAGTCTGCCATAAAAATATGTACAAAGATATGACAATTTGTGTTTTTCAAAAAAAAATTGACAGAATGATCTTTGAAAAATACTTTTTGTTGAACTGCCACTGTGTGTCTGAATTAAAGTCTTAATTTGTGGTTATCTTCTAAAATCTTTAATACTTATCCTGGTGTCTCGTGCCAGTATTTCATAATATCTACTTGTCATTTAAAGTCATACAATTAACAACCACTGGCATGAAGGGTAGCTTTACGATATTTTCTAATGAAGAAAATATTTTCTTTATAAATGTATTATTAGTTTAGAACACAATCACATGACATGTAGCACAATGGATTTTGTCTTTTCAATTGTCACTTGTAATGTTTCTGTTTTTGTTTGCTGCCCAGGGACTACAGATGTAAATAAGCTTGGTCATGTTTACATCTTGTATTGTTATACTGATGTTCATCAATGTGCTCTCTCCTTATTAATTAAATAAATAATAGATGCCCCCAGAGCAGAGATTTGTTCTGACACAATACTGAGTAATAGCCTAAAACAACCTCTAAAATAGCCATACAATTTTAGTCAAGACATAAATATCAATATGACAATGTTATTTTTTTTCTTTTCTAGGTGGTGGCATATGGTCTCGACATCTACCAGACACGCGTCTATCCCTCAAAGCAGTTTGACGTACTGAAAGACGACTACGACTACATGCTGATCAGTAGCGTTCTCTTTGCACTTTTCTTCGCCACCATGATCAGCAAACGCCTGGCAGAAGTCAAGCTGCTCAACCGGGCCTGGCGGTAAAGCAATCGTCAAAATCATCTCTAGCAGCCCGGAGGCTGCAGTAAGGACCTCAGCCCGAGGAGATGAGGCGGCTGAGGCAGTGCCTGTAGAAGAACACAGATCAAATTCAATAAGGCCCATAAGGAACTGCAGAGGTGGGGTGGGGGTAAAAAGAGGGATTAGTAGAGGTTTTTACGCGTTTATTTTTTAACTTATTTTGCAAGCACATGGAATAATGTCATGATAGAATAACTGTTTTTTTTTTGTGCCATGTCATTTTGATTAACTGTTTAACATAACTAATTACAAATGAATGAAACAGGATTTAATAAATTGTGGAGTTTGGAAATTCCCACACATGTGAAAGTTAGATACTAAAGCAATCTTAGTTGGGTTTTTTTCTCCCCAAAATCAAGATTACGTTTGTGACATTTCTGCTTCGTTAGACTTTTCTAATGGAAAGTGATATTATGTTGAGTTCAGCAAAAAGTCGACATACATCTTATGTGAGCATGTTTGAAATTGAAATCCTGCGAAATCTCCATGATGCCCAAATGCCAATTGGTTTGATGGTAAATGAACTGTGAGCCGGTAATGCAGAATGGACAATGAATGGTTATTTGTGCATTCCCGATGACTCTCCAAGCACAGGCACAGTCGCACTGTTTTCACCGTCACATGTTTGAAAATGACCATCGGTAGCCTTGATTTTATGTCCATCAATCATCCTGCAGCTCATACCTGTGTGAGCAGTGTTGATCCACTGTCGGCTTCTGTTGATGCTCCATTAAAATTTGTCACAGAACTCCAGTTTAAGTGTTTATTTTTTCAGAGTGTGCAAAAAATTATTCTGGGTACATATTGATACATATCATTGTTCTGTTGCAGAAAAAAGACATTGAGCCCTAGTTCATAGAATGAATAAGTTATTTTATTTCTATAAATAGATTAAAAAAACAATTTTACAATGATTTACTTTTGACATTAACAACAATATGAACTTATAAACAGCTTTTGCTTGGGCCAAATCTGACACAGAATCTTCATGAGAACTTCCAACCTGTTGATGTAACAAAGGTTGTAGACTGGGGCTGCATCTCTACAGTGTAAACGTAACGTGGCCTCCGTGGCCTCCATGCACACACACACACACACACACACACACACACACACACACACACACACACACACACACACACACACACACACACACACACACACACACACACACACACACACACACACACACACACACACACACACACACACACACACACACACAAAGAATCATTAAAGGCCCAATCTGTACTTTTTTGAACATGCATTGTTCGTGATAAAAGCACATACATAAAACAATTCATCATCATGATTAAAAGTTTGTCAACTAACCAAAAGTGAAAATGAAAGCTTCTTTTACTGTGTATACAAACACTAACAAACAAGTAAAGAGTTGTTGATTTGTGTACTTCATATGTATTAAAAAGACCTGTCAATCATTTTGAGGGTGGCTGCAGGTTTCAGTCATGTGTTCTGGTGATGAGGCAATTATTTTTGTTTCCTTTAAATAAATTCAACTTTGTGCACATGAGCATAGAATATGATGCGGCAGTCGATGCTTCTATTGTATTTTGCAGGAAGGACGTAGCTTGCTCAAAAAGCCTGCAAAAGTCATAAGCACTGAAATAGAAGTTAAGAGGTTTATCATGTGAAATGTTTGTGTCCCTGTAGTTCAAACCATGTTTTGGTTGTGTCGTGCTAATATCGGCCACATTGTTAAATTTAACATAAATCTTAATGAGTGATTCAATAAAACATTAAATCTATAAATAAATCATACTTAAGATTTCAAGCAGTATTGTCATTAAAAAACAAAACACAGGGAGATCAGTTTAGTACAAGCCCAGCTTGTACGTACAGTAATTATTTGCCCTCTTGTAAGAAATATAGTATTCGTGATATGGTCATATCACTAATACCATATATAAAATTAAAAAAACGGTTATGTAAATATTCTCATCTATTAGTGAAAATACTGGTTATAATTGTTTCATGGTGCTAAAATACTGACCGGTAAGATAAAAAAAAGAGAAGATGAAAACCTCACAGTGTTGTGTGACATAAGTGATCTTGAAATACATCATTGAAAATAACACCAATATGACATTAGACGTGCGACTGTAGCATGTAAATGTTTTCACGTGCTCGGTCCAATAGTGTGTCACATGGTCATTAATGATGTCAGTCACAGTTTTGTACTCATCAAGTTTCAGAGAATAACATAAGTGATGGTTTCTATTTGTTCTGCCAGACGCTGCTGTTTCCCATCCTGGCTGGTTCACTCAGGAGCCTCTCTCGCCTGTCTGAGTACGGCGGTCGGCCCGGTGGCAGGAGGATATAGTGTGTCGCGCTGGCCTTTCGGCCATCCTTCAAAATGGGAACGATGCAGGGAGAAAACTGAGCTGCAGGGGCCACCCTTTCGCTCTGCTGTCTCTGTAATGCCCTACTCACATAGTTTGGGTTAGCAGCAAAACTCTGTGTGGCAGGCATCACTCCGTTGATATAAATTGGAAGGCGTTTGGGGCTTGGGGTACGTGGTGGGCAGGGTGGGACTAGGGGGACCCGTGGAGGAATTCTTGGAGGCGTGTCTTCCTCGTTGGCCCTCACAGTCTTTAAGAGATTGGGAGGCTTTGGCGGGATGGGGATACGAGGAGGGATTAGTGGCTTGTTAGTGGGGCAGGTTGAGGTGCTGCTGTGGAGCAGCTGGGAAGAAGGGCCTGAAAAGGGAAACCGGAGTCTGTGTTGGTCTGGCTGTTTGCTCGACAAAGTATCCCCGATTGCCGACACCACATGCTGGTGGTCTTCTCTCTGGGCAGCTAGTGCCCAAAACCCGCTTCCTCCACCGGTCGGTCTGTCCTCTCTGTTTGGCCACGAGAAAGCCATGGAGCCGGGCCCAGCACCACCGGCCCGCCACGATCTCTCTTGGTAAGCGTAATTCACTTGGCCAAAGCCTCTGTTCATGCCACTGCACATGGCCTTTGGGCAGCTTTTGGGCAAAAGGCATCGTCGGTCACTGGTAAAAAACTCCACCTCACTATCGGCGGCCTCATCAGACATGACCTCCTCAGTGTCAGGCAGAGGTGGCAGGGGTTTGGCTTCTCTCTGGTGGCCCCCAAACAACGACCGTCTCTGGGAAGAAGGAACCACCTGGTCTCCCTCATGAGGCCGAAGCATGTTATCAGACGCGAGGCGGCACGTATCAGAGTAGAAAGGAGCCTGGGAGAGGGAGATGTTGCCTGGGAAAGGGAAAAGCAATCGGTATTAAACAAGTTGTCTTCATGAAATCCTAAATTGAACCGTTGCTTTGCTCGACATGGTTTTGCGATCACTGTTGTTTCCTTCACTGCAGAAACAATTCTCAGAGGAGGAAACATGGAAAACAACTTCCAATGAGAGTGTACTGATGGCGTAGGAGGGAGAAAATACCAGGGGGAGTGGGTTGCCCACTCTACTTCTACTTCTTGTTTTGCTGAAGGTATCGTGCAGGAAACGGGAATAAAAACATGTTGAAAACAACCGCTTAACCTATCACCCTTTTCGTCAAACATCAGCCACAACACCCTGATTAACACAGGAGTCGTCATTATCTGCAGCGCAGGCCATAATCTTAACGGAGCTTCCCATAACTTTCTCTGTGAAAACATCCGACGTGCCCCAGACTGCAGGAACAGCTGGTGACCAGGGAGCAACCGCTTCCCCTCCTCCTTCCCTCTCTTCTCCACTCCCTCTGCTACACAGCTCAGTCTGTGATGACAAACTCACCGAAACCCTGTCAAACTGTTTTATCAGTTAAACAGGGTTTAAACTCTGGTTTGACCAGTCAAGACATACTGCAGAATAACACAAGATTTATACCGAAAAAATGAACTAATCAATTTTGTCAGCGTTAAGAAAATGTTTGATTTAGTACAGCAAAACATCTATAGCACTATTGTTTCACAACAATTAAAAAATATTTAAATATATACTGTATCCTATATTCCTGTCTATCTCAAGGTGTAATAAATCATTCTAATGTAGCTCACCCAAATCTAAAACAGGTTATAGTTGCATTTAATTTTTAAAAGGCATTGCCCCAATTATCAATAATTACAGATATTATTATTACAATATTCATAGGAGATTCTTTCAAATTCCAAGTTATATGAACTGGTGCGAGTTGTCAATCTGTAGTTTTCTTTGTAGAATGTAGTCATTTCATAATCATTTCCATGTAAAAAAAGAAATAACATGTAAAACACTCACAGTTAAGTTCTTTGGCCATTTGCGGTTGTTGAAGCTCCTTCAGGTTCTGTTCCATGTCCACACTCAGGCCCAAACACACTCTGCAAAACAAGAGCAGTGCATGTGTAAATCATTCCTACACATAACCTGACATGAGTAAGTCATTATGTATATGAAATAACAAGCATGACATATGCATAAACAGAACATATGTTCTCCTTTGTGTATTTACATTATGTAACAGCACTGCAGGTTGCGTCTTCTCTGAATTATTTTCATTTGTGTGTAAAACATCTATTTCCTGATCCAGTGTGAAGGGTCAAGCACTAGAGGACACTGTGTGTTATACAGATTGTAAAGGTACATTTGTGGTTTGGGCCTATTTAAATCAAATTGCCACTATCAAAGAATATGATTGATTCAGATCACAGACACATGAGGATGTACTCTGTGAATGTTAATTGCTACATATATAACATCTTAAATGTTTGTTTTTGGATGCTGACGTGAAGCACTGAACTCATTTCTATTAGTTATTTTTCTTTCTGTTCCATGTAAAACTAAAAAATCTGTTGTTTTGTGCCAAGTATTTAATATGAATAGTGCCAGAATTATACTTTTGATATAGTTTGATGAAAGTTAAAGACGAGTTTGCATTGTCACACTATGTAATAATAACTGATCCCTGTTTACATTTTGTTTCTATCAGTATTAGAGTGGTTGTTTGCGTACCTGTTCAGGTCATGTTGTGCCGAGTAGTTATTCTGACTTCCAGCCATTTTGTGGCAGAAATTGTGTTCTTAAAAAGCACGAAGTTCTGTTTGGTATCTGAGCACGAGTCAGCTCCATCAAACAAACCCATTACGGCTTCATTCTAGCCGGCAGAAAGCTGTTGGAGAAAACATAGAAAACTGAGTTTTAAGGGATTCACCTGGCTATTTTCACATGAGTAACAGGAAACTTGCACATTCACATTCACTTCTAGTTAGAGCAGGTGTGTCAGGTCAGAATTAGGCTTTAAACACACAAAACATGAACAAATCTTCTACATTTGGCTTTTGCATTACATCACCCCTTTTTATTTGATCCAGTCACACCCTCGTCAGTGTGAAATGGCCATTAACAGGGCATATAAACACTGCACATCTGGAGCACAACTTCATCCAGCACAACCAGCTGCATGCACTCCAGGCAGGTCAAAGGTCAGGACAGATATTCTCGAACAAATACTTATAGGCGAGAAACACAAAAACATTTAGCACCTATGCATAAATCAATACACTATCATTACACACCTATATTATACCTGTTACTCTGTTTGGACGTTACTCACATTACTAGAGTACATAAAAAGCATTTCCTGAATTTTTTTTATGTTGTCATCCTCCATCATTTTAGGTGAGCCTTTAAGAAATAACAGTCCCAACAAAAGCCCAGTAAAGTGCTTCAGTCTGCTCTGGCAGCTGCCATGTGTATCTCTTTGTGGTTCCAGTTTAAAGCCATTTGTCTGAGGAGCACGCTATTGCACAACCACTGGGTCAGATGTGGGAGGGCAGGAGTCCTCCTCGCCCTCCTTCCTCTCTGTGACCATGAAGCCCCACAGTATCCGCCCTTACAACAGGGGCTAATTGTGCGGCATTCCTGTGATACTGCATGACAAGCTCCACCACTGAGACTGCTGTAGAATATTCGGGATTGCCTGAAATATGCCACTATGTGCAGAGTAATGCAAAAAAGTATTCAAGTTAAATTGTATTCAATTTGAAAAGCTAAAAGAAAGACGTGTCACAAACTCCAACTGATATCCCCGTTACGTGGAGATGAACACATGTTCTGGGTGAGGTTATGGTCATCCTGAGAGATGCATTGATATGGAATTTGAGAGCCGATAATGATGATATCAATATTTATCTGTTTGTTGTGACGGATATACACAAATCCCCATACATAACTAAGTTTTAAGTGTCCCTAGTCTGTAGTAATCATACGTTATTATCAGCTGAAAGTCCATTACTATACAACAATAACGCTTATTTAATTTGGCATCCCTAGTCATCCAGCTTTTTATGTGACAGGAGACACATACGCTTTGCTTCCTTGGTTTTACTCATAAGGTGGAGGGTCAGAGATTTTGTTAAAGAGACATTTGACAACTGAAGTGGTTTAACACTGAGTGATGCCCCTGTGTCCGCAACCCTCTACCCTGCTGCACAGTCAACAAGCAAAGTACTCATTCCTTTATAGCGTCCAGCAGGAATGCTGCTCAAAACCTGTGGCCCTTCATCAATTGTCACATAAAGTTACATGAATTAAATTTGACCTCTGCATTTAACCCATCCGAAGCATTTCAGGAGCTGTGGGGTTCAGTAAAGTATAAACAGCAATGCAATAGCTCTGGGCAACTTTAATTTGACAGTGAAGTAGTTTAAATGTATTATTGTTGAAACTTGAATGCGCCTCTGCAAGTATTAAAAAAAAATGTATTACGCAAATCCATCTGCTTCATGATCAGATAATAAAATGCTCGTAATCACCCATGGTTACATTTCAAAATAAAATGTAAACACTGAAAGGAAAATACACTACAAATGTATGTTCCTGACAATTCTCCAGCAAACCACAAATTAGTAACCTGCCTCCTACTCGCCCGGAGGGCAACTCAAGGTCTTAATGTTACTATCTCACTGCAATCTTATTCTTCAAAGCTCTGTTTCATGTCACTAACAGGCCTACGGTCGATGTGGGAAGCAAACAATGCAGGGCATGCATAATGCAACACCAAACCCACCACAAACAAAACAGTGACCCATGCGTCCATTTGAATATTTATGTCATCCTTAAAACAACCGACTGTTGCGTCATTTCCGCCAGTGATTCTCGGAGATGGAAGACGCTGAACAATTATGAATTCTACCGGCAAGCACTCAGTGTCCATGAATGGAGCCACTCTCGGGCATGAATGGGGCTTTGTGTCCCTTTGGTGCGCAGTGAAGCAAGCCTGAAAATACAAGTGAACTCTCCCATGAGGTTAGGACTGAAGATACGCCATGGAGACAAGCTGACATGGCCAAGGTATGAGCCTGTGCCACAAATTGTGCAACTGGCACTGTTGAAAGGAGAAGCCGGAGGCTGAAAAACAGTTTGTTTATCTCATGCAGGAGGCTTCATGTGTTGTCCTTGGCTGTCCCCGCCTCACTTTTCATCAGGCCTTCTTTCAGGCCTTTACAGATGATTTAATTATGGTGCTGGTATAAAGTATATGTACATCACCTGATTTATAACTTACTGTTAATTACGCTGGCCGAGTTACACTCAGCTCAGCAGGCTGGACAGAAATCTTACCAAAAGCCTTTATTGTAAATGCTTCCACCACAACATTAGCGAGACACAATACAACAACAACAAAAACGTTACATGTGACTTAAATTTCTCAACATCAGTATTTGCGGCCTGGATGAAAGTTTATTTTATCAAACAATCTAAATAGACAACTGTAGTTGTTTTCTTTGAAGGAAAGATATCTAAATTTTTGGCTGAGGCTTTCATAAAGCTTTATAGTTCGAGTAGTATAAAATAGTTCAATAGTTTAGAACTGTCTCTGCATGTACATGTGCACACAATATGATGGGATAAAAGGGGCACGTGGGGGAAGATGTATAATATAGAATATAAAATGCAGAGTTTGTTCTCTCAACATTGATAATTGATAATCTTTTGAGTTTGTAGTTCATTTTTATTATAGTTAACTTTACTGCTGTGACATGAGAATACTGTCTTTTACGGTTTAGGCCCATTACTAAAATGTTGTATCAATAATTCAGCTTTTTCGTTAATATTTCTAGAGTGGATCATTTGCACAGCCCACCAGGACAATATATACCACACACAGGCATGGCCAATGTACACTTTATAACATATAAGCCTATTTATACAAACCAGTGTAATATCTGTGTGACAAAAATCATAGCTGAGCTGATTCGGCCTGCCGGTGGGGAAGTTAGGTGATGCCAAAGGAACATTTCCAATTTGTGAGTTAGTGAGTCACAGCTGGACACTCTAATTTTGACTCAGTTAATATTAATATTTTAGGTTGAACTATTTAGAGCTATCCAAAATTGTATTTCCCCCGTAGCTCATTTACATCCAGCTTTCAAATGTGATTACCTGTCAAAAAAATTACATTTAAAAATGACCTGAGAGTCATTCATGATCATTCATAATGGATGGGCAACAATTTGGTACGGGAACGATTAAAACATAAATGTAATACTGTTGAATGCTCAACAAGTTTATACAACTTCATTAAAATGTTAGAGTAGTATAACTAACAATGCTTTGTTACTGATCAATATATATATATATATATATTCTTTAGTTCCTTTACATGGATCAATATGTAGATAACCATATGCTACTTTTAAAGATAATAATAGTTACAGCCCATAGAACAAGTATAGATAGATAGATAGATAGATAGATAGATAGATAGATAGATAGATAGATAGATAGATAGATAGATAGCATTTTTAAACGATTTAAATGTGTTATCACTATAATTAAAGTTATATATATATTTATTTCTAACTCCTCACACCAACTCCCCCGTGACTGCAGCGCCCACTAGCGGCGGACCGTGGCCGGGCCGAGCAGTCCTCACCCATCCCCAGACGGGACTTCATTTGGCGGACATCTCGAAACCGTGCAGCGGGTCAAGAGAGCAGCCTGTCCCGCTGCTCACAGACAAACGACCCAACACAGACGGTCAGCACAGTTCAACCAAACGGTGTTCAGAGAGAAACAACAAGCGGTAACTTTGGACCACCGGCCGCGTCTCCCGGTTCACGTTTAACGTTGAGTTCCGCGCGAGGAACATCAAACACTGCCTCGGTCAGCCCAGTTTAAGTGAATGGAAAGCCCTGTTTTATCAAGTGACGTATCATTGTGATAGCTAGGAAGCCTTACCATAATTGTCCATCCCGTACAGCTGTGTCCGACGACCTGTTCCTGTCCCGTGAGAGAAAACCAATATGCTCGTATGATCCAGTCTCTCAGTCCAACCTGAACCATGTGCAATATCCCTCCTCTGTCAACAACGCGGGAGGAGGTTAAACTCGTTGTGTCAGCGTGACGCGGGTTTCCACATCTCCTTATAAATCTTCCCAGGACCCCGACAGCGTAACTGTAACTCCTCCCAAGTCCGTCTTAAAGGGAGAAAAAAAATCCCCCTAAAAGATAAAAATCATTAGGAAAAACTAAACACCACTAGGAGAAGTAGTTTATGGCTTATAAACCAGCAGAGGTGGAAAATAACTACGCGTGACTACAAACTATATTAGGCTACTTGAATATTCACATTAACTTTATTTATTATTATTTACTTCAAACAGAAGAATCTATCTATCTATCTATCTATCTATCTATCTATCTATCTATCTATCTATCTATAGGCATGAAAACGGGTCAGGGGTGAAAAAGGTGAGAAGGATATTACCCCTCTGGGGGGTCCGGGGGCATGCTCCCCCGTAAGAAAAATTTAAATATTCCATATTTTAAAGCATCAATCTGATGCATTTTGAGTTCAAAAGTTTAGGGTCACCCGGACAAATGTTCAGCAATTTCTCGCATGGAATAGCCTTCATCTCTAAGAACAAGAACAGACTGGCGAGTTTCACATGAAAGTTCTCTTTTTCTGGCCATTTTGAGAGTATAATGGAACCCACACATGTGATGCTATGCATTGGGAAGGCCAGTTGTATAGCTTCTCTCACCAGCATAACTGTTTTAAGTTGTGCTAACATAATTGCACAAGGGTTTACTAATCATCCATTAGTCTTCTATGCGATGAGCAAACACAATGTGCCAATAGAACACTGAGTGATAGTTGCTGGAAATGGCCTCTATACAACTATGTAGATATTTCATTAAAAACCAGACGTTTCCACCTAGAATAGTCATTTACCCCATTAACAATGTATAGTGTATTTCTGATTAATTTAATGTTATCTTCATTGAAAAAAACAGTGCTTTTCTCTGAAAAATAAGGACATTTCTAAGTGACCCCAAACTTTTGAACGGTAGTGTGTGTGTGTGTGTGTGTGTGTGTGTGTGTGTGTGTGTGTGTGTGTGTATATATATATATTTTGTATTTAATACTTACAATATGCAATACTGCTGTACTGTACTGAATATTGTTTTGCTACTACTACATTTCACTTCATAATATTACACTTATATGAAATAATATGTATAATGTACGAGCCTTTTTATTTGACCATATTATATCATACTGTTATACCACTTTGAGGAGACGTCACTGTTAGTCTAGAACACTGAATAATGTTTCCACCAGTAAACCTGAACATGCACACCTCTCTCTGTGTGACATCATTATCACCGCATAACTCTATAGATTATAATTAACTAGAGGATACACTTTTTCGTACACGTAGATCTTAAACCGTTAAATATAAACAGGAGCCCGGCCACCCTACGGAGGAAACTCATTTCGTTTTTATAATTAAAATAAAAGTTGGATAAAATCTCCATTGTCCTCTCCTTATATGTAGTCAGGTGTCGGTAGGTAGAACTGAGTCGCCGCTCTCCTGTCTGACGTCACACGCTGCCACGGACTCTCCGCTGCCAGTAATCTCACTCGCTGTCTCTCCAACGATAGCTAACGTGTTAGCTAGCTGACTAGGTTGCTATAATTAAACTGGTGGGAGGGAAATGAAGCCTGTAGACATCTTAACGCTGATTGGCCAAGACTCGCGACGTCAAAGATCTTCTATTGCTAAGATAATCATGACCTCAGTTTTTTTTCCGTGTCCCACTCCAATCTCAGAAACGGCGGACAGTTGAGCCCCCTCCCAAAAACAAAAACTCTTCGGATCTACGTGATTCACGTGGATGACATATTTTGGTTTCAAAACGGCGAATTTCGCCGAAAGGTGAGGGATTTTCATGTCTGATCTATCTATCTATCCATCTAAAAAAAAAAAAAATCAGTATGGACAAGGTTCTAATCAGCTGCAACATTAAAATGCTGCTTATACTTTAAGACATCATCAATAACAAGACAACACCATGTTGATATAATTTGCTGCTATATTCCTGTACTTTTACTTAAATCCAGAAGTTTGGCAAGAAATAGTCCATGATCCTAAAATGTCATCCAGCACTGTGAATCAGAGAAGTTCAGTCTGGTCGATTTTCAGTTCAAACTATGGGTCAGATAAACTCACACAGAAACTCACTCCACATGCAGCTGTTATCGTGTGTGTCCTCACTCCCAGTACATTGGAAATAAATGATAGACGTGCAACTACTTCACGTCTGTAAATATAACAAAATTGCAATATTATTGAGGGTTTTTAATAGAATAAGCATTTAGTTTATTCCAGGATAGTTTATGTTAATGTTCCTTAGTCAGATTTCAAGTTTTGCCAACAATGTTTCCCATGCAAAGAGTTGTGCTCAAATGGAAACAATGATGCCCAGAATTACAATAATATCATTTTATCTTGTGTGATGACTGTTTGGGAAATTGCCCTTCATAAGGCAGTAAACAATTTTGTACTGACCTGCGTGGGAGTCAGAGAGTGTGTGGGTGGCTTTTGGCGTGAGTACAAGCGACTGAGAGAAGAACACATATAAGATTGTCAGTCCAGTTAATACACTTAATACATACACTTAACTTTAACTTAAACACACACGTCACTTTAACATACACTTACATTAATGTTATCTGTTGTCTGAGCACTTTATCCTTATCTTATTTAGAGTTTTTGCACTGTTGCTGTCGTTGATTGTTGTTTATCTCGTGTAATGTCTAATGTCTAATGAATGCACCTTCCGCCCAACTAAATTCCTCGTCTGTGCAAGCATTCCTGGCAATAAACGGTTTCTGATTCTGATTCTGATTCTGATTATGGTGGATGTGGACTTGTTTTGAAGCCTGGATGTCACATAGGAGTTTACTGTCTGTGTTTGTCTTCGCCCATGCTGAGAGAGGCTGAAGGACAATACAGGAGGCCATTTACTAGAAAACAACAGGGAAGCGAGCGCAGGCCATTTCACCACAGAGTCCAGACCACACTGAGCCTACAGTCTTCCTCCAGACTGCTTAATGATTGTTTTACCGTGGTCACAATCCAAATAAAGTCTCAGGCAAATAGACACATTGCATGTTGTAAATTGTTGAATAAAATAGCCACCTCATAAAAGTGCAAATGACCCTATGACCTCCCCTCCTTCTAGCCTAGTGTTACATTTTCCCACTGTTTAATACTCCAATAAAATCCTTATAGGGTCATATATGGATTAAGGAGTGCCTTATACCTACATACCTACTGTAAATTACAAACCCACAAAATAAATACACCACATGTGCTTCTATTGCCGCATTCATCAACTGTTCCTTTTCCATCAACATCATTTGTTTGCTTAAAGGAATACTCATACTTTTTAGCAAATAGGCTGTTTGAACTTCCTGTGATGCAATGAAGTGACTGATATCACACGTGATTCCAGTGTGACCTGAAGGTGAAACTCCTGTTAGTCGTCACACTGCACTCAACAAATGTAAGGCTTTGTCTTTGAACGGTATAACGTCAATCCCTTTTAAGGTCTTAGTGTAGAGGTAAACCAGCACCATTACACATTTTAACTTTTTGCCACCAGGGCCGGCAGATTTTCTGTCCTACTGTTGCTCTGAGGCCCTCCGTGGGCGCTTGCGGTGACCCATGATGCTCAAAGCTGTGGGGGTTGTTGTCGGGGTGGGATAGTCTCCCACGGGGGAGGTCAAGTCATTTCCTGCTTTGAGAGACCTCCGTCCCTCACAGCTGTCAGTGCAGTCAGAAGCCCACCTCCCACATCTGTAACCCCCCCACTCCCAGTCCTTTGTCTGCTTTTTTCAAAGATGCTCTGAAGGAACTCCCTCATGCTGCTGCGAAATTAAAGATGGATCATCAAAGCTTGACTGTAATATTTGGAATGAGCTCAATTCGATTAAAGACAAGAAACATCAAGGCTAAATCATGCATCAATAGTTGGTAAAAGGTGAAGACAACACCTGAATTATCGAGCTGGATTGGCAGCGATAACTCCTAAAATGAGAAATATCTAAGATAAATGTCTGCCCACCATTTAACAACGTCTCAAGCTGGAAGAGGGAAAAAAGTAAGTAGGTGTTCACATACGTGTTCTATGGTAAATACATTTGTGTAGGTTGATGTGCTGACATGGTGACACAGGGGATTCTCTTATAGAGTAACCAGCTGTGTACAAACATGTAATAGTAATTAGAGCCCTGTTACAGACTGCAGACAGACAGGCCTGCTGCTGTTTTCAAAGTCACGGTCCACCAGTCTTATGTTTGAGTTTCACATTCCTTTAATTTGTCGTTCATCCTGTTTGAGGTTGTAACGACTAATACGATTTGTATCACAAACGTTTATTAGATGTAAACCTTTAAGAGAGACTATTATGGAAATATGTCTCAGTTAAAGCTGTTACATGTGTGACAAGTTCAAATGTGTGTCCATTAAAAGAAGAGTTTTTGAGGAGATGAGTAAACTGTAATGGGGCACCAGAGCTAAAACAAGGGGCCTCGTCATCCAGCTCTGGACTGACGTTGCAGTAGTCGTGTGAAACTAGAGAGAAGTTCTCATGAAAAATAGTAAGTTGCACCTCTTTGTTACCACCCACTACTTCCTTCAGCCTGACCTGTAACAGTCATGTTTGATGTCCTTCCTTCAAAGTATACTTGAAAGTAGAGTATGGTCTGTACATCTCTTTCATGATTACTTTTAGGAATAAGGGATAAATAGGTTTAGAAAAGTTCTGAATCAGTACCATTCATTCAGACTTTCTCACTGCTGCCCGCAGAGTTTTGTGTGATTTGAAAAACACACCCTTCTTTTAATCTTTTTTAATTTAATGGATCTGCAGTTGGGTCTGACAAGTTGGAGGCGTCGGGGAGGAATCAGGCTCCTCAAATGTCTGAGTGGGCTTCGCATCATGGCCTTTAACCTCATCCTGTGAGGAGACAGCTCAGTTATCAAAGAACCAGCAGCCACGTGGAGGAAGAGGAGGATAGGCTCAAGAATGATGTTTGTGCTGCTTTGATTGTCGGTTCGTTCAGGAACTGCACTGAGGGCCAAAAGAAAATACTCTCTGTGAAAGCTATTGTGATCAGATGTTAAATTGATTGATATAAATTACACAAATAGCATTACACGATGCTAGTGTGCCCTGTGAATAAAATGTAGCTACAGGCAAATCAATGGATTAGAGGTGGAAAAAACACAAACACACAGCTTTATGCAAAGTGGTGCTATCCTTAGAAAGGATAAGAAAGCTAAATACTTTTTCCCCCAGGGTGCCGACAGAGAAAAACTAAACCGTCAGTGGGCAAAGCGAGAGGAAGTGGCAATGATTTCATGGTGACAGCTACAATGAATGGAGGAGACTCGAGCATGAAAAGAGTGATTATTTTACCCAGGATGCAGCATTGGAGGCCGGGCCGGTTCTCTTCCCGTGATTTCAGGCCTCAATATGGGCAGAGGGTCCACGGGCCCAGCAGGAGGCCTTCTGCATCCCTGTGAAGTAGATCTCCAGTTCATGAAGAAATTCAGTTGAATGGAGTGAGGATGAAGGAAGGAAACATAAACTGTATATTATGGGAGAGAAATCTGACTTTATTTTTAATATCATCCTCAGTGGCAAATCTCTCAGTAAAAACATGTTATTTGTTAGCACAAACACAAGGTTGCATCACTGTGTGCCAGGAGGACAGTCAATATTTGCTTGTCTTCACAGTGGTAACAGCTTGTTCCGAGGTCAAAGTCTTTTTGAACAACCACATGACAAACACAGTCACCTTTCTGGAGGGCAATGGAAAAATAGTCAAGTTTGGTATTATTGTTGTCCACGTCATGGCCGCATGCACTCTATTGTGCAGAGTAGCAGCAATGACAGGGGCCATCTGTGTTTTCACGGCTTCCAGATTTCTTCAGAAAACCTTGGTGTGATGCCTCTTAGTGTGCGTTTCCTCCCAACATAGCTAAGAGTCCTGAGGCATGACAAAGTCAATCTTTCTTTTTTTCTCTCTTTATCTCTCCTCTCACACCCACCCTCCTCCCCCTCTGTCTCTCACCTAACTTACTCCCGCTCCATCATTTCCTGTTGAGTCACCAGCCGAGCCAGACTGCACCATGTTTTACAGTTTACTGCTCCCTTCCTCGCTTTCCTCCTCCACATCCTTGATCACATATGCCTGTGTGTAAGGGAGAATAACCCAATGTGACAACTATAATAGTCCTCCAGCAGATAAATCCCAAAGAAATCAAAGCAGATGTGGGAGTTTCTTTCTGGCAACATGACTGATTCATGCAATAAAGGACTCGGTGGATTACAGAATTATCAGCACTTGCCCACTGTGTTGATTTACCCCTTTGGGTAATATTTCTATATTGCTACTGGCGATTTGACACGGTATCCTAGTAAATTTTGAGGAAGTGATGCTGTGGTGAGGTAAGGCGCTGCGTAAACGTAGGCAGTGCGTGCCTGTGTGTGAGGGTGGATTTAAGGCAGGGCTCAGAGAAACGAAAGGACTCTGTGGTGGACTGGTTGAGTCATTCAAAAATGCAGCTGCTGACTCAGTTTGCAAACTTGTGTCCAAGAGCACGTTGCCAGTCTATCCGGCATAGTGTGCATGTGTCTGAACCGTACTTGTCCAAACCTTTTAAGAAATGCCTCCGGGTTGATCTTTATTGCTCATAAAAAGAAGAAAAAAAGATGTAGACAGATGTTAACGTTATCTATTTAGCTTTCATTCAGTCAAACACTACATGCTTGTGGCTCGTTCAGAAAGAGTTTAAAGAAATTACTAAAAAGATTACATCAAATGGAAAATGAAGCTTTGCCTGAAGGAGTGCCTGTAATCCCATCCTGGCTTCAGGTCAAAGTTTTGCTGTGATTCAATCATTTCGTCATGTCTTTAGTTTTCTTTACACACCCTTCTTGCCACAGTTGTCTTATAACTGTGTTAGTCCAACCATCAACACAACGTGATCCATCTGGGAGTATGGACTCTGGGACACACTCCTGAATTAGTCATCCTGGATGTGTTGCAAGGTCCAAAAATGGTGTGCTGTTGTTGACATTATTACGTTCAGAGGGTAATTAAGAGGGACACCTCCCTCCGTGATGGAATGTGATTTCCTGATAAAATTGTAAAGCTGTTTCACCGGAGTGTGATGCAATGAAGTAATACTGCATTTAAAAGACAGTAATTACCTGCTCACCATTACTTATTTGTTTAAATTATTACAATAAAATTGATGGTTGGAAAAAAAAAAAAAACACGATGATGGCTAAAACAATAAGCAGCAGTTGCTTCTGGAAAGATACTTGCATGCATTTGATCTGCCCCTGCAAGTTTAGAATTGAAACCCAGTCCACAAATGGCCGCTTACAACTGAATCTATAGGGAAAAGTATATATTTTTCCCGATATTGTCCGCTGAAACAAATTCAGGGCATCCTTCACACAACACCTTGAGCAATGATAGTTGACAAATAACCAAAAAGAGCAAAAGGAATAGAAAACAAACAAACAAATAAATAAAACAAACAAACAAAAACATGGGAACAAAAATAACTGCATAAAAGGACATACAAGGACGACATCATTTAAAATCTATTCTATAAAAATGGGTTTTAAGAAGGGATTTAAAAGAAGTTACTGATTGTGCAAGCCTTATATCCTCAGATAGATCGAAGAAGCTGTGGCTATTTTATCTCACGTTAACTAACATTACTCGACCTGTTCTGTTAAACTGGCACCATATGTAAGATGCACATTAATCCTGGGGACGAAATGTTAATTAATTTAAAGTTAATTAAGAATACATGTTATATACTATCGTGACCTTATCCATCTAACGAACGTAACTGCTGACGTCTCAGCACGTGACGTTCCACCGCAGACGGTTGAGGCAGCTAGCTTAGAATTCAAAATAAGAAAATAAGAGCCGCTAACTTAAAGAAAGGGTAAGAGTTTAATCAGGAGCTGCAGCTAACCTTTCATAATACGGTAAATAAGAACTAAATCTAAATTGCTCGAACTGGATTTAACCTTCACCTGCGTACATTATTTCAAGATAGAGTGAAGGAACTGATATCCCTTCTCATTAATTAATTAATTAGCGTTAGCTAAGTGGCTAGTGCTAACGCTAAGATTAGCTAACGTTAGTTTTGTATTGTTTAACGTACCATTTTAACACAAGTATTTCTAGTAATAGGCTAGTATATATATTGTTCTAACCAATGTAGCATCATTTATTTCAAGACAGCAACCAATGTTCGTTAACTTAAGGATAATGTGTATTAGTATTTCTAACTGAGCAAAGCTATATTAGCGTTATGCTAACGTTAGTTGAATATTTAGGCTGGCGTTATGCTAGTTAACTTCGTCCTGACATTGTTCAAGAGGTTAAAGCTTTAACGTAACTTATTATTATTTAGACTCCAGGCGGGTGATAACGTAGTGAATTCAGCATGAGTCGACGGCGATCCTCTGCTGGCATGAGGCGTTTTTTTGTGGACTTTTGTAAGTTACGCCTCCTTAATATGTACCAAATGAGCTAGCATTAATTGGTTGAACAGTGACTTTGGTTGTGAAATGGGACACAGCTGACGTTACAGCATGTAACCTACATTATTGCAGCTGAAACAGACCTGAACAAATTGAAGATCCAGTATCGGAGAGCAGAAGAAGCCAAGCGGGCTTTTAACGAGGAAACCCAAGGCATCAACTGCAGGCAGAAGTAAGTGGCTCCAGAGTCATTTCACAGAGAATCATTGATGTTTTGATTACATGCTGGATTCAGTGTGCTTTTAGTCAAAGAGCCAATTAGAAAAAAATATTATATTGAATGTAAATCCTCATTAGTAAGCGTATTATGTAAATAAAACAGCTAATATTCCAAATATTTTCTCACGAAGCCTTTAAAAGCATCTTTATAGTAACTTGTTTTTTCCTCTTTAAGTTTCACATGTTTGTATTTATGTATTTGTATTGATGTGTTTGTCTATCTGTGATCAGACGAGAGATCAAGAGGCTCCAGGATGAACGAGAAGAGCTTCTATGCAGTCTCAGAGTCTCTCAGAGTCGTTGTAACCGCTTGGCTGATGCTAGTGTTGTTCAAGACCTTACTGCCATGTTGGCCCGTGGAGACAGTATAAATGGAGAGCTGGAAGCAGAAAAAGACAAAGTGGCTTCTTTGAACGATCAGGTCAAGTGCTTTTTTTGCCAAGGACCATTGAGTGCAGCAAAGCGAATTTCTCGTGTTGTTCTTACCACAGGTGACCCTATTTGTTTTCTTCTTTTTTTCAGATTTTAAAATTGGAGAGAACCTTAGCAGAACAGAAGACTGGTGGTGGAACTACACACCACAGTATGAACTTAATAAAAAACATCTGCTTAATAGAAAGCAAACTGTACAGGGTTAGTGTTACACAGATAATTCACTTCGCCCAAGACATCGCTAGTCTTTCTCCACCATGACACCTGTTACTATTAAACACAGCAATTAATTAAGTTAAGTTTCTATTCTAGGGTCGCAAATGCCTAAATACGACGATGACCAGGAGTGGAGAGTTGAGGGAGGAGCTGAATATACTACAGGCGGAGAAGAAACTGTTTCTACAAGTTCAGTCTCGTCTGGAAAAGGTACTATCACTTCACATCAGTCAGATCATAAATCTATATTTTGCTGCTGCTACTGCTACATCCTGCCAATACATAGCAACTGTAGTAATACCAAGGAAGAGATGCCAGAATGCTGCTTCTAATCTGCTTTTTTTATTATCCAGGAGCTGCATGCAATTCACGAGGATATTTCTAATCTGATGACTAAATGCACCAAAGCCTTCAATGCCAGGTAAATCATTCTGCAGCACTCTAAATCTTGTTGCATTTCTTGTGACCCACTGTGCACAATTGTTAGAGTGCATTTTCATATTTTTACTAATCAGGTACAGTAAAGAAGATGTATTTATGTTGACAGTAACTAAGATGATCATAAAAAAACAGTTGCACTCAGCTGAGCATGATAGAGATTGATTAGCAACCTTCCCTAAACATCTAAATATCGAATTGCTGACATCATTAAGTGATAACAAACCAGAAATGCGCGAGAGCAGACTTCATTAGCTGAAGTTATTCAGCTGAGGCACACCTGCATATGTCTGCTTACTTTTGACTTGTACATTTTTTTTAACAGATCTAACATCTTCGATTTGTAAAGATAAAGTACATCCACTATTCATAACTGTCTTCTGTTGTATATTTATGGCTACACCTAGAGTGAAGATCCAAGAAAGACATAAGATGCTAATAGCCCATAATGCTAAGGATGTGGCTTATTACCTCAAAGAGATGAGCAATCTGGGACATGAAATGTCTTCTGTCAACTTTGACGAATTCCTTGGTATAAAGGCTATTTTACGCAACAACCAGGACACCAACCACAGAAAAGGTGACTATTAATCTCATGCTTTGAACACAAGATTAATTATGGCACCTACTCTCCTGTAACTAAACTATTTCACGCATTTGAAGTGGTCAAAATATTATTTCATAGTTCTTTGTTTTAGCTATCTGAGTACAAAGTTCTGTCATCCCGATGTTCCCATAGAGTGTGTTACTATGTCAATGGCTGCTAGGCCAAAGCTTTTTGTTTATTGTGGACAGCTCTCAGCCTTTTTCACACAGTCATTAGGTGCTTTAGCATTATTGCTCTGATATTCTGCAGAATTTTGAGATTTTTTTAGTTTGAAATCACAGATTGTTTTACCCAACAAATCACTTCCACTCCAGGCCAATGTTTTTCAACTATATGTGTTTGCTTCTAATCAAGTGAATTAGTGACACCTTGTGTCTGAAAGAGGTTACTGCTTGACTAATTTATGCCAACAAGAGAAGGGTTTTCTGTTGTTATTTATTTATTCTGAGAGAACAACAACAAATTTTACAAAGAAAGGTGCTGTACATCATTCCTTATAAACAGCAAGTCTGCCGCATGATTCACCCATTGGCTATGATAGATGAATTATGCACCTTGTGATGCATGAGTTTCACTTCATTTGTCCCCACAGTGAAGCACAAGAAATTGGAGTTGAAGGAATTGGCATCGGGGGATTATGAGGACGCTATCAAAAAGATCCTCACAGAGACAAAAGAAATCGACCCCGACCAACTGGTCAGGAACTTTATACAAAGTAAGTCACAATTAAAAACAACTGAGGCAATGGAAGTTGTGCATTTTTTATCAGTGATGAAAATATGTTGTGATATATTTCCATTAGTGGAGGAGCAGAACTACACTTTGCTGAAATTTGTCAACTATCAGCACAATGAAGCAGAGACCATTCGAAGGCAGATCTCCAAGGTTGGTGTGTGCGTTGGAGTGAAAGGGATAGAGATAAAGAAGGGGGAAATGTAACCGTGGCTGTACTTTTTCATTTTGTCTTGGACTGAAAGCTTTGCAATGAGAGAGAGATCTTTGTGGCTGAGGAGCAGCGGCAGCAGGAGCAGCATCATGCTCTTCAGATGAAAGTTTCCATCAAGCAAGAGACAACTGAGCAACATCTGGCAGGTTATCAACAGCGTGTTGAGTTCATTGAAAAGCTCCTTGACCAGCTCGGACAAGGTACAGCAAAGGACAGCCCTGCATAACATTAGCCTTTTGAATGGGAGCAAAACATGTAGAATGGGAGCAAAAAATGTAGTCAATGCTGGAATAAGTATTGCTTTGTGAACTTCATATATCTGACACCAAAGTTAGGGAAATTATGTCCTTTCAATTAGATCGTTCCCTGTTCAGGTTAGTTTTTATAAATTCAGATGTGATCTTTACAGCAGAACCAGAAAACAAAAGTAGTGCACCTGGCTTGCCTGTCATCAGCTATGGTATACATTAATAAGTAGAGACAAGTAGAGTAAATAGTTTGTATCATGGTCGGTTAATAAAACATGTATCTACCAGGGAAAGATAAAATATAGTCTTGTCGATTTTTTAAATATATATATTTCACAACTACTTTTTCTAGGTTTTAAATCATTGCTTCGGATCAGCTATGACAGCTCTGTGACTTGCGATCAGTTGGGCTCCTCTGACATCGTCGAGTACCTGGGAAGTGTGGAGAACCGAGTCAATGAGCTTCTCACTCTGCAGGCCTTGATTCACTTCCAGGAAGACCTCAACCCGCAGGTATGTGGACATGAAACACTTTGAGACATTAGAGAGTTGAGACACTGTCACTCAGTACACACAAGCTGTTTATTGAGAACATTCAGCCAGCTACAAACTCATGTTCTGCCCAGTCACTGACTTTGGGCCCTGTGGAATTGTAAAGGCCAAGGGGCTCATTTAGCAGCCTCATATTTGAGAAAAGAAATTTTAAATGGAACATGGGTCCATAGAAACTGATGAAAATGCCTGTTTCTAACACATATTAATATACCTTCTCACCTCCAGGACATTGACAGTCTCAGAACCATTGCTTGGCAGATACTGGGAATGACCCCACCAGCTGTCAACAAAACCACTGCTGCTGGGATTCCTGCACCCGAGTAGGTTTTTTATTTTTATCTTGATAAGTTTGCAGGTCTAGACATGATGCTCAAAGATCAATGATCTAGAATAATCAGCTCATCAGTTAATCATTCATAAACCTCTTGTTAGCTTTTCTGTTGATATACGCTTGGGAAAGAAAAAAAACTGCATATATGAATTTCCAAACTCTGTGAAGCTTCGGTGACAACCCAGACGTGGAGTCGTTGCTGCTGGAGGCAAAGGAGGCAGAGAGCAGAGAGGATCTCCTGACACTGGTCAAAGAGAGGGTGAGTATACCTTAAAATATTTCTCAATTTTTCTTCAAAATGAAACAATCAAAAGTTTAAGTTGAAAATGTATCAGTTGAAGTGGTTGTTTACAGCACTGGAGTTTTTAATCTCTGGTGGCCTACAGATTATCAACATCGCCATAAAATGTCACCCTTAAATGTCCATGTTAAAATACCTAGCATGCTTTTTCAATTACAGATGTATTATATGCCCTGGCAGATATTACAAAAAGGATTTTCTCATGTTTATACTTCAGATTGAGAGGAGGAAGAAGACAGACGGACGGTCCTGATGTTAACAGTAGACGCTGCTCCTGAGAGCTGCCATAAGCTTCTGTAAACTGCGCCACTGGAGACAAGTTTGTGCTGAGCTTTTCTCAAAGCTATACATGATATGATGGGAAACTTTAATGTAAGAGCTATTCAAGACGGAATAACCTAATTTAAACGAAGTGAGTGACCTAATGTCATATTTCTGTATATTGTATATTAATGTGCATTGTTCACAGTCAGTGATAGTTACGAAGTCAATAAATATATTTTGGTTATCTAATGAATTCTCTCCATAGTAGTAGTAGTTTTTTTTTTTTTTTTTTACATTTAAGCCTGAGCATTTCAAGGAGTTGTTCAGAGTGACATAAACTGGATGTCCTGAAATATAACCTGTACACGGACACAGGTCCCAGTCATAGCGTGTGTAGGGCGAAACAATGATTCAAAGACAATTTCAATTACGTAGGTACATTTTTACTATAAATTATAGGAACACTTTACATGAACACTACTTAATCAAATGCTAAAAATATGACATGCTGAACAACAAATGATCAACTTGGCACGGCACTTAAAATTGAAAAACCAAACCGGTTCACTCAATCACCGACCTCAGTTACTTCACCTCACTCATTAACTCATTCACACAAAGAAACAAACACATACACTATTAAAATCCCTGAGCGATATTAAGTAAACATTCAGCCTCATTGCACTGCATGATTTGGCCCTCAGTTCAGTTGATTGGTTTAAAAAGTGAATAGGTGAACAGGGTTAACATTTTAACTCAAACTTACATTAACACATTTATTATTTTGATCGACAAGTTCTCTGATGTTATGTTTAAATATCCAAATGTCGCATTATCTTATTAAATATGTGCTCATTAGCATACATTTCCAGAACAGAAATCTGAACATTGGATAAAGCCAGGTCAAAATTACTTCATTTTGTTGACATATTAGTCATATAGGATTTTTTTTAGAATTCTCTTTTCATCACATAAATCAGAAAATACTATAAACGGCAATGAACAAAAAAAATAAATTTTCATTATGTTAAGGAAAATGTTCTATAAATGATACATGAACAAACACTCTGTAAAAACCTTCACAATATAGATAGGAATGAAACTGAAAAGTTTGGTTAAAGATCTAGTGAAGTGGAGAATTCTGAGAGTAAGAGAAAAAACTAATTTGAAGGAAAAAGTCCTTTAAAGATATTTTTTGTAAAATTCCATTCATTTTGAGAGAGATGACTAGGGTACTAGTACTAATTGATACCACCATGAAACTTTAAGATAATTAGTGAACGTCTGCTCAGCTTCATTATAGTGTTTGACTTTTAAAAGGTGAGATAATTTTAACGTCAGTGTGTTTTAACGTCAGTGTGCCTTTGGCCAATGTCACCACAGTACACCACCCTGCTCTCCAGTCGAGAACGCTCCGCTTCAAACACCAGCAAATGGCTCAGCAGGGTCTCTTCAGGTCCCGCACGGATGTGGGAGGGATCATTGTTCTGCACTCAAAAACACACACACGGCAAATCAACCATCACAGTCAGGGTTTCCAAGTCCTTTACATTGATTTAATGTTATGTTTCCTCCACAAGTACCACAATATAAATACAGTTAATATTCTTTAACTGTCCTTAATGTGGCAAACAACTGCAAGTACAGGTCATCTTTCAATTTAAGGCAAAGATTTAACCACATGGGTTGATGCTGGGCAGGGCCGAGGAGGAAAACTAAAATCGGAAGCTGAAAATTGACAAAAAGAAAAGAATGAAAAAAAAAATGAAAGTATTTATCAGCACTCACAGCCACAGCGGAAATGAAGGCGCCCATAAGGTGGTAGTCTGCGCCACCATGTCCACTCATGCCAAAGTGCTGGGGGGCGTCATTGTGTGCCTTGTGATTTGTGGATCTCTGGGTCAGAAAGTCAAACACACGTACCTCGTAGCCGTCGCATGACAGCTCCCCCTGTAGAGACAGTTCATTATATTGGTAGTATTTAAACGGTGCATCCATCGTGAAATGTATATGACAATATGATTCTGTTTGGTATAACCAGGATACAGTCGTGTAAATGTGTGATTGGGCTTCTAACTGTTTGGAAGAGGCACTTTTGAAATAAAATGCTGTTTCTCTAATTTGGTGTGAAATACATTGACTGCACACACCTTTAGGATGAGTTGAATGTTTTTGACTTTCAGTATGTGGCTGAATGGGACCTAATCTCTGCAGACAGATTTAATATTTGTGTTTAAAGCCTTCCCTAAAGAGTGGAGGCGTGTTTGTCATAGCAGTATATTGATGACTGTAATTTTGTAATGGCATCTTAACGTTTGGGTGTTCACATACTTTGGTAATATACAGTAAGTGTCTGTGGTCAACACTACTTTGATATTTGATGTTTTCATTATCACCGCCTTCTGTCTACAATGAAGCGTTTTTGTTCGGCAGAAATAGTTGGATTTCTGTGTATCAATGGCTGATTTATCTATTTCCTGCAAGCTTCCTTTTTTGTAGCATTTCTTGCCCTTTTCTTTTGACAATGCACATTCCCTCCAGTCCTACCTTACTGCCAAAGATTGTCGTTTTTCGCTTGCATATCTCCTCAGTGAATGCCACCATGGAAAAGGCTGCCGTCAAACCCCCTTCAAACTCCATGTTAACAACCTGGGAGAACAGAATAGATTAAAAAAACAAAAATGATCCGACACTACAGTTTATTTTTGTTTCGTTTATCTTTGATACAGGTGTGTCAAGTTTTACTTGAGCATCAACAAAGATTAATAGGTCAGAGAAGGAACAGTATGCTGTGCCAGTCTTGATATAATACCAGTGTTTTCTAACCTGGTTACTGCAGACATCGTTGTCACACTCGTAGACACAGCGGCCATACGGTCCGGTCCTCAGGGCCTCAGTCACTGACTCGATGTCTGGGAGCGAGCTCGGACATATGACTGATACAGGCCAGCCAGTGTGACCCTAGGACACACATACACACATACACACACACACACACACACACACACACACACACACACACACACACACACACACACACAAAGTACATATGACATCATGTATAGCAACCTATGATTATGTTCACAGATTGTGGAGTGTAAATGATCATTGTTTAAATAACTTGCTGAAATGTTAACCTGTTTCACTCTGTCCAAGTAGATTTTGGAGGCTGAGTATGGACAGTTTCCTTCTATTGAACAATCCAGGCAGCGATTTCCGGCACCTGTTGGCTGAAAAAAAAAAAAATAATAATAGCAGTGTCATTACAATTTCAGTTTGTTCATTTCTTTTGGTGAGGTGACATACTGTGACGAGACCACAGACCTTGTTTTCTTTTCCAAAGTGGCTGACCGATCCAAACGATGACACTTTCACACACCTGCCAAGTACAAAGTTAGTTAGTATGAAAAACAGGACGACCTCACAGAAAACAACACAGAGACGTTGGTCCAACCAGAATGTGATTTTAATCCCGAGCATCAGATGAACTTTGAGTTGATCCTTGACGGCCGATGGTTTACCTGCGTGGTCCGGCCCAGTGATGTATTAGGTCGATGTCATGGCACGATTTAGCCAAAAGAGCAAAAGAGCTCTCTGCTTCATTCCTCCAGTTCCCTCGAACAAATGAGTGAGCAAAGTGATAGAACCCGACCTGGAAGAAGAGGTTGACAAGACACACAGTTCAGTCTTGATAAAAAATAATAAGAAGAAGATTTTACACTGCGTCTTATCCGACAATGTGTTATATAATGCTTTACAGCCCACTGCTGTCAGGACGGGATTACTGCAGTGTTACAATACAGCAGTAATCATTGAAGACACACCTGCTACTGAGTACACATTTTGAGTGTATTTCTGCATTTTTACCGGCTCAAAGTGCTGAATGTGCATCACATCACCTATGACTCCAGCATCTATCAGTTCCTAGAAACAAAACAAAAAACAGGGTAAATTATTGGGTGGAATTTTGTGAGAAAACGTTTGTGTTCTGTATACGAAACAATGTAAATATGCTTTGTTCTCCTTATTGAAAACCGTGTAAAAACTCAGTTACAGGTTTGCTTTTTTTTTTTTAAAAAGGTACCCAAAGTGACATCTTTAAACCTATAACCGTGACCCATGCATGGTGGAGATAACTGTCAAATGTTTTCATGAACAGAAAGTACGACAGAAGATGTTCACCTTTATCTTGCGGATGACCGGATCATACCGGAGAACATGACCCACGGATAGCATCACACCACTCTGAGTGCAAGCCTCCACAATGGCTATGCAGTCTTCAGCAGTTGTCTAATCACATAGGGAGGAGAGAAAGACACCAGTGTCACACAAGCGCAATCATGGAAAGGAGAAAAGAGAGAGAAGGATGTTTTCGTATTTCAGAAACTGACCCAAAATAGTATCTTTTATGAAGTTTTCGAGATGCTTGAAAGAAATGTAATCTGAAAAGTGATCTAGTATTTTAAAATAAAATAAAGAAATTACAAACTAACATAAAACAAATTACTCTACAAATCAGTCTGTACGTTTATTTCACCCATATCAATGTTAACGTTACGCTCTTGTCTTATAACGGTTTGTTTTTATTTACAAAACACTCACTGCCATTGGTTTCTCCAGCAGAATATGGTAGCCCTTCTTTGCAAAGGCCACTGCAGGATCCTGGGGAACGAAGACTAGTTTATTAGATGTACTAGCCAAAGAACAATGACAAAGTTTATAATTTAGACAGATAATGATGTGTGCACACACACACAGAGAAATATTTTTAAAATATTGTATGTTTACCTTATGAAGGCGGTCTGGAGTACAAATTAACACTGAGTCTGCAAACTTCTCTCTTTCAACTATATTGTGCCAGTCTAGTTTATAAAAAAAAAAAAACACCTTTCAATAATATAGTATGAGGCAGATAATTTTTGACAATTCAATGCATTGTTTTCATTTGATGCTCACCTTCAAATAGGTTTTCATCTAAAATGTTGTGTTTCTGTTGAAGTTTAGTGCGAGCAAATCTCCTTGGATCCGCTACTCCAACAACCTGAAATGGGGAAGCTGACAACTTAATACCCGGGAAGTGGTGGAAAAAAAAACTATACAGATCATTTACTTAAGTAAAGTAGCAATACAGCAAGAGGAAATGAACCTATATTGTTCCATAACACATGGATTTGATAATCTATTTTGACTGTGATATAAACTTGTTTATGATACATGTTTCTCCCATAAACATCTCGTGAATTATCTCATCTTTGGATCATTTGGCTCACTGAGATTTCATGGTGCCAGATCAATACAGAACATAAAAATGACTGATTGCCTCCTTGTTGACAGGCTGCAGGCCGGCCAACCTTTCCTCTACTGACCATAGCGCGGTCAGGGTGGAGGGACGCAAACTGGGAGTAGATCTCTCCTCGACTGCCCGCTCCCACCACGATCACACGGACAGGCGAAGTCATTCTAGCACCCTGTGAACTGGGACACAAAGCAAAGCCTGTAGAGGAACTTCAAACACTGGGACACCATACTTCCTATGATATGATATGATATGATATGATATGATATAATATAATATATATATATATATATATATATATATATATATATATATATATATATATGTATATATACACACATATATATATATATATATATATATAATATATTTTTGTTTTACTTTATCGAGTTATCTAAATACATCATTTGAAGGGGAGGTAAATTAATAATGTAGCTAAACAAATCAGGTATCCGTTTAAATGCGCTGATTAATAGATAAATAATAAGTATCAGCTCGTGACATGGTTGTTTGACGGAGTAGCGGTTACCTGTTTTGTCCCATACAGCTGCCAAAATCGTCTGTCGGTCTTCCGCGTTGTTCCAGTTTTGCCTGAAGTTCAACACAAACACAGAGTCCAGTGAGCGAGACGTTTGACTCGTCTTAATCTGTGTTTAAAACAGCGGAGGTCACTTCTTCGTGCAACAAAAGCCCAGAGCAAGCAAGCAGTCACTGAGTAGCTTAGTGCCCCCTAGCAGGTGGCTGAGGCCCTTCTGCTGCATTCAGGGATACTCGTAAATAATAGTTTATCGTGTGAAAATAGAAGCTTGTTAGAGTGATAAAGAGAAAAAAATGCACTTCAATTTTCCAACTCGTAAATGTCTCTGTTCTAAGAGGATCCTTAATCGTTTTCTTAACAAGCAGGGCAACACGATATGTCGCGCCATGGATTAAAAAAATATTACCGACAGCACCCGAAGGCACCATTTTAGTTACATCTTCGTAGTATTACTATTTTATTAGATAGCTACAGTCTGTGATTGCTTCTTTTTTTTGTCTTAAGCTGTGTTCTTCGTCTGTTAATGACAGATTGGTAAACATATTAGGTTAATTTATCACAATGGGCAGTTAGCAGATTAATAGCGCGACTAAATCGCTGTTAGCGGTATTAGTATCCTATTAGCTTTACAGCTGTCTACCAAACCAAATAAATCGTTTGTTCAACAAACAGCAGATGAAACATGAGCTTTAGCTTCGAATATACGCCAAACCATGTCGAAAGTAACGCTACAACCTCTTCGGGAATCTTCGGCTACTTCCGTCAAATCCGATCCACAGGTCACATGACGCGCCTGACTCTACAGCACGAGCTCAGCCTTCTGCTGCTCGTTAACGCTAGCTTCAAACATTCCTAAAGCTAGCTAGCGAGCTGCTGATTCAGCTATTTTAACAACGTCGTGGTTAAAAAACCAGCTTTACTTCACAACACAGTGCTGTGTAGAAGAATCGTGTTGGAGCTTGACGGCACAGGATCGCGCTTTTTGGGCATATTTGTACATTTTCTCTGCGCTAGCTAGCCAAGGTTAGCGCGTTAGCTAACGGTACCATCAACATGAACATAGACAACGTTAATCAGTCTGTCACAACTGGAGTGTCCTCCTCGACCTCTTCCACTTCAAGTAACTGTATCGCAAACGATAATGCAATTACCAACGTCAGCAGCATCTCTTCGGTCACGAGTAACGGTAACGTTAACTTATGTGACTTTTACTCATGTTATGTGTGTGTTGTAATTGTAGTAGCTACTTGTGTTACTTCAAGGCAGGACAGCTAACGCTAACGTTAGTAACGTGATGCATCATCATGTGCAACTTTTTTTTCTGCAACAGCGGGGCTTGCTTGGACTTTGAACAACCTTTCTTGAAGCAAAACTGCTAAGCAACGCTTTTTTTTCTAAAAGTGAAAACTATAACAAGGCATTAATTGGGAACTGTACAGGATTTGTTTTAATTCATCCCAAACATGTGTGTTTCAGCTTCAGCCTCAGCGGCCATGGTGACCCCATCAGCAGACTCGTCTGTCTCCAACGGTGTCTATGTTCCCGGTGGGATCACCAACGGAGACATGAAGCCGGCCCTCGCCACCACGCCCCTGGCAGATTTCCTCATGCAGCTGGAAGAATACACTCCCACAGTAAGTCAAGTTGTGTCAGTCAGATTACTTCATGCTGCAGTCACAAATTCTTCCTGCATATGAGTTAACTACTAAATTCTGGCTAATGTTGGAAACGCCTGGCGGGTTTTGTCTCCCCTGCAAGCCATATTAATTGATCACCATCACCAAGTCAAAATGAAATTCTATATAAAGTATCCCAATGGGATGACTGAAAAAGCAAGGCACTCAATAACGTTGATGGAAAAATTCTATAAATCCTGTATTGCCATGAAGCGGCACTGCTGAATAGTTTCCGTAGGAACAAACAATATACGGAAATAGTAAAAAAAACATTCAATTGACATTTGTGGCAACTTCATATGCCCCTTCCCTTTATGAACATTAGATCTTCTTTTTTTTACCAAGCACTGTGCTGAGACAACGCTGGCACTGTACAGTGCACCAAGCACTGTACTGAGACAACGCTAATAGTTTCCTTCAGGGGTCAGAGGCTGTACCAGTGTTTTTGCTACTTTTCATGTCATACAATGATAATGTTCTTCACAAACAAGTGTCTGTTGAAGTGAAAGTGGGCTTTATGAATCTTTGTTTTCAGATTCCTGATGCAGTGACAGGCTACTACCTAAACCGGGCTGGCTTTGAGGCTTCAGACCCAAGAATGTAAGTGCAACAATGACTGACTCTTTGAAGTACAGGCCACCTTTAAGCTCCAGTGTGAGTGGCTTCGCCCGATACCCAATGAAACAAAATGACACAAATCAAGGTGCTTTCATTAGACCTACAGGACAGGCACAAAGGGAGTGCTTGAGCAGCACAGACTGTGTGAATGAGAGACACATTGCAAAGCCCCTTCATGTTATTACGTTTAACTTTTAGAATTACTTGTTGGGGGTTAAATTGTTTGAGAAACTGATTACTTACGTCAATGTTTTAAATTATGAATCATGTCTAAGTTAACAGTTTTGCACTTACAAAGTAGAAATCCTCACTATGACATATTTTCAGGATGAATTTATTATGAAAAGTTGTTAAAAGTTGCAATTCAGAAAATTGCAGAGTGGTTGGTTTTCTTGGCTTTTCTCAAAATTTTTACCTGCCAACTGAAGAGGAACCAACCCTCCGGCCTTATATTCGTACCTGTTGTCATAGCGACATACATTGCACCTACAGATGATTTAAATGGGGGTGTCTTATAAATAACACATCTTATAATGTGCAGTATATTAATGTAAAACATAGAACACAATAATGATTTAAATACACACGTATAGCATTGAACATATGTACCACAAATGTAAAGTATTTTAAAAAAAAAGGCTGTAACACTTTCGTGTATGTCAATACCTTGGACAAGATGTTTAGTATGTTTCCTTATGCTTTTATTGATTTGTGGACAAAACTTTGCGTGATAGAGTGTGCTCAAAAGTTTGGATAAATTGTTCTAATAATTACTATTGTTGGATTGACTGCCATGGCTGTCTGACTTTAATCAAATGGTAGGTGCCGTTGTATGCGGTATACATCAGAACTGCTACTAATCTTTACTGTGAGCAGAAAGTACAGACTTTTGAGTCGAACATTTATTGTCACCTTTATGTTGGTTGCTGTCATAATGTCTTGGAAGAGAAAAGTGAACATGAGCTCTGAGGATCTCTTTGATCTGACTTTATTTATTTATTTCCATGAAAGACAAACACATGCTGGCTGTTTACAGACAGTGAAATCTACAACAATGATTTTCTTTTTTGTATTTCTTTAGAATCCGTCTGATCTCCCTTGCTTCTCAGAAGTTTATCTCAGACATTGCCAATGATGCGCTGCAGTACTGTAAAATGAAGGGCACTGCCTCAGGAAGCTCAAGGAGTAAAACAAAGGTCAGTGTTTCTCTCAGCTTTACGTGTGCTTTAAATATAAAACCTACATACAATAATTTGAAACCGCTGTATGCGTTGTTAGAAGATGGTGACAGAAATAGTTGTCAACCTTTACCCAGCTCTGATCATGTTGTTCCTGATGGTTACTGATTTTGTATTTGTTCTTCTTCTCTATATAGGATAAGAAGTACACTCTGACTATGGAGGACCTGTCTCCTGCCCTCTCAGAATATGGCGTCAATGTCAAGAAACCCTATTACTTCACATAGAACCAAGTTTCTTTGAAGCTTTTTGCTTTTGATAGTTTTGTGTCCCTGCTGACCCACTAGAGTCTGTCAACACCTTTATTGCTAAATGTTTTTTTGATCATGGTGCTTTAGTACAGCTTTGACAAATTGTTGTAGTCACTTTGCCATTTGTTATTTTTTGTGGAACCACCTTCACATTATGTTAAATTGTTTAATTAAGTTTTATTGTGAAAATAAAACCCTTACAAAAACGTTGTCTGTGAGGTTACATTTGTTCAACGCAAGTATAAGTGCTAAACATTTTTAACAACTGTATGTCATAAAGGCACTTGTTTAACAATCGTATTGTTCAAAAGTAAAGTGCAGCTCAATTAAAATACATTAATACTTCCTAGAAATGTTTAACTAGAAAGATTGCTTTAGGATTTGTTCTTTAAAAAAAAAGTGCAATAGAAAAAGCATCAATTCATTAATATTGTTTTTGCTGATTAACTGTCCTGTTGATCAAGAGTCCACGTTCTTGAACTGACTGAATTCTACCACAAATTGAATTTCCACCTTGATGCATTAAATAAGTACATATTCTACTGCAATAATTCAAGGTTACAATGTTATGTATTGTCATTGTCCACCAGCGTTGTGTAACGAAATGCAGTTTGTACTTTTGCAACATAAGAAAACCCCCAAAATAACAAAACTATAATCACACGTGGAAATGTACATTAAGTGCAGCAGCACAAATCCTTACGGAGTTAAGCAATTAGGACGGTACACTTTGGTTTGTTTTTAGGTGAGATATAAATTGCCGACAGACGGCCCTCTGGTGGCTAATCCACGCTTTTACGTTCGCGCTTTCTCGCGAGGGCAGTATTTTGACCCCAACTGCGAGCCGTAACATGTCTCTCCTGGAGATTCAATGGCTACCACATTTATGGTGTTATCCGGCGAATAGCATTTATATTTAGTCTTAACGAGCGAGGAAACTGTCACCATGTCTGTGCAAATAACGAATACAAGTAACCCGATTATCTTCTTCGACATAACCATCGGAGGGCAGGTGAGTGGAGCAAAAATAAACGCGAACACAGACTTTATCTCGGAGCTAACGTTAAGTTACCGTTCCCCCAGCTCACCTTGATAGCGTGTTAAACGTTGCGATCCACTGAACTACGTGGGTTGCTATCGAGATATGTTAATTTAATACACGTGTCTGATACTCTGAGCAATAAACGAGGCTGTCGCTGCATTTAAATCGCGCGGTTTGTGTTGGTGTGCGCATCTCGTAGCGAAATTAAGCCAACTTACATTAAGGTTTTTTTTCGCCGACCGATAAACTAATACATCAAAGTTCGTGATTAAAATGTATATTGTGTTATCTTCAGTACCCGTCTTTTTAAATTCCAGACCAAGCAAGAGCCCTCCACGCCTTTAGCTGCTGTGAGATCTCAGTAGATTTGTTCGGTGCGCCCACATGCGTCCGGGAGGGAAGTCTTGAGGAGGCAGACCAAATGTACATTTTCACTACATGTTTGCTTCTCACAGTATTTGTCTGTGTAAAATGATTATTATGCAGTCGCAAGTTGTTAAACTATTACCTCTTTGTTAAGTAAATGGGCCTGTTTGGCATCAATGGCGCGCAGTGACCGCTTGGCGCCACTCCGGCGCACAGTGATGACACAGCCATGCTATTCCTTAAAGAGTCAACGAGTAAAGTTTATACGTCAACCATATATTCTACGTTTTCATTAATCGCCGTTTAAATCATTCCACGTGCTCTGTGCATTACTCCGGAGCTTTATGATCTCTCGTACACGAGCTGAGGCGATACTTCTCCCACTTTTCTCATAAACTATTGCTCCAAAAGACACACATCCAAGTGAAAGCGGTCCAGTCAGCACAAACAGTCTATTAGGAAGGTCGATGGGAAGATCGCGAACTAGATGAAATCGAAATGACCCAAAAGTATCTAATTGATAACAGCTGGTGAACTTCTATCAAAGCTAAGGAAAGGTTCTTTAAGGTTTCCTTTATTTATGAAAGGAAATTAGATAATGTCGTCCCACAATTATTTGCTGAATCATTCGGTCGGCCCTTCTACAATATGCTCAGATTTAACAATTGTTTTTCATTCATCCATATGTGAATGGAATACATGATAAATATGAGTGGATTGTGACAAACATTTCGTTTCATTTTATTTGTATTTCGAACACGTAACAAGTACATAACAAGAATAAAAAATACATAAAATGTAGCATCTGTCAATGAAGAAACATTCATAAACAACAAAGTATCAACATAAACGAATATAACAGTCTGAAAAAGAGTAGAAAATACCGTTGCACCTATTTGGAAAAGATATAAATCAACGTATGAGTCAATGTAGCATTTCCCTTCAAGTCTCAGATTATCTTTAAAAAGTCCTTCATGACAACAAACAAATAACTGTATAACATTTATGGTGACTTTTGTAAATATTTACAAAAGTTTAACTTAGTGATCACAGCTTTCAGCAAAACTTTGCTACCCAAATCAAAGCATCCCATTTTGAAGTCCAGTCACAGTCTCTTGTCGGCTGCAGCATTTTTCGGTTTGATTGTTTGCTTAAAAGCGCGTGCTGCTGGAGATGTGGAAGATGCACGTCTGTGTCTCGGCTTCAGTTTAAGCAACATTTACACAGGTGAACCTTTCATGTTCACCTCAAGTCTTTACTCGCTTTCTCACATCATGGTTCTTGTTTGCTGTTGTCAGGTCTGCAATGTCTCAAGTTTCTCTATCACACACAGAGGAGGGTGTGCCTCTTCTCGTATGGCGGGTTGAACACAGTTGGAGGGAATGGCTGCTGTTGTGTTCCTTTGCTCAAATGCCAGTAAATAGGCCAGTCACACACATTTTCTGGGAGCCTGTATGGTCCTTCTGTGTTGCTATTAGCCCAGAACACCGCACCCATCAGTAAACTGTTGGTGCACTCCAACCACAGAAGATTAACTGTGATGTAGGCCGGTACGCCAAAGTCGAGCAATATGCCGACCACAGATACCGTGAGATAAGGCATCCAAAATAGGCTAAAGCCCAGTATTATGCTGAACCATAGAGGTGGGCACGGATAGATGGTCTCCTCCAGTGACTTCTCCTCTATGCCTTTTGTCTCCACGCAGTTGCAGTTAGTTGGGGTGGACCACAAGTCGCTCTGGTTCTCTCTTTTTTCCCTCGCTACAGATAACCTATCTGCCTCTCTCACCCACTGTGGAATCATTGACCAAAAGGGCAGCATTGCACAAATGACTGCGAAGAAAAGCCCCAGAGTGAAGTAGGAAATCTGTGTGGACTCCTGTACATCACACACTAGAGCTGATATCCCTCCCGGAAAATCCATTTGAATCAAATCAGATTTGACGGACCCATTGGAGAAAATAACTAGGATCCACACCAGCAATGCCAAGGCCGTGTGCCTTAGGATTTTGGAATAGGTGCTCTGTTTGCCGAGGCAGGTACCTTCTAAACAGTAGTCCAATAAAACCAGGCACATCATGGGCAGCGGCAGCGCTTCATACGTCGCAGAGGCATGGGCCAAGACGAAGCAGAGTGACATAAGATACCTATCGCGTCCAAGAAATAACACGCTTGAAAAAGAAAGTACCATCACAAAGTCGGCCAGGACCATGGACAGACTGCACATGCTTAGAAAGGAGGTATACCGTTTCCGGTAGCACATGTAGAGGACCGCCGCGTCCAGGCCCATCTTTAAAACCACAAGTACCAGATACTTGTTTACGTTGTCTGTATGACAGCCGGAAGCCACATCCTTTTGCGCTACAATGCCCATCATTCTGACGGTGTGGCTCGGTCTCTGATACGCTGGCAGCGTTTGAGCCGATGGTTCTCAGTTCAGTGCGGAGATGCTCCAGGAAAGGCTGCGGGGGACAAGATTATATTGGTCAGGAACTATGGCTGTACAAATGATAGACTGCAAATAATGAATGTTTTTAAAGGAAGCGTGTGGATGCATGAATCCAGTCCACAACATGAAATCGCAAGAGGCGGTTGAATAGGAGATTGGAAGCCACCCAGATCGGGACACGTCTCATCTCATCAATTCAGTATTTAGATGACAGCCTTTTATAACGGTGTGGAGTGCAGTGCATGCTGTATATACTTTTTTTTGCCAGATATGGTGCAATCCTATCTAAATAGTCCTGTTTATTATCACACCCCACACAAGGTGTGATCAATGTAGAGCAGTAGTCAGACAAGTCCCCGCATATTATTCCTATAAATGGTAACCATGCTCGGATAGATGACTCCAGTTTCGCACACCGTCTGTACATTACCCTTGCAATTATACAATTTAAAGTAAAATTGAAAAAATCTAATAAATGTAGTCCTCGTTGCAATGTTGACACTTCCACGTCAACATCCTATAACAATGGTATTCATTCTTTCCAGTGTTGTTAAACCGGAGAAGCAAGTGCTGACATTTGAAGTGTGTATTTTACGAAGTAAAAATCAACAAAACAAAGCCTGCTGCGAAGCCATCTGTACCTGTGTGCTCAGGGTTGTCCCAGTCCAGTGAGTTTCAGTGGAGATCCAGGCAGAGGCCCTGCGTGCTCTCGCCAAGAATCGTTGGAATATGACTGTCAGGCGAAGTTGTTCATTGAAGACGGCTATTTATGGCTCCACCTTGCCCATTGTGAATGCTGTCAACTAATGGTCCACGCCTTCTGTGTCTTAATGGAAGCCTGCCTCTTATGTCTATATACCCCAGAGCTGTCTGCCTCTCATTTCAGTTTAGATGTCTTGTAGCAGATAAACCGGAAACACAGCCTCTGCTTGACTGGTTTAAACGACACCCCGTGGAATGTGTGGATGCTTTCACATGCTAACAAAATCAGATATGTAATCTCTGGCTACTGTCTTAGTTATTTATGCAAAATACTTAAATACAGCACCGTAAGGGTACAAGTTGATTTTCAGATTTCATCAGAATTGTATTATTTGTTTTTTACAATCTAAATAAGTTTCACAAAAATAGCTCGTTACAGTCGCCTAAAAAAGAAAAGTAATTTTAGTCCATATAGTTACAGAACTAGTATTCTGTAGTACTACGGCTGTCGTTGACAATGAGGCGGTTTGATAAACAGAAGTAGCCGAGCACAAATGTTCCTCTACGGGTATGATGATATATATGATTCGCTAGAGTGCGTTGGTCAAATATGAGCTGGCAGCTATAGTTTACAGAACGTTATCTGTCAAATAAAAAAGGTTGATTATTGACTTAATTCCAGTTTCTCATAGGGTTCGTCTTTGTGTCGGGTGAAAACACTTTAGCCTCTTATCTTAATTACTGCAGTGCACTTTTCTCTTCCTTCATAGTTTTTGTTTCTGAATTCAAAGTGAGCTTTTGACATAAAACTAGAAACCCTCATTCCAGCATCACAACACAAGTAGTTCAAAAATATACATTTGTCAAAAGGTAGACAACACAACTTTGAGTCTGCATTTTCTCATAAGAAACGTTCTTTGACATCACAGCCTGTCCTACCTGTTGTTAGGCATGTCCGACTCTAGCAAGAGAAACCACCTCAGCAGATGCAATGTTCAGTGGTTGGTGTTGTTCCGCACCAACACGCAGTGCCTATGTTTATTTTCATAACCTGGAAACTAAAAACTTTCAGTATTTTCTAAATGGCATCAACTGGTTGTTTTACTGGGAGTCGTCTGCGGGGACTGAAGAGCGAGTTGTGCGAAGACGTTAAGCGGACAATCACTCTTTTTCTTTTCTTTTTTACAACAGCACAACGTTTGTTTTCACACATGCTGATAGACTCGCGGGCATTGTTGTCACAGTCACCCATTTGCATGGGTTGTGGGAGGCCTGGGTGGACACACACACACTGTATAGAGATGATTTTCAAGTGTGTCATGAAGATGTAATTTACATTTTACATTATGTATGCTTTGACCACTGGGAATCAGAAGTCAGACAAAAAAGCTTGTGCAGCATTGTTGGGATGAAACGGTCTACCAAGAAATGGGATAATGTGTCATTCAAGACCAGAAATCATCTCCCAGTTATTCAGTGTCTTGGTATAACTGGTTAGAGCAGGAGTGGCATTCTGTCTCAGAGTACTACCTGTAACAAGACTGACCAGTTTCTGGCAATGCTATGTAGTTTTGCAAGAGGTGGAACATTTTCTCCCACTTAGTTTTTAGGTGTAGAAGTTTAATTATTTCTCTTTATTTTGTGTGTTAACTGTTTTCTCAACTGTTTGCCAGGATATCGGACGGATGAAGATCGAGCTGTTTGCCGACGTGGTTCCAAAGACGGCAGAGAATTTCCGGTAAGGAGAAAGTCAGCATTACATAAGTCTGCTTTTCTGCAATAAAGGACTAATTATTAATTATTATTTTCAAGACTGACCGGTCTGAGTGTTTTAAAGATATTACCTAAACTTTGATCATCTGTTACAGGCAGTTCTGCACTGGAGAGTTCAGGTATGTTTGTGAAACGTCACCGTCCTCCACGCATGCACTCAAGATTTTCCCTTTAACAGATTAAGGGATATTAATATATTGGACCAAAGAGTTTCTGCTGGAGAAACCTTATTATTTGGGCATATGCATGCTTAAAGCAGGAATTTTACATGTGTGCATGGCAAAAAGCCAGGACGGGGGAAGTATCAAAAAGATCATCACATAAAAGCTGTGCCTTTTTGTATCCAATAAATACAAATTAAGTCACGATTATTTATTTTTTTATGCAGATGATCAGTATGATATCCGTAAAATTAAAATGCATACATGCAGTAAGAAAAACTGCTCTACTATGTCCTTTCATTGAAGTGTCATATCTTAACACTTGCTGTGCCGGTTATCAGTTAAAACAGCACCTTGTGAGCCAGTGCACACAAAACCATAGCCTTTCTAATCTGAAGGGGCATATTCAAAGAATGCCAAAGGAAGCGTTTAACCCACAATGTGTGTGGCCAGCTAAAAATCTGCACTGTCACTGGTAGCTTTTTGAGTCACTGAGGCTGGTAAAAGCTTTAGTCATCAGTCATGGACGGACCATTAGACAACAGCTTGTGACCACTGCTCTTTATGTAACTGAAACTGGTCCTTCCTGGTGCTCTTTTATGTAAATATGACATGTGTCTCTCTACACACACACACACTCTCACACACACTCACTCACACTAATATTTCAATGAATTACAATAGAACAGGTTTTGTTGAACAGCTGCCGGTTCAAAATACTTGGCTATGGCATGGTGTGTTTACCCATCCCCGTTTCCCTGTTTACTGATTAACCAGTGGCGTAACAGACCATAATTAATTCATGATCTGTACCGATCCCCTTCACAGTTCAGCACGCTCTTGAACCGCGGATTAATTACACAAAGTATGGAGGTTCCATTCGGTCACATTATGTGTTCATACTCTGTTTATTTAAAGATTAGTATTGAGCGGCATTAAATCATAACTTTATCCTGTTTTCAAATGTAATCTTAGAAGACACTTGAATAAATCCAGTTGTTTGAATAACATATTTTCACAGCAATATAAAGTAGATATTAGAGAGGGAAATAAAACCTGTTTACCTTCCAAACACAAGCTTAAAGTTCCAGTTCCTTACTGGTGCTCTGTTGTGGACATATGATGCCAAAGACAGTAGAACAGATTGGTTGCACAGCTTTGTTCGAGAGGCGTGGCCTGTCGCAGGGTTTGTACCCATCCCTGTCTCTCAATGTGTAGGGATCGGCCATTTACTGTGAAAACGTGGACAGAACTGCTTTGTCAGAAGTGATTGCTTGTATTACAATACAGTGTGTGTTTACTTTACTTAATTGTGTTCTCTCCTACAGGAAGGATGGAGTCCCCATTGGTTTCAAAGGTTGCCTGTTCCACAGGTACACGCTGTGGCGGTATCGCTCCTCCTTTGGCCCACTCTGGCTGGGAGGCTAGTTATTATTTAAACTGGTTGTATCACGAAGTCTATCCACAATAGGCAGCTAATGTTAACCACATCCTTTAGAGGCTTATGTTTCATTTATGAAGTGTTTGTTCATTCATATGAAACATCTACAATATATACATTAGAACAGTGTTTGTCTACCTTCTTTGAACCACGGCACATTTTCAACAATAAAAAAATCCTGCGGCACACCAGCAACTAAAAAGTCACAAAATGACACATTTTAGCATAATACAGCATATATGGTAGGTAATTATTGCGCTACCTACTGGCATGGAAGATTATTTAATTACTAGGCCAGCCACTATATTGCAGGCTCAGATGCTCAACAATGGCAAACTGACTAAATCATATTTTTTGGGACTGTAATGGAAAATCCCGTGACAGGACCAATTGAAGTGAAATTGGACATTTTCCCACAGCAGACTGAACAGTGCACGGTGGTTGAAAATCACTGCATTAGAATGACCAAATGTATTAATTTTTTTAAACGCCTCAATTAAACAGAAATCTGCAGTCATTTATGGGAACTGTAGTGTTGGAAAAGCATGGTCTCCTATTGTGTTTTTCATTGTTTTCTTTTTTGACACTCGTCAACAGAAAAATGTTAAGTGAATACTTTCTAAAGGCACTCTTAGCAGCCTGTCCTACCAGTCACAATTCATGCCTGCAACAGCTTTTACATCAACACAACTGACTGTAATGATGTGTTTTCATTGATCATTGGCAGGGTGATAAAAGACTTTATGATACAAGGCGGGGACTTTGTGAATGTAAGTACATGAACACCTCTTCTGCTGTCTGGTTAATGCTCTTGTTTTATCTTTAGTCACTGTTTGCATTCATGGCTTGGATTAAAGCTACAGGAAACTCACACTCTCAATCTTCTTCCATCTTTATAAGATGGTGATTACTCGTAGACCTTTTTACTTTTAAAACCACTTCCATCACTACCATTTCTTGTATTAATTAAATAAAATAAATCGTGCCATGATGTCAGACAAACTGCAGGTGAATTTTGAATTGTGCAGGACCACAATATGTAATAGTCCGCCCCCTGGTGGACAAGCAGTGAATTACATCTCATTTTATCGTATAGCTGCTTCTTTCTACTCTGTGAGCCCCATCTTATCTTGTGTTTGTTGTGGGTTTTTTTCTTGTCTCTTTGTGAAGGGTGATGGAACTGGTATCTGCAGCATCTACAGAGGTCCATTTGTAGATGAAAACTTCAAAATGAAGCACAGTGCACCTGGTCTTCTGGCCATGGTATGTATGTAGATCAAGGCTTAGAGGTTGGGGACACTGCTGCATTAGAAAGGGGTCTCTTTACTTTTGTTCTTTGGTAAATCCTCTATTATACTGTTAAAAAAAGAAAAGAGTTAATTAAGATTTGATTATTCCACTCAAAATTGATTGACCCCAGCCTCTACAGACAATAGGCTTTGATTCATTCATTCAAAGTAAATTAACACTGACCAATATAGACAAATTGACTTTTAAAACTGCCCCTCTTTCTCAATAATGTGTGTCTTACTCAGGCAAACAGTGGGCCAGGGACAAATGGTTGTCAGTTTTTCATTACCTGCACCAAATGTGACTGGTTAGATGGGAAGCATGTGGTTTTTGGTGAGTAATTCTACAATGTTAACTGTGCATTCATATCTATTTGGAGTGCTATGTAAATGTGTGTATGTGCCAAGATTTAAACAGCCTTTTTCACACCTGTTTCAGGAAAAGTGGTTGATGGTTTGCTGATCATGAGGAAAATTGAGGTAAAAACACATTGTAATATATTTATATAATTGTGAGGGGAAGGAAAATGTTTAAGGGCCTGCTGCTTATTGTCTACAATATTTCACTAATTTCTCAAATCAATTATGAAGAGAACTACATACATATTTCATAATGTGTGTTGTATGCTGTTTAACATTTTCATCTCAACAGTGATGTTTAGTGACTGTTTAAAACTTCATACATGTTTCAAAACAGGCATTCAACCCGTGAAACCCCGTCATTGACACTTGCAGCATATTCATTGTGTACTGCTTTATTTTTATGTAATGATTAATGCAGTAAACAAACTACTGATATGTGCATAAATCTGTGTGTAATGTGTATGACTGTTTGTGCTCCTTCGCTTAAACAGAATGTTCCTACGGGACCCAACAACAAGCCCAAGCTCCCCATCCTCATTGCACAGTGTGGAGAGATGTGATCCAGCTTCCTCACAACACCACGCCAGAATCAGACCACCTCTGTATACATGAAGTAGTTTTATAGTCACTTGATACTCCTCAGCAGACATAAACCTACATGTTGTTTCCTGCGTGGATGAGGCCTTCTTCCATGGTGCACATTGGATTAAAGTTCAACAGTACATCATTATCCAGGTCAACTGCTGAATCCAGACCCAGATAACATTATTCACATGTCAGGTGGGGTTTGGAACTGACAAGATGTGCTTAATATATTAGTTTTAAATTTGTTTTTGGTAAAACGTCATGTTCAGCACGGTTGTTGGGTCCAAGTGGAGACAATTTGTGCTTCCTATTATGAAAAGACGAATAAGAATTGTGACCTTTTTTTTAAGCCTTAGAAAAGCATTGCTTGGTAGTAAAAACATTCTAATTCCTGTTTCAGTCAAACTGTTCATTGAGGATGAATAAATTGTTTTACTTTTTCATAAACTGTTGGGGAATCTTGTTTCTTTGAGGAAAGCATCATATTTACGGTATATATTTTTTTATCGTTGGGTTTTAAAGTAAAAATGTGTAATTAGTTTGGATTTTAAGTTCACAGTAGTAACCAGGAATTGTTATTGCAACCATCCTTTACAAAATATACAATATTACCAATAGCCAGAAGCTGAAATCATAGGTCTATTATGCTCTTCTTGTATTTTATATTTTGATCCACCATTTCATAAAATTCAACTCATTACATTACATTTAGCTGACAATTTTATCCATAAGTGCATTCAAACCATGAGAGTACAAACTCAGAACAACAAGAATCAAGAAAGTACAATTTCTTCAAGAAAGCCAAACTATAAAGTGCTATAGAGCAAATGTTTTTTTTGGGTCGGGTAGTTTCAACATTTAATAGTGTGAGAACACTACACCCAGTTTAAAGGCACGACAGTCCTCCAAGTCGCCCAGTTCAGCGCCGAGCAATCCTCTGCTTAACTTATGGCTACCTCCTCTTCCCCATAGCCATCCATACAAACCCAAGCCACCAGACCCCTCCCCCATCCACCGTGGACCTTGTTCCCGTGGCACAAAAGAATCCTTTCACATGGATACTCTGTTCTTATGTAGGCAGGAGGAGGGTTTTTTTTTGGGGGGGGGGGGGGGGGGGCTGTTCTTCGTGGGGAGGCTCGCTGGGGTCAGTGCTGAAGCCCATCTTTGTGTGGGAGAACGGGACTCAGCCATTAACAGCAAGCTCTTCACACATCAGCCAGCGCTCATAAACGGTGCCAGTGGAGTATTAACATGACAATGGGTGGGGGGCTGCGGTGGGGTTGTCTCACACTCGGTCTGGGCATGTCGGCACTGCGCTACTGGAAGAGGATTTGGGACGATGTCTGCATTTAAACAGTTTTGTTGGGCAGGGAAATAAGAGAGAAGAAGCAAATACTATATTGTTACACCAGGATGTTAGTATTTGATCTTATGTGCACCTTTAACATATAAGAAATGTAATCTGAAGATTTTACAGCCATTCAAGTGTCCTCCCTGTGAATCCTAAATAATGTCAAGAGGCATGTCAAATGACATGTTTAATTAAATTATGAAGGAACGTTACGGCTATTGTTCATCTTGGGTGTTGTGTCCTAATATGACCTTCATTTAAAACGATCAACAAATGATTTGGCGTTAATCTAAAAAAAAAAAATCACGTTTCCAGCCTAATAGTAGACATTTCCTGTGATATGGAACAGTGTTGTTCTATATTTAGGTGTTCAGAGTAAAGCTGTCAACATTGACATGCTGTGTATAGGCTGGTAAGAACTTAATGTTCTGACAGCACATCAAAGTGCTCTCTCTCCCAAGGTTTCCTGTATGTCTGAGCGGCACTACCTACACTACAGCCACTGTGACGATGCAGTAACAATTATGAATATAACATTTGCATCATATTCGGTAAATAAAATAGAGACTTTCCTAATCCTTCCCTTAAATTGGGTCAGTATTCCCTAATTACATTTCCACAGGGCTACACTCAGTGCTCATAGGGCTACAGACAGTGTGCAATCAATGTCTATTAGACATTTTATATTTTCTAAGTAGTGATGGAAGCTATACACACACAACCTTTTCAACCAATCTCAGACAAACACCCAGTTTAAAAAAAGGACAATTTTATTCCAAGAATTGAGAGTCAAAGTTTTAAGACAATTGAAGACCTGCTTTGCCCAAAGATTAAAAGCATTACATTAAAATAATCTCAAAATCGTGCCGTCTCTTTTAAAATAAATTGATGATACAATTGTATGCAATAATGGCATAGTAATAGATCTCATCCTTGCGTTTTTTGGTCTTTGTACATTTTGTTAAATCCGTCAAAAGACACACAACCAAGCAGACACTGTTCCAAAAGTGTCACGGTGTTCTGTCTGACTTGTCTGGCTGTGACATCACCATAGGGGTGGTGAGAAGGAACAGGTACAATCACTTTTAGCCAATAATTTTCAGCAAACTCTTCTCTCAATCTAATTGACAGTTGGCTCAGCCAATAGGAATGCGTTTTTAGTTTCATTACAGATTCCAACCAATTGGAAGACTAGTTGGGCGGACCACTGCCCAGGAACATTCCCCGGCACAGTTTATCATTCTGCCCAGTTCGATCGGCAACGGGAGCGGAAAGAGGAAAGCTGAGAGCCCGAAGGCAGTAGCCCCTACCACCGCCGGCCCAGGTTACCATCTAGCACCGGGAAACATAGCAAAGAGCCGCCACCGGCAGAAGCCATTACCAACCAGTAACCATGAGCAGCGAGGCCGAGACGCAACAACCACCCGATGTCCCTGCCGATGAGGAGAGCCCATCCAGCCCGGCAGCCGAAGCTTCCGCGGGGGATAAGAAGGTCATCGGTAAGGCTCCTGGAAACGAGCTAGTTAGCTCACGTTAAGTTAGCGAACGTGGTGTTGAACGCCGTTGAGGCGATGCGCAAAAGCAGCGGTTGAAAACGTTAACTGCCCGACCACCGCGCCAGTTAACCGTTGAATCACTAATGTTACTCTAACAATGGTATGATGTCGTTAACTCATGGAATGACGTTAACGTATGTTGAAACTGGCAGATGGGCAAAATAAACGTTAATTTGCTTAAAGAAAAGCTCACGATACATCTTAAATCTCGGCCGTTAAATAACGTTAATGTGTGGGATGTCTGTAGTGGGCTAATACAACGTCAGTTGAGTATGGACTATAATGAATAATATCTTGAGTAAATTAGAATAAATGTCCGTTTGCTGTCAAGCGGCGAAAATGAGTCCTGGCGTTGGCTCGCAACACACGTTTGAAAATGTCAGTTGGAATATAGGTCGTTTTTGCTCGCTTTACATATTCACTACTTGGATGAGTATGAACAGTTATCTTGAGTGGCATTAGTTTCAGATTAGAATATACGGTTTGTAGAAGTAATCCTTAAATCCCAACCGGTCAATCGCTGCCGTTAACCGGCCTTCTAACGTCTAATAACTGCCACGGAATGCCGTGTTCCCGATTGGCCGTCACACGCATGAGCGTCGAGGTTGTTTAAGGACCGGTGTTTCTAACGTTTGTGCCGTTCCCCGCGAACTAACGTGGCAATAGTAGCTGACGTTTAGCCGTCAGACACGTCAACTATAACTTTGGTAACGGCTAATCGCATATCACTGAGGGACACGAAGTTATTTCATAATGCTCACTTAGCCGGCCACGATTACTCTCGTAGAAGGCAAGCTAACTGCAGACCGTCCCTTTGTTCACACGACGGGGTCTGGTTCCGCGTTCGAAGTACGTTTGTCTCAGAAACTAGCCGAAACACGCCCTCAAACGTGGGCCCAACGTGGTTGGCGAAACGATTGTAACGAGGCCGGTTTATAAACATATTCGGATATTACTGTCAACGGTTGTCAAATGTCTGCCCACATTGAAGGGCCTAACTACTTAACAGCGACGGTAGCTCGTTGGCTAACGAAGCTACGCTAGCTATTTACATGGCTGAAGGGGCGACCCAAAATGTCCGCCGTATGATTCCACGGATTTCGTTGGACACGGATTTTTTTTTATTCGATTAAAAAACATGGAAACGCCAACATATTTAATTGTTGTTCTTACATAATGTTTGGTCCCCACTATGCGTATTCTGATGGAGCGACGGTTGTTTCTGTTTGCTGGCTTTAATCCAACCACATGGTTGAGCCCCCGTTAGCTACTGTGCTAACAAGCCAGCTGGGCTCGCTGCATGCTAACGCATCCGGGCGCGACTCTACCACGTGTGAACGCTCAAGTACTGAGTAGTGCGGTTTAAAATGTGGCAGGTCTGGAGTAACTCAACTTTGAAATGTCAGTGACCAAGGCGCAGTATCTTATTGCTACATTCATCTTAAATATACGCACTAACGCGGCTCTATAAAACGGATGCACTGGTAATTTGAATGATTAACCAATCCTGCGTTCCACATGAGAAATGGCGCAGTCATTGCTGGGCCATAATGTTCTTGGTTCATACCGCACTAAGTGCAGCTGGCACAGGGCACCCCTAAGCACCAGGATCTATAAAAAGGGTGACAGTTGGGAGTTAAATATAGCTTCCACATTAGCTGGCCGTGGTTAGTTTTTCATCATCTGTCCTTGTTTGATTCTCTTACTGTTTCTCATTGATATTGGTATTCTGAGACGAGCTGGTTGGAAGGCTCATTTGTTCTCGCAGTATGTTGTACTCTTAACAGTGTAATAGTATAAAGGAAATGACTGATGCTTAAATTTGGTTAATCATTTTCTTTTATTGTGTCTTGTTGCAGCAACAAAAGTCTTGGGTACAGTAAAGTGGTTCAACGTCAGGAATGGATATGGTTTTATCAATCGGTAAGTGGACCCCGCCCCCTATCTATGCCTCCTAAAGACCCTGATATCATCTCTGTGTGTGTGTGTGTGAGAAGGAAGATTCCCAATCCTATTATGGCTTTGATTTGCTTACGAAGCTGACTAGACGGTTTGTCTGCTGGTCCACATGTTGTTACGCACAGTACTTATCCTTACACTTCCCGGTTTAGTTTCAATCCATCTGCAGATACATTGTTGCTTTCTGTGGCTCAACAAGATACTGCTAACTAGACGTAACTGAGTGTTCATCCCCTCTTTCTTCTTTTTATTTTTTTTTTAAGGAATGATACAAAGGAGGACGTTTTTGTACACCAGGTAAGTTGTATGTAGTTTTACATTCTTAATTTTTGTAATTATCATGTTTATGAAATCTCACACCTGAACTATTCTTGGGTTTTAGACAGCCATCAAAAAGAACAACCCGAGGAAATACCTTCGCAGTGTTGGAGATGGAGAAACTGTGGAGTTTGACGTAGTTGAGGGAGAGAAGGTAAGCTGTTCTTTGGTTGCGTATAAAATCTGTTTTTTACTAGCTCCAAAGTTCATAATTTACTTTGCAGCTATTAAAAAGAAGAAACAAAATACATCCTAATAGTTCTCTAAATAATTAATTTGGATAAATGCATTTCTTTTTTGAAAAAGGGAGCAGAGGCGGCAAATGTCACTGGTCCAGGAGGCATTGCTGTCCAGGGAAGTAAGTACGCTGCTGACAGGAACCGCTATAGGCGCTATCCCAGAAGAAGGGGCCCTCCTCGTAATGGAGAATATCCAGACAACTACCAGAGTGACGGGGAGGGTGAGCCAAGCACCGGCAGCGGTGGAGGTCGAGACAAAAGCATCCGAGATGGGGGGGAGAGCGCCCCTGAAGGAGATGTGCAGCAACAACAGCAGCGCAGACCCGCTTACCCTGGCAGACGGCGCTACCCACCATACTTTGTACGTAGAAGCTACGGCCACGGCCCCCGTACACTAACGCACCACGGGGAGAGATGACTGAGGTACGCCGTCACAGGGCTTCTATCCTGAAGCAGGCACCCAGCAGTCCCTTGACAGGTTGATGTCATACACAACACCCTCTCCTTTCAACATTCACGTGGTTGTCTTGGTGTATCGGGGGTCTGGTCAATATCTTGTAAAGTTGACTCAAAGTAGGCCCTTAATCCCAGCTATGTTGAAGCTACCTGATGAACTATCAGCCTCAACAGCAAATGGCAAGATGGCCAGTTTCATAACAAGGTGTGTTTGCTTACCTGTTGGCTTTAGAAAACGCTGCATGTCAGTTGTTGGTTTTATTTGCTTTCAGGGAGGCGAGGGTGACGAGAGCCAGGGAGGTCCGGGAGGTCCTGACCAGGGAAACAAACCAGCGAGGCAGAGCTACTACAGAGGCTTCCGACCAAGGTTAATTCCGAGCTTTCTATGTTTGCTTCATTTTTCGCAGGGCTGCAACAATGGAAGAGTAAAGCACTGGGCTGTCTCGCAAAGAGTTCCAGCCCAAAGTCTACCGTCGATCCTGAATTAATAAATGCCACCTGTTTGGCCAGAGACGCTTTCCTTTCATTGCAGCCCACCCTCAAATTTCAGCTGTGCATTCACATTTTGCTAATGTACATTTCTTTTGGCGCAATTGTATTGTGCCCTTTTTATATATTTCTGCATGATATCACCACTTAGTTTTTTGTATATAATTCATGATTCCTTACAGCCCCTTGCTTATTGCTTGTTAACTCCAGGGGGGGTCCACCTCGTCCCAGACCAGTGCGGGATGGCGGGGAGAGACCAGTGCGGGATGGCGGGGAGAGACCAGTGCGGGATGGCGGGGAGAGACCAGTGCGGGATGGCGGGGAGGACAAGGAGAATCAGGTTGGCGAAGATGGTCAGGACCAACAGCCCCGCCAGCGGCGCTACCGCCGCAACTTCAACTACCGCCGCAGACGTCCACAGACTGGTGGCAAACCCGGCCAAGAAACCAAGGAGGCCAAGACAGGAGGTGACCCATCTGCAGAGAAAACGTCCGCTCCCGAGGCCCAGCAGGGTGGGGCTGAGTAGGAAACAACCTGCCCACCGGCACCTACCATCGTTTACCATCGTCCGGGTGCGTATTAAGACCACATTGGCTGATCATTTCTACTAACTTAAGCTTGCCAAATATGTGCGTTCAGACAGAGCTGAATGAGGGTAATGATAGTAAATTCTAGGAAACTTGGAACATCAAAATGATACAGCAAAGATAGCTAAATAAGGCTGGCTAGCTTGTCATTTGCACTTGTTTTGTCTCTGTAGTGGAGATCCAAAGCATGAGGTAATGCAGTGGCTTTGATAAGTAAACTGCCGGCCACCATAGCGCCCTCACTATTGTTTCTTCATAAGAGCAGCAGCTTTTAGGTTTTTGATTCTTTTTCTGCTAGTTATGATGCACATTTTCAGGCAGCTATACGACTAAACACAAATGATTGAAAATGCAGCATACAGATTAACAAGTGACTAATTTGCAATTTTTTTTTCTTTACAGTTTGTCAACAACAAGATGAAACATCAAACAAGATCTGAGCAATAAAGATTTGACTTGACGATCGTCACAAGCTTGCACCATGCATTTGACCAGATTACCACCGATTGCCTGCAGAATCTATGCAGACTTGTTTTTTTTTCCCATTATTTTTATGTGACAGCTACAAACGTTTTGGGGAAACAGCAAATGTTTTTCTAAATCTGTCCTAAGTTTTTACACCAAATGGTTTTTAAAGAAAAAATGGAATTTGATAACTGGTCAGTTTGACATTTTTAAATAACTTTTTATGTATTCAAACATTTTAACAAAATGCAAGCTCAAATAAAAGTCCAGAAACCAGGAAAATGTCTTGTGTTTTTATATTTCAAGTATATGGTCTCTTAACGATGAACTTCTAGTATTTCAGTTGACTACATTTCTATTAAAATACAAACATTTACACAACCTTGTATAATGCACTTTATAATTACCACATTCAACTAAGTGTCAAACACAATTTAGTCACATTTCTTAATTTCTTTTCCACCAGGATAACAAACCCAATGCGGCATCTTGAAATGACAAACACGAAATGCAACCAACATTTAGCACTCTTGAGCTTAGGTTAGGACTCATGAAAGCAATACAGTTGAAGCAACTTCTCATCCAATAGTGTATACATACAAATTCAACTTTGTAGATCCTAGATTTTGTATTAAAACTTAGGCCTGAGGCTCTTTTTTTTTTTTTTACTACAGCAAGTTTCAATTTACATTCACACCAAGTACATGTACAGCAACATGAGTGCTGTTCAAGTAAATTGGTCGGCCACTGTTGGCCATAAGTCCAGCTATTGCAAATGTCCATTCTTTATTGGTGACAGAAGGTGAACAAAAACACCTTTTATACACTGTTTTTGGTGGAGATATAACTTGACTTAACCTGATGTTAGTTGCAATGCAGTGTCAACAAACTGTCACCGATTTACCGCAAGGTGTATTTGTTATTTTGTCCACCCCCTGTACATTTAGTGAGTCACTCAAACGTTGGTCTCTTTGCGCAGGCGCTTCATGCGTTGCATGTTGTGCTCGATGGCCGTGGGGTTGGTGATCTCGGTGGCACAGGTAGCAGGAAACCAGCCTCTCTCTCCATCGCGCATTCTCTCCCCATAGCACATGGCTAGGAAGAGCAGACAGTTAGCTTTTAGGCACTCGTGCATGCTTTTAAATTAATTATAGGTAGACGGCTCAGTGACTGAGCATGATGGTCTGGATGTGATGTTGTATTATTACAGACACTCACTTTCCTCTTTCTGCAGCACAATGACGAGCTCAGCCTGTTGCAGACCCAACTCATCCGGCTCTTTTGGCATGTAGGCTTTGGAGGCCTCGTACTGTGGAAGACCTGAAAAACATTCCCATAATGCGATTCATGAAACCAAAGATTTTAACTGACGGTTTTCCTGTATTTTAAGTTTTCAGCTTTGAAGCACTTTGTATGTGGTTCATCTTATTGGTGTAGAATCAATAAACCTGCTGTCTTTTCTGTAGAAACAACCTGTGCCACACTGAATATCTACAGCACACATTACTTCCTGGTAGGTGTCACTTAGCCTGGAAAGGCACGCCCTTTGATAACGATGTCAAATATGAATATCTCTTTAAACAATTGCGATTACACAAACAGAGTGCTGCTTGAGTGAATGCGTTCTTTATATGTATTTAGGTAATTGTAAACCCAAAGTCAGGCTTCACATAGATCAAGACAATGTTGAGAAATACTTGAATTCTGGAAAAGAAGGGAGCGCCTATGAAGCTCTGATATGTGAATAAGATTGCATTAGAAATGGAAAATGAAAGCAAACCATCTGTTTTCTGTGCAGCAAACTGCCTTCCATAACAAATTAATAATTTACAAATGAAAGGCAATAGAACATTTGTCATTAATTACCACTTTCAAAACTGATCAAACTCAGAGCTCAAAGTGTATTTCAAAGAATGACTCCCTTGGTAAATAAAGCACGTTGACTTACCATCTCTACAAGTAAAGACTCCTGCCTGCTTGTGTTCAGTAAGAGCAACTATCCAGCGGGCCCGGTCCACCCTTGGCCACAGACACAAAGAAAAAAACATATGACTCCAGAGCTAGTGTTGCATTTTGAACACGTATTAACACAAGAAGTCTGTTTCTCATGAAAGGACTCCACGCACGGGAGCATTTAAGGTTGCCATTAAAACCTGTCAGTAGAGGGAGCCAGAAACAAAACATCAGATTTGGTTTGCGTTCAGGTTTTTCCAAAAGCTTTGAACTGAATCACTGAGGTTTGTGGTTTAATGTATGTCATTGTCTTGTTTGAACTTCACATATTAGCCTGTTATTACCGTGTACTGGTCACCTTCAGTCATATTGGAGCTGTTGCTAATTCACAATAAAAGCTTTCTACTGGTAAACTGGCAGGATGCTTTTATTGTGAAGAAGTCGTAGGAAATGCAATGTGAAAAGCACTGCAGGCTCTTCCTGTGATTTGGTACTAGAGCCCCTCCAGCACACCCACTACTATGGAAAACACCTACAAGTCTTACATGTGGATGTGATTTTGAATGAAGCCCAACAAGACTACGTTTCCCACAGAGCACCTTACCCATGACCATCAATATTCAGTGGTAGAAACCACGATTACATTAGCATTCATGTATGAATCAGTATGTGGCAGAAAAAGATCAGACGTTCAGCTAAATGACTCAAATGTCCCTCCTACCAGATTAAATAATACTTGTATATACTCATATTACTTTAACTTTGTGTTTTCAAAAGCCCCACTTGAGGAATAACAACTGTACTTATTATGTACAGTTCGTGGCTGAGAGCACGTTACCTGGACTCGGCCACCAGGCAGATCTGCTCCGCTCTGCCTTCACTGTTCTTGCGCATCTGCAGCTTGAAGGACAGATAGTAGCTGTTCTTGGCAGGCGAAGTCGTTCGTCCTTCTGCCTCCTCCCCGGCCTCCACCTCCACATTCTCCAGAGTGGCGTAGTCCATCACCACAAAGCTCTCCTCGCTGGATAAACAAATGTTTTTTTGACTAAAACTCCTATTTGGAGGTTTAGCTTTGATCAAATTGTGCAGAGACATACTATACTATAGCTAAACCTAGCCACTATTTTACTTTTGCACATGTGTGTTACAACAAACACGGTCAAACCACATTCTTGGACCATCTGCCAATAGCATTTCCTAGATATTATCACCCGAGGACTGGGTCACAGTGTCAACTTAACAATCCTCGAGAATGACTCCAGTGTTGTGGGCAGCCCCTTCCTCTGTGTTGACATTGTTTGGTTTCTCCCTAACTCAAAACAGAAGGCTGGAGTCCGTTGAGCTGCCCTGCTCAATGCAAGATTGAAGAATCTCAAGTATGCGCGCACCACATCCATGCACTCTCCTTTCTCTGTCACGTTCCTCTTGTCATTTCACTCCGTTCCTCATGTTTCGTGCCTGGCAGCAGTTGCACCCAAAGTCACAGAGAAATACGCACAAAGCTCTTGAAATGCTTCAAAATATGGTTGTGTTTCTCAAGTTTGTCTTCTCTAGCTGGCCCCATTTTAGGTTCTTTTATCTAAAGTGAGAAACACTACTAGCTTCCTGCTCTGGTGACTTGCTCCCCGGGCGCTTCTCAGCACCCTCTGCTCCTAAATTGATATGGATGGGTTAAATGCAGAGAGCAAATTTCATGTATGTTTGTAAAAAAAATATGTAATATGACTACATAATAAAAAGGTAATGAAGTTTAAGTTTGTTTCTCACTACTCAACAGCTTAACTATTGTGATTATGTTGACATACTAGAGAATATTTGCAGACACTTTGCCGTTTACGTCAGACAGTTTAAGTTTTGTAACCCCTCCCACCCCCCAAATGAAAGTGCAAAATATTCAAATCAAACTGTATTTCAGTCCCACTTACCTCTTCTTCTTGGTGACGATCAGTACGTCGTTGAAGAGAAACAGGTAGTAGCTCCTGCTGCTGAACGCCCTCCAGATGCTGAGCTCCTCGGTGCTGAAGGCCACCTCGCCGCGCTTCTTCAGCCACCGCGATGATGACACCAGAGGAAATGGCTGTGAGGACACAAGAGTTATCACTATATGTTCAGGTTAGTTCACTGAATCTGCATCACGACCATGTGACAGTAATCAGTCCAAATCTTTATCCAGGTTCCATTATGTACCTTGCTTCTTCCGTCTACATCCACGGCCATCATTAGGACCAATAAGTCAAAACCCTGTGAACTCTATACTCACTTTCCTTGAAGGTGTTTGAGCAGAAACACAACGTACCTTGATTTTACCAAAATCCATCTGTTTCTGGATGGTGTACATCTGCTCCGTCCTCTCCATCCGCTGAGCCCCATCATTGCAGCTGGTGACCAACTGTTGAATAAACAATCACAACAATGATACATTCATAATCGCTCCTTAAAAACACATCGATCACACATCTATCACTTCATAGTCCACTCCCAAAAGTGAGATGGACGATAAAGAGTGCTTTCTCGACATCTCTCTACCTTGCTGATGGCGTGCAGTGACCAAACAGCAGCAAAGTACTCCGCTGTCTTATCTGGAGTTTTCTGGCAGATTGTCTGTGAGGAGAAAAAAAAAATGTATCAAACTTAGTTAGTACATGCTAAGAAGCTCAATCTGGAATTTTAAAATCAGAATATATTATTAACCCAGGTGTGTGTGTGTGTGTGTGTGTGTGTGTGTGTGTGTGTGTGTGTGTGTGTGTGTGTGTGTGTGTGTGTGTGTGTGTATGTATGTATGTATGTATATATATATATATAAAACGTTATGGCTGTGTTTATAGAAATGTTGTCAATTCTTCTCATTTCACCCCCCCAAAGATGTGTCTCTATACATACATAGTTAATGCCCTTTGATTTTTATTATAGTTGCACAGGTTTACACACTTAAATGAATAACTACATTTAAATAGGTTTTTTGACGGCCAATTGGTGAACTTGGAAATAATGTGCTGAAATGGAAAAATTAAAGAAACATGGATATGTGGTCCTCAGCATCCTATTTTCAGCAGCTATGCGTCGACCAATAGGTTGTTTAAGTAAGAAAGAAAAAGGTTGAACTGACATCCAGCAGCAGTGGGAGTCTGGTGACTCTCTGCATGGGAAGGATCAGGAAAGAGATCATGGGCAGGCCTCCACAATCACTGCTCCCTTCAATCTGCTTCAGGCTCTCTTTGAACGCCGTGTTGCTGGTCCTGACAGACGGAAACAAAAAGGGAAAGTTCAGCTCAGTCTGCGGAAACTCACATCGTTACAGTTTGCTCTGTTACTCACAGCAGCTTCTGCAGTGTCCTCTGCTGGAACGTCTCGTTGGAGCAGTAGACAATGTAGGGCTCGAAGTGGTGGGCCGCGTGGTTCTGAACAATATCGCTAATGTCCCGGATCACTGGGTTGTCATAGTGACGCCGTTCAAGGTCCTCAAAAAACCTGAAAAAGAAAGAGAGGGGGGGGAAGTGAGTGAAGAAGTGAAAAGCAGGACCTGAGCAGGACACACAGCTGCGTGAGTGTGTTCAGGCCGAACTGAACGTGGTAACTTCTGGTTGTTCGCATGTGATAATGACACTCGCAGCATCAACATGTAGATTCATTTATCAGCGGTCTTATTTCAATGGTTCAATCTAATCTAATATGAGATAGAACTTTCTGTACCAACACACAGTTAGCTGAGGGTTCTATCTGGCTTCAACTGTATGTATTGTATTATAGTCTATTACATGGTGGTGTCTCTGTTCAACTAAGTAATGTTTGTTGTAATGTGAAGTTTCATTCTGTAACAGTTGCATCACTGGAAGTTATTTGAGCCCGTCATTTTGAAAACAAAGGTGTTCTTCTTCATTTAATTCAATGGACTCTGAAAAATGTAAGCTTCAGAATAATCCTGAAAGCACACAGACTGATCATTTCAAGCTGCCAATACATAAAACATACTAAACATATGCAAACTTTAACTTTCTACTAACAGATCCAGGTGAACCCTTCTGCTGAAGCATTGTAAAGGCCATCCATTATTAGCATTATTATAACCATATCAAGGACTTTCAGCCTTGCCCTTGCAAAGTGCTTTTTTGACAAAAAGAAGTAAACTGACACCTGGAAAACAGCCCAACCCAGGAAGCAACGGCAGTACAAACATTCACACACAGATACTATAAGTCAGACCATACAGGAGCAGCTGAGAAACCCACTGCTTTCGAGTTCAATACATCCTGATTTACTTGTAAACAAAGAACAACAGGATTAAAGACTGAAAGACGGGTCTTCTCTTGCTGCTAAAACTCGATTTCTATTCAAATGTATGTCGCGAGCAATGCACAAAGCAACAGTTTTCCTCAAGCACATTATCATCTTAAAGCCCGGGAATAACAGTCAGAGCAGTAGAACCAGTTCGGCTAGCGTGTATTAACATGTTGACGGAGCCTACAGGATACAAAAGACATGGTGAGGGAAATTACTCGACCTGAAACTTAAAAACAACCCATGTTCCGCTTCAAACCCCATCTGTTTAAAGTACTGTTATCTGTTTGTCTGTGCACTTTATTTAAATGTTATATTCTATTGTAAATGTAATATGTTCCTTTTTCTTGCACTGTGTTTATTGTCTAATGTTATGCACCACCCGCCATGACAAATTCCTCGTATGTGAAACATACTTGGCAATAAACGGTTCTTAATTCTGATCTCGATGAGAATACAACGATAACTGTATGACAAAAAACATTCAATGTGCAGCCCCATTTAAACTCTGTAGAGACTGTGTGCAGATAACATCATCAGATCCTGTTTAGGAGGCGCTGGCACTAGTTTTACAAGACAGACAATGTTGCACCCACCGTTTGCTGACCTCCTGAATGACAGAGATGTTGGAGAAGAGGTGATGGTACTCTGTAGCGGTCATTGTTTTCTTCAGAGCCTCGCTACTCTTGAAGTGACGCACCAGGATGCCCAGGCTGTGCAGGTACGAATGCTCTGATGTGATGATCTCAAAAATGGCCTGTCAAAAGAGCACACACACCCAAATAAGTGTGACTGTGAAGAATGTTTGCCAATTATCCATAGCTAGAAGCATATACCTGCAGACAACACAATGTATCAGCAATGTGTAGCAGTGTGGAAGTACTTCTTTTACTGTATGATGGCAGAGAAAAATACATTTGTATCAATTCTGTAACTCATTTATAGCTTGAAACTTGTTGTTTACATTGCTGAAACACCTATTGATTCTCACACATTATCTAATGTTCATATTCCATATGAACTGTCAGGTCAAACATGCTATCTACAGCGGCGGGGGACAAAGTGCGTATCTCAGACCGGTATTAAAGATCCACTTACACCGAGTAACTGTGTCTGACTTCCTTGATCCAAGCTGGGTGGAGGAAGTCTGTCCCTATCGCAGCTGAATAGCACACTATGATTTCCGTTTGTAATCATTGGTTGATAATTTGATGACTTGAACTCTCTTAATAATTTCCCCATATCTTATCCTGTAATAAATACTTAAAGACAAACGAGCTTAAGATACTTTTGATTTTCCACCTCATATGACAGTAGGATTATTTTGAAATGGAGAGCTTAATAACCTCTGCTGACTGTGGTCAGGCGCTGAGGTGACCTTACACACCACTTCATGTCCCGTAAAGGTGAGGTGGCTCAGGCGGGAGCAAAGGGCATGAGCTAAGCTAAATCAAGAACACTACTTCCTGAAAATCTCCCGCACAGCTCAAAACGTCACAAAAGAGTTGGACATGATGGATCCGGTTAAACGCGGCTCTGTCTGAGCCAACATTGGGGAGACATTTTTTCGCAGGTCACATCTTCCTAAAATTACAGCGTGCAGTAAAGCAGTAGGTTTGGTTAATCTCAGTTAGCCCCAAACCCAGGAAAACACTTTTTTTCTTTTCCCCTAAAAAGTAGCATTAAAATTGCTTTGGACGGCTGCTAATCTGGAGCACGCCGCTGAAGCACTGAAACTAAACTCTGAAGGTTCAAAAGAGCAAGACGAGCACCCGCTCAGCACACAAACCGAGTGTGATCTCACTGGCAGGGTGTGGCTGTATTTAAGTACCGCGGCGCACACAGGGTGGACCTTTGGTATTGACGCAACGTCTGTCGTTGGACAGCCAGTGAAGACGCATTACAAAAGGAGAAATCCACCAGCAGATAATGATGGTATGGGGCTCGCTGCTTTCTTGGAGTTATTTTGTAATGAGATGTCCTTGGCTTTGTTATTATACCTCAACTTGTTTCATTTACTTCTGCTCAGTGAAGTCCTTTGATTCCTAGAAAGCCTTTTGACACAACATACGATAATTAGTTTTAACCTGTGGGATGAAAATCAATACGACTGTAAAGTATATTTTTAAAAGGCACACTGTTATTTAACAGAACGCCTGTATTACTAATTGAAAGAGTGTATTTATGTGGGGTGGATACTTTTCAGTTGCATTATGGGAAATGTATGATCCTGTGTTTTTGGAGCGTGATCCATTGCTACCGCTTTCACGTTCTGCTGTTGAGCTGCATCAGAGTTGTCCGGCTTCCAGCAGCACATTAAATCCCTTCTAGGACATTACTGTCGGCATACTTGGTACACACGCACGCACACGCACGCACACGCACGCACACGCACGCACGCGCACGCACACGCACGTATACTTGCCTCTTGTCTCTTTCTCTCCTGAGGCGAGACCAATGTCAGGATACCTGTGTCCCTCACCTTTGTATGAGATGAAAAGAAAAACGATTTATTTTTTAACTCCACATTCTGCTATATATTCAAGATAGAATTTGTTTTGAAAATTGTAAAGAACTATTGCCAACGACTCCAGCCTGTCTGAAAAAGCTCGGTGGGTATTCCGACACCTAGAGAAAACTTAGCCAGCACAGGGTCATGGAGTGTGGGAGTATATGCAGCAATAAAAACAGTCAAGAAGCTTTTTATATTGCACCCTTTTAGATAAAATGACAACCACGTTGGCTGTTAGTGTTCTCGGATAGAAATAGATTTGTGTTTTTGTACAATTATCAATTTAAAACACCTTCAGAGATGTCCGAGGCGGCATTTTTTTATTTCCCTCACTCCCTACTTTGATTCTCAGGTTTACCTGTGGGAGCTGGCTCCAAGTGAGCTGTGTCGGCCGGTAGCTCTTCACCACGATGCCCTGGTCCTCCACGGGACGCTCCACCACCACAAAGTCTTCCAGCAGCTCATCCTGGTTGGTGGAGTGCAGCCCTCGCTCACGGATCTCCTGGTAGAGGCGCGGAGTAGCTGAGGATTACACCAACATCAACAAACACTGCTTAGTTTTCAATCCAGAGTCTCAGCGTGCGATGAGTTTGGAATAGAAGCAGGAAAAACACTTAGCAAATTCCTGAACAGCACAATTTAAAAAGGGTGAAAAGACCCAGGTTTCTAAACTGAAAACTCCATCTCACAATGGGCTTATGCATGAAGGATCCCGATGTTATTCACCAGTAACTCTGTCGAATTAATTTAAATAGGTTAATTGTAGGCATTTGTGGTTACTTGAATGACACAGAGACCATTCAGGTCACAGGTTTTTAGCAGCAGCTCCAGTGAGACGCCAGCTCAACAAACAACTCTTCAATAAAACCTTCTCAAGTCTGCATGATTATACCAGGAATATTACTCAAAATCATACTTGGAGAAGTGGCACCGTCTGAAGGCAGAGGACATCAATAGTCAAGACATAACAATCTGGCATTCAGCATTTAGAGTGCTTTCCTGTTCTGTCCTCTCCTGTTGCCTCAAGGGATCTTTTATAAGCTATGTCGCAGATTGTATTGTATCCATCTGTTATTACAACATTTTCAATGAGAGAAAAAAAAAAGACAAATGTCCCTGTTATTTCCCATCTATTTGTAGTTTGATAGCCAAATTTAGAGAAGTGGACAGAGTGACACATAGGGAACATACCATCTTTGAAGGACCCACGTTGATTCTGGTTCCTCTTTCTTCCCAGGGTTCGCTGTGGGGAGACAGCAGTCCAGCCTCAATAATACTCAGCTTTTTATTTGATTTTTCGAACATCTCATTCTCTCTTCAGCACTGCCTCTTTCTTTCAATCCTTAAATGCAGCATTTTTCAGTGTACTCTGGTAAAAACACTCTTGGGTGTGGAAGATAGGAAACAGTTGTGGAAAGATGACATCATCACTATGACTAAAGGAGAATTTGACAGAAGTCCCCGCCAATGCTATCGGCTATGCTGGCTGTAACCAATGAGGCTTTTAGAAGAACAAAACGGTATCAGCTGGGCTCTGTCTTCGTCTGAAGAACAAAACTGGAACTGAACTCGCCACTTTCATTTAGCCCTGCTTCTGATAGACCTCAGTTAGTGAACACTTATAATATCCAACAGATAAGTGGATTAAAATATATTTTTACAGTATTTTTTATTTGCCATCTGCAACTGCAAAAATTATATTAAATCAACTACGAGATAAATGGCCTGTACCTTGCGTCCAGGGCTGCGACCTGGACTGGGACTGACTGCTCGGTCTTCTGTGACGGGTTTCAACGTGGCGGCGACCCCTCGTCCCGAGGCCATGGCTTCAATGTCCAGGCTGGTCACAGCCGCTCTGTACGACTTGTTCCTGCGGTTCCTCCTCAAAGAAAAGCCGTCTCCATCACTGTCATAATCCTCCCAGGACACATCTGCCCCCTGGGTCGAATGACGGCTTCGGGTCCCGCTGCTGGAGTTCTCCAGTCCCACTGGGAACGTCACCACGGTGGTGTGGTGGCGGACTTTAGGTCGGCTGGCTAAATTCTTGGGAATGAGCTGGTGGGTGCCAACTTTCCGCGCCGCAGGACTCTGGGTGCTCAAAACCACTAGCTGAGGTATGGCCATCCTGTCTACGACGTCTTCCGGGGTAGTGGATGTTTCAGATTGGGTTGTGGGGGGGCTTTGTGGCGGGCGGTTCTCATCGCCGGGCTCAGATATATGGAGTTCTCTGGAGAAGTGGTTCTCCAGAATTAGAGGGGCCTGTTCGCCCAACTGGCTGTGGGACATGGTGTCCTCCGACCGTCACCTCGGCCTACTGAGATCTTCAGCACCTACAACATTGAACGAGTCTGAAGAGGAGGGACAAATAGAGAGAAGAAAGTCAGACTACAGGCAGGGAACATGTATAAACTAGCACCTTAGATGGAGACATGGGGAAAACAACAGAGGTAATATGAGTGTCAATACTCTGGATGACACTCAAATACCACCAGTGACCTGCAGTGGGGCCCCCAGATCTCTTCCCATTGAAGAAGGTGAGCCTAACCCGTGATCCAATTCAACACACACACACACACACACACACACACACACACACACACACACACACACACACACACACACACACACACACACACACACACACATCAAGGGACTTAACCCGTGACTCAGCGCTCACTCCCACACTGCACTTGCCACCCACAAAAGCACACAGAAAGACCTGCTCCATAAAATATGGGCGCAACAGAAACTACATAAATACATTTTTTATAAAAATAAATCACACTTTTTCTCTGATAAATATTCCTAACCTGCTCTGTGCAAAGAGTATGATGTCAAGTGCAGACACACAGAGCCTAACTATACATTGCTTTCATAACAGAAAGTATAACAATAGCTATAGCTGCAGTTTTAAAATACACACTGTTATAATACCGACAGTAAACAAAATAAAAAATCAGGACGCTTAGCTTATTTTTTGGTGTCCAGTCGCAGTCAGATTTTTTTCCAATAACTTCGCTGCCGAACAGACGGATTAGGGTGGGAACTAAAATGTCTGCCTCGCATTCCTATGGTTCATAACAGTGAGGTGAAAAGCAGTTCAACAAATATTGAGTTCAACAGCTGCCTTACCTGTGTGAGCTGACCGTACACACACACACTTCTCATTAAACGAGCCTATCACAAGTGAGTCCGGCGGGGTTTCAGGGAGTTGCTGGTCGGTGCAACTTCAGCAGCAGACGTGGTCCTCCTGCGCTCCACTCGACCTCATATTTCTTCTTAGCCACTCACTTCCTCCTCGGTGCAGGCGCCTATTAAGCCGTGCTGCCTACGTCACTACAGGTGAGTGTCAATCAATCACAGACAACTGGCTGGGAAAAGATGACTTATCACAGAAAAGCCGCATCATAGTTTCAGTTATGCAGGACTACTTTACAAATGAACTTGGCCATATAACAAAATTAAACAAATAAACTGCTTTTAATCAAATACCACATATTTTAATTACTAAGAAACAGACAGAAAGATAACATGTCATGTTTATATTTATTTTTAAAATCTCCCATCAATTTACTTTTGTTTCTTACTCTCTGATGTTTGTTGACATCCTTTCTATATGATTGGTGACAAATAGCTCTTTGTCTCCCTCTGGTGAAAAACTGGATGAACTACAGCCTGCTCACTGATTAATTTACACCCATGAATGGCACATTCAAATAGTTTCAAAGGTTTCCCCACATTTCAGAAAGTTTGGTTTGAGTTTTCCTATCATACAGGTTCTTCGAAAGCAGTAACCAGTAAATAAAGTCGAACGTGTCTGAAACACTCCTGCATGTAAGGTCTGCAGCACTTTTTTGTTTGTTTTCATAGTTATTTTGTATTGCATATTGCCATTTTACCGTTTTTCACTTTACCATTATTATAATTTTGCCATATTTAGTATTCATTTAAATTCTGATACGTAGTTCTTCTACTTTTTCAGCAGCATGTTCCTGATATTGGAGTTAAAAACCATGTATGTCAGTATGTATGTTTTCTAAAAGCATAAATATCCCTCTATAATTCAGTCCAATACAATAGCACAAACAGAGTCCTTAAAATTGGGAGCTAATATTGTTGCACTGTTGGATTTGATTGTTTTCTGTTTCTGTGTTACTGAGGCCAACATAAACACACTCTGAAGTTGTTTGGTGATTAAAGATTTATTGTCTTCATTTTAAAATATAATTATACATGAATTAGCCAACATTCTATTCAAGCAAGGCTGAGACATGTAATATAATGCAATATGGAAACAATGAAACAACAAAAATCTGAGAAGGTCACTATATACAGAGTTTAAATATAGAAAATCAAATGGCAATGATGTTTACATCATTTTTAATTTCAACATCATATGGCATCCGATGAAAGTGAATTTGAATATTTCCAAATGATTCCCCAACCAGGACCATGTCTTTCATAACATGATGTGTACGCTTGATACCCTACAGCTGCAAAAATGTACATTCAACATAAATGTAGTGAACATAGAGAATATTTTTTATCGTGTGGGAACACTTAAGTGTCATGCTCAGCAGGAGACATCCGACATGATTGTGAGCTTCAGTTACTCTTAAATCTCACAGATTCATGCTCTGCAAACATTTCAAATGTTAGTCACAAACACACACTCAATACAGCTTTCCCACATTTCAATATTTAACCCCAAATTTATGAACCCAAGCCCAACAAGTGTGTGATTCCTAGGAATGTTTGAAAACCTGGAACTGGAAGGAGGAGTTTAGAAAATTATGAATACAATTTGCTGTATAATTATCAACCTTTGTGCCAATTATGTCACATAAAAAAACAATGTGTAAGTCTGGTTCATCCTATATAGATGCTTGAGTATCGAAACTGTACTCTTCACACCTGCAGCTGCAGATTATGAATACACAGCAGACATTATCCAAGCAACAGTACATTTTAATGTTACTCTTTCTGGCAGACCGAGAGCAATCTGTATTCTGTAAGCAGATCTGCTCATCAAAGATTCATCCTCCAGGTTAGTGGGGCGAAGGCCGGAACAGGATGCAGGACGAACTGAGGTCTTTTCTCTGCCGTTGCAATATTCTGTGTGCAGATGAGGCATCTGGATGCTGCTCTTCACATGTGCATTTTGTTTGTTGTTGTTGTTTTATTTGAGAAAGGCCAGGATCTAGCAGGATTGTTCTCACATTGTTTGCCTTTTGTTTTTCGCTGAAATTCCAGGTGTCCTGGGTTCAATTGTGCTTAATAATACACAACAACATGCTCGATTCACATTATGCAACACATCCACGCAACAATTCACATTCATAATCACAATAGCTTAACATTTAGGTCACATATAGAACAATTTAAATTGGTTAATTTTTCCAGTGATATTTTGTCAAATTAAATTTGCACAGCTACATAATCTTTACATTATTTAAAATATCATATATACCGGTACCAATATTCCAAATCCACGGAGAAATGACAACACACTTATCTAAAGAAACAGAGTTAGTTTGAGCAGTATTAGGGTTACAACTCTGGCAGTAAAATGAAATCATTTAGAAAGTGCTTCTATGAGCTTGATGAAAAAATCCCATGACTAAGAATGTAAGATTATAAAGATATGATATTGTCTACATATAGGGTGCCTTAGCTGCTTCCAGGTTTATTAAGCATTTGCCAAGTATGTCCACACCACCTTCAGATGACACACATGTAATATAGCTACTTTTCCCATGGCAAAATGCTCACAAGTAGCTCCTTTCAATCTATCACACACCTCTTTGTTTGAGTAACTCTTCTACGGGAAATAGCTGAGATTGATTAAGAGGAAAGCGAATATAGATACTACAGATAACCTTAATTCAGTTAAGGACACATGCATTTATAGCAAGTGTCTTAAGCGAGGAGAATCAGCGCATGCCATAGTTATTGTTAGCACTAAAAGACCAAGAGTTTGTGTAAATGGGGCTTTCAGGGGAGGCATTATGCCACCCACGCTGAGCCTCAAAGCCGATGTGGACAGCAGCAACTGGTCGGCATGGTCCTGTGTTTCTGGAGGTCGAAGACAGGGTGCAGAGGGAACAAGCTCTTCCCCGCTGTCCAGTGTACAGTGCAGGGCGGAGGATCGGGGATGGGAGGTGTTCAGTGAAGGCCTTGGGGTGGGTGTGTGAGGGTGGGGATTGGAGGGGAGACGGCCCAGTTCACTGTTTGGCTACATCCCCTTTCTTCAGAATGATCTGTCGCTGCCAGGGGGCCAGCTTGGTCTCGTCGTAACCCAGCTTCCGTAGTCGCTCCAGCTCCGTCTTCTCCTCCATATCTTTCACCTGTTTGGCCTTTTGCTCCACTTGTCTAGATGTATCCATGAAGAAAGGTGGACAAAGGGAGAGAAAAAAAAATAAAAGTTAGAATTGTAATGGAAGCTTTCATGAGGTTTTCTTCAAAAGAGAATTTGTTCTAAGAAACAATCTCACATTAAACCAGTTTATATATTACAATATAGATACAATTAGTACTTTAGTTTACCTCTCTAGTGTGTCTCTTAGCCATGCATCTGGTTCTTAGTGTTTGGACACCAACATTTAAGTAAAAAACTTGGAGCATTAACATGCTACATTGATTTACTCCCATTCAACCAGAAGAGCATTAAGGTCAAGCACTGATGTTGAGTGATAGAGTCTGGCTCCTAGTTGGTGGTGGGGTTGAGGTCAGTGCTCCCTGCTGGTCAGTCTAGTTCTTTAAAACCAACCTGGGAACTGGAAACACAATGGACATGCGCAGGAGCACTGTCATGGTGAAACTGGAGAGCGCCTTAGTCACTTGGTTCGGCTTAAATAACGCTGCATTAAGATGCCTTTTCACTGGAACCAGAGGACAAATCCCTCAGCATAAAACGTGCGTTGTGCTGTGTGTGGTGGAATAGGGTCTCCACATACTTTTGGCAATACAGTGTATTCCATACACAGTACAATTGTGAAGGGAAATTCTTCTGTACATAGCTCCAGAAAACATATGATAACCAGAAGCCAACATATAATATATGCATAAGCTACACATGGCTTTTCATGGCAGAAGTGTCCCAGGAAGCCATAACAGAGAGCCAGCATGCACCAGGAGACTGGGACCAACTCACCTGAATGGAATGCAGCCATTTTGTAATCTTATCAATTAAGCAACATGTGCTTTTCTTGCTCAGAGTTGCCAAAATGTCTGCTGTGACAAATGTGTAATTGAGTGCTGAGGTCAGCAGGGTGAAGAAAACTCAAAAATAAAATCGTGAAATTACATCACTCCCATGTGGGAATAATTAGGAAAACGCTTAACATTGTAGTGGCAGTTAACTGAACCCGTAACACCGAGCCTAAGTAACAATCAGCTATGCTAAGTTAACTGCCCTAACGTTCTAAAACACGGCAACGATAGCTACATATTTTCTATTCGTAGATTTTAGACAACACTCATAGACATACGTATCTGCCATTACTTATTCCACAATGCGACCTACAGTAAGAGTGTTTTAAGGCCCCAGTGTGGTGGTGTAGGACTTTGAGCTAGTTTACAGCGTTAGCATGAGCCTAGCCATAGTGCCTGTTAGCTCATCTGTGAGAGCAAATAGATATAACTTTGAGGCCTTAGCATTATAGTTGTTATCTTTATTATTCTATGTACATTTTAATGTAAGAAAACACGGGTTAATTTTGTCAGTAAGAAAAGCAGGCCAAACATGACAATAAAGGGACGTTAGCCTTTAACGTTACAACAAAAAAAGTCATACGTTTTATGACTAACGTTAAGATAACGGCTTCATCCTAACAATTTTTTCTAACAAGTTTTATCATACGCTTAGCTCGTCTATAGTGTTTGGCTGTTACTATAGATAAGTACACAGGCTTTATCACCACACCATGACATAATGTGACCATTTGTAGCAACTAAGATTTGATTTAAAATGTATTGTCTCTAGTACAGTTATAAAAGTATGGAAACTTGTTCTCTCATCATCAAGATTAATATAAATATTACTGTGTGGAATAAATAATGTTTTCTTACCTTTTTTGTTCCCTGTCACATCAGGAGGACATAAGCACAAGAAGGAAAGATGTAAATATTTTAAACGGCAACACAAAGTTATTCAATGAGTCAAAGCAAGTAGGACATTATTATAAGGCCGACCAATGACAAAACCAAACGGGGAATGTTATACAATCAACATAAGTGGAGATGACTGTAATGGAACACGTACCTATTCAATAAATAAGAAATATCTCTCTAAAAAGATCAACAAAATGTTTCATACAATACTAGAGACAGATGAAGACTGGAGCACATACCTTTATAGACGATTGTAACAGGACAAATTTGTCATCTTTTCTTCCAGACGTCTCACGTTCTTTCATTTCATAATCAAACCATCTTGAGATAAATGCCATCTAATACCGTAGGCCAAACCTACATGGCCCAGCCAAAACACTTTAGTTTAGGTTTAACACTTAGAACCCAGTGGTGGTACCCTATATATTTAAAAATCTCATCCTTATCTAAATAGACACTGGCCACCTTTCTTAAGGAAAACTTTGCTTGTTACTCACCTCTCTTCGTCCATTTTCTTCTTCATCATGTCTCTTCTCCAGGCCGGCATCGATGCCAGGCGTGTAGCCTCCTCCTCAATCTGTCGAGGGACAGAGGGGTCAGGGGAGAGACAGAGATACGGGCCCATGCCAGTCAGTAAATAATTTGATTATAACAGCTGAAATTATTAGAACAATACAAATAACCGAAAACACAATTTAATTGATGTTAAATGCAATAAACCGTCTCCCAAAGTTATGTATTGCATCAAACAAATCACATGTGTAAAACAAAGTCATTAAACACTAGATTTTAAATACTTACATCAATTTGTGTTGTGCAGTAAAATGGCTTTTCCATGGACTTACTCTGCAAAGTTATTCACTCAATAAACCTGCTTACTGAAACTTGAGTTACCTAGGGTTTCAAGGTGGTTGTAATACTTAAAGAAATTATGTCAAGGGCTTTGAAAACCTCAATCAAAGATGGTATTGAAGTGCTTCATGCTTGCAGTCTCGCATAAAGCCTCTCTATATGCTGGAGAGAGCAGGAATACACCTGCATAGAAAAACTGTAATGAAACGTTAGCTCAACTTATTAGTCCAGCATACACATTCTCAAATGTCAAACCTTTGACAAATGGCCTTTATGGAAGTGCGTATATAGAGCATATAGCGTACTGTGTAAACAGATGTATGTATTCATGACAGCAAATAGAGCACACACACTCTCACTCTCACACACACACACACACACACACACACACACACACACACACACACACACACACACACACACACACAATAGATTCTTTTCTCCTATTTCTGTAAAATGAGATAAAGCCTTTTAAATGGACAGGACACTGTTTTACAGGACATTTTCGCAGATGGCGAATACAAATGGTAACTGGATCCTTTTCTCTCTTTCAGGCTGTAATCAGAGACGGAGTGGGGGGAGAGAAAGAGTGCAGCAATCTTGGATTTCTCATCTTCACCTGACAAGATAGATTACCCTTTTGCATTCCTCTGACTGAAGCATTTCACTTGCCCTGGAAAACATTATCCCACGTAAGATTATATACACAATTAATGTTTAATGATTCCCCCGGGAATTACAGAGAGAGAGAAAAAAAAAATCTAAAGAAAAATTTGCTGATTTTCTATGAAGAAATGTGATGGTAATTATTAAAATGGTCAATTGTGGGTTGTATTGCTACTGGAACAACTTTAATGACTACGGTTCATCGTTAAAGATGTACTTGTGTTTGGTTCTTACAAATGGGTCATTACACCATTCAATACCAGCTATGTTGTATGATCAGCAGGAAAGGAACATGCACAAATAATTAGAGTATGCAGTATTGCAGTGTTTAGTTAGTACATACCAAGTGGAAGTAGTTTATCAGTGACTTTTTTAACTTCTAAGCTCAGCAATGTTACTGTTATGCACTGGCCATTTAACTTGCATTTAATCAGTCACATTAACATTAAGATCATGAGTGAAATCAACTGCCAAACGGAGGATGTCTTTTAGCGGTAACTACAGCACTGAATGGAGACCAGATGAATGTGGAGAAAACATGCAAACTCCATACAAGATTGGAACCCGTCCTGTTAGAAATGAAGTTCTGTTGTCAGCCTACATACCCAATGGAACTCAAAAAGGTTATTCGTTTTTGTGGCAGGTTCATGTCTTTGTCTGTGCCAACAAACTAAATCTGTGTGAGCCAGAGGGTGTAGCCAATACATTGCAATAGCCTGGCAAGCATCTATTACGATCAATAATAGATGCAATATAAATTGTTGTTGAGTTGTTGGTTTCCTTTGAAACCAACAACTTTTACCTCACACTCTATGCTGTGCAGTTTACATTCACCAAATCTTAACAAAATACTGTACATAAATACAAATCTATGTATAGGCCATTAAGTTTACCAGCTGACCGGCTTCCTTGGACTGTGAGTTGATGAAGATTCACTGTAAACTCCTTATGGCTCCTGTAAGCCACAGATAGCATGACAGCGGGGGGTGCTAAGAGGGTTATTTGAAGGTAATCTTGATGCAACTGAAGAGACGCTATGAGAATAGGGTGGTTCTTCACTGAGGCAAGTCTGGCAGCGAGGACTACGCAATCGTTGTTAGACAATGGCTCTTTCATTGGTGCATATCAGTGTGATTATGTGAAAGCTATTAATTTGGCCTGGATCTGTATTCAGACAATTTACATATTATGTTGGCCATGTTTGTCGGTTGAGTAACCGCAAGTAGAATGTTTTAGGAAAGAACTACTGAAGTCATGTAATCACAAAAATGTTGAAACTTTATTTCTAACAGGAATGTAGAAACCAAATATTAAAGGATTACAAATTTAAATTATGGAAAGCTTGAACAGATCTCTCAACAACACTCAAATTATAAACAGAGTAAAAAAAAAATGAAGGAACAGACAATTACAATCCTTGATGTGATGTTAAAATTAGTAGATAATAGCTTTGTCAAGTGAAGGCTTTGATTTGTTGACATAAATTTGCATTTCTTTGTAATTTTGAGTTGTTAATTACTAATGAAAAAGCTCAGATATGTTTCTTCAAGCCTTGCGTTTACCATTCCTGTTAATCTTTGTTGTCTATACTGGCACACATTGTACAAACAAAACCACACAGTCTCAGGCTTAAAAACAAGGGCCATTTGTGAAACACAAAGTAACCATAAACTCTTGCAAACCCACTAAAGACCTTGTTTCATTGCCTTTAATTTCAAACAACAAAGATCCCTTAAAATCCTTTTAATGTGTTTCCCCCTACTGGGTATCAAGAATGAATGTATTAGTTTTATCAAACTGTCAGTACTTTATTTCTAGTGACTGTCGAACCAGATACTCTCTGGAGTTCGATTTTGAAGTGAATCCATTGTCTTTCTGAGATACTGAATCACTGAATATCCAAAGTGTGCAGCGTTTTATCAGTTATGTCCTTCATTACAAAGATGTTTTGAACAAACACACTACAAGACTTTTATGGCAAATCTTTAGAAGTAGTAGTGTGCCGTCAGTCAATCATAATAGATTTAAAAAAAGCTCTTGGTTCAACACAACTCTAAAATAAATGGTTGTCGCGAATTTGTTATTGCATGCTTTTCTTTTCATCAACTTCAGCATATACAAAAGGTAAAGTCAGTACAGCTAAGTGGATGCTCTTTGCTTTTCTGCAGTTAAGTCCCTTATGTGATGTGGCCTAGAAGCGAACACACCAGATTAGTTACCTTTCTAAGCATACTCCACTTTGCAGGTTAGTTTACCTGATCCTGCTCTTTCTGCATTTCCTCTCTGATTATACAGGTAAACTGGCCTTTTAGTGAACCCTGAGTCCACATATTTGTTAGATATCAAAAAGCTCAGCTTCCTTCTCTTTCCAAAAAGCAAAGCTTCGGTCAATGTATCTGATGATCTCCTCATTGCTGAACTCTTTTAGCTCATAGATGACTTTAATTGAGTCTTCATTATGTTCATCCCCGCGTGAAGGTTTATCAACATCTGGTTCCTCTAAGATTTTAACAGTAAGAGGTGGAACATCTTTCACTGGATCCGATCCTGGGCTTTCTGTTGTATCCTGCAGTTTTTCAACTTTTGCTATTGCAGTGTGTTGTTCAGTTGCGGTTGTCACGCTCTGCATACGGTCCTGCGCCGCACTTTTTCCATTAGAAACGACCGCCTCATTTGATGATATCTGCTCACTGTTTTTTAAATCCCCCTGAGTATTTTCCTTCAATGAATTCTGCATGGTTCCCTGCACCACACACCGGCCATTGCCAGATTTGACATCAGGTGCAGCAGGTGATGATGGTTGAGAAACATTTGATTTTGAGGCTGGTGGGGAAGGTTGTGGTGATGGTGGAGCAGGATGGGTGTGTGGTGGAGGAGGTGGAGGATGAGATGGCGGGGGAGGGAGTGACTCCTGAATAATGGACATGTCAGGAGACATGGAATGTAGAGAAGCTGTCATCACACCTCCCCCATCATTTGAGTCTCCAAAATACTTGAGTTTTATGTCTTCAAAACCATCTGCCCAGTCTCGCTTCCCTCTCTCTATTTTCTCCATGACCTCCTTGTGAAACTGCCTTATGACCTCCCATTTATGGCTGCCAAGACGGTCAAACATCTCATAGCACAAGAGATGGCGGAATTTGCGCTCACTGCGAGACATGTTCATTTCCAACAACTGGAAGTATCCAAGCATGAAGAGGTCAAGGGTTAGGCTTTCATAACTCACAGGAGAGCCGTTGATGTGTGGCAAGAAGTGCTCTGGCCAGTAGATCATCTGGGCACGACTCAACCTGCGGATCTGGCGTGTGGGCACTTGACTCATAATTATTCTCCAGTGGCCTATCAGATTCCCTACAACCTGCTTCGACTTCATGAAAAGTAGGAGTTTATCGTCTTCGCTCTGCATCTCCCCTCCAATCTGTGCACTAAATTGGTTGTAGTCCTCCCAGCCCACGTCTAAATGACTTCCTCTCCTACCAGTATGTTTAGTCCGGAAAGTTTCAGAGATGGTATACTTCCGCCAGTGTTCAAGGAACAGGAAGACAATTCGTTCTTTCCTCATTTCAATGCATTCCTGGACATAGCTTAGATCTGTCTGAACCTCCAAGCTTCTTGTTAGTTGACCATTATTTAAAATGGGATCTGCAGAAATAACCTGATTGAAGTGTTCAATGTTAGTTGGAGCCAATACCTCCGCATATGTCTTAGGAGCATGAGATGCGATAATAACTGGCTCTTCAACAAGTGGTAAGACTGATTCTTCCACTAACGGTAAATATCCATTGGTATGGGACTGAGGGACCTCAGTAGAGGAACGAGGGACATCATCCTCACGAATTGTCTCTGGACGATAACTAGACTGACTTACCACAGGGAGAGACCTTTTGCGCTTGTACACCCTACTTGCATTATCTGTAGACTGCTCATTCTGAATTTCATAATTGGCCTTGAGGTTTTTCACTGAAACTCCACACTGCTTTATCTCATTCTCTACATCTTCTCTTGTTGAGAAAGACTGAGATCGTCCAATAAAGCCAGTGCCAACGGATTCTAGTTCAGATTGAACTGCGCTCACGTTCCTTCCGTCTTCTTGAGAATATCCAGGACATATTAGATCCAATATGTCTATCTCTTTCCCCCCCAGGGTGGCCAGAAGAATGGCCATACTCTTGAGCAGGGTAGAAATCTTGCTGCACCAGGCTGGAAGATCTTCAGCTTGGCCATGTACCTGCTTTGGATTGACTGAGAAGTGCCCTTGATTGAGGGCAGCAGAAACTGGAAGGAGCTGGTGAAGCTCCCGCTCCAGTTCTTCCAGCTCCTTCTCAACTTCTGAAACCTTGTGCATGACTTGCAGGTTCTCAATTTGCTTCTCAATAAGGTTTAGGTCATCCTCTGTCATCAGTTCCCCAAATGGGCCCAAAATGGCATTGTGGATAGGGGAGTAGTGCCATTCCTGAGGCTGGTAGTGTCCACTTGCCGCAAACTAAATCGAAGGTCAAAAGAGACCAACAGAAAAGAACAAAGGGAAGGAGGGGGGATTCCTTCAGCTCAAAGTTCCTGGTGTGAACACACGCTTCAGTTCAAATCCATCTCGACACACATGATTTACATGGATTAAGTGGTGCAATGGCACTGCCTCATTACAAGCACAGGACTTTTAATTTTGAGTCAAAGAGAACAGAGAAAGCTTTGTCCTTTGTGTGTGTGTGTGTATATATATATATATATATATATATATATATATGTATATATATATACATATATATATATATATATATTGCTGAACTCTCCCATTGTCAGTTTTTATAGTCTTGGTTAGTTAACTATACAAGTGCTGAATATTCTGCTTTTACTGCCATCCAGCAGTTACGTTTTTCATGTGTCTGCATCCCAAATATGTTGTAACACTGCACTGTAGTACAATGTTACATCACTGCTGGCACTAATGCAACAGATAGACACACTTCAGTCCACACCCAACAGTGCTAGAAAACCACACTGGGTGTGGTTGGAGGTGCAGCAGAGTTGAAACTGTCAACCTGAAGAGGTTAGTGCAACAAACGTATCATGATCTTCCGAAAGAAAGAAAACAAAAAATAGTATTTAGTGTTCTCGTTATTATTACTGGTGGACCTGTAGTGTGAATGGGCTTGGCATCACACCACTGAATCAGCATGTAACAACTTGGAGCCACAAAACTCCATCATCAAACACCAGCCCACACTGAGAATCCAAAGTGTGTTAATGTTGTGATGGGCATTGTAGTCAAGTATTTAATTCACTGCACCCAAAAGAGTCTCTTTGCTAACAATAAAGACTGTAAATATGGAAAAAGAAACATGCATAGAGATGAATCAAGAAACAAAGACATTTTAAAATTAGTACGTATATGGATGACTACATGTAGTAGTACATGTTAGGTCCAATGTTGTTTCATACAATTAGTGATAAATTATTGTTTGTATGTTTTTTTTTATCACTAAAATACTCTATCTTCAGCTGAGTTTTCTACTTTTAGGCCTGACAGACACTTAGAGATTCCAAAGAAGCCACTGCACGTCAATAGATCATCACTGCCACTAAAGGACACATTTCTACCTGCTCGTTCATTTAAGAGGATGAGAAAACAATGAATGAATAATCAGTCCAATTTGATCATTCCAATCACTTCTTGTATTACAAAAGGACTAACGAGTCTTCAGATTGCTAAAGGTATGAATTACTAATTATTATCTTGTCTAAATAATATTACTAATAATATTAACACACTGCATTGACCACGGGATTACTAGATGGCATTGGGCTTCATTAACCAATCATTCTTGAAAATAAGTATATAAATATGTATATAATGAGTGGAAACTGACACGTGTTGCAGGCTTCAAATAGTTGTACGTTGACCTGACAGGCAACCCTTTTACTACCAGGTTTACGAAAACAAAATAAAATTTCCAAACGTTTCATACAAAAAAAAAAAAATCCTCAGTTTTGTGTTTATCGCTTTATCATTAAACTTTTTATTTTTTTTATTTGCAGAGTGCACAACACATTTTACAACTATGCATTTCATGTCCTTTAATGGAGATTGGCATAGGGTTTACGTATGATAATTAGGTTCAACTGGCACATGCCTTAACTTCACGAGGACAATGGGATTCATCCTTATACGTACATCGGTACAAACAATTATTCGGTTTAACATGTCTTGAATCTAATGTGGAATTTTCTTAAGAACAAATTTAAGAACAAATTTAAGATATTGGCGAAAGCCAAATAATCAAATTTAGAAGCTTTATTGTGAAACAAGTTCAGTGTGCTGACTGAAACCTTTGTGAAACCCTTAGGCCATTTTATTTGGTCTCAAGGTAAGTGTAAGGCAGGTAAAGACAATTATATTGTAAAAAAGTCCCTCACTGGGTATTATTTGACAGTACAACAAAAACACTCTATCACACTACCAGAAAAGCAAAGATGCTAAATGAAGGTGTAGTCTCAACTCCCATTGGCTGTTTTACCTCTAACTGTTTCATTGACAAGTCAAAAAGACAGCAAACCACATGACATGCATGAATACTAAAGTTACATTCATACAAACTCATTGTTCAAAATCACAAAAAGAATCAATCAAATCCAAGCACCAGCTATCCCCTTTGTGTTGTGAATTATTTCAAACGGATCCATATATAATAAAGAGCATTTCAAATTTACCAGACCACAAATGGGATAGCTACGACACAAAACAACTTCTAGATCGTTCCACAGCCATGCAACATCATGCCTACCTTGCGCTTGTGCTCCTCCTCCTCCTGCATCTTGACCTGAAGCTTTCGTACCATCACCTGTCTCTTCCATTCAGGGATCGCTTTTCCCTGTTCGTCATGAGTGGGCACTAGCGCTTCCGCATCGGCAAGGCTCATCTTCCGCCCCGACTCTGCTCCGCCACTGTTCCCATTGATAACAGCATTGGAGGACAGCTGCTCGTAGCTCGCAGAGGTCGACATGGTCCTGGCAGATCCAGAACCAGTAGGGCTGGGGCTGGGACTGGGACTGGGACTAGGGGTGGTGGGTGGTGAGGTGACAGACGTATCAGATGGTGGAGGGGAAGACGGCTTGGCTGGTGGGCTACATGGACGGGTCTCTGGTGGGGATGCAGTGGTTTCCTAGACAAGAAACAACACCAATGGACAGGAAAACATGGGCTGTGACAAGACTGATAATCATTGGATTAAAAAAAACAGTAACCAGTCTCTTATTTACGTCCTTAGAAATAATTAGGCATTCTTGTAAAAGGTTAATGTATCACACAATGACAAATTTCTTCCAGATTTGGACATATTCTTCTAGTTAGCCTTTACCTAAAGTAGCTTAAGTGTAACTCATATGATGTATAACCATGTTGACTCCGACTCGTTCAGTATAAATGATTACGCTATTATGTGTATTAAGTTATTAATACACATAAGCCCATGACATTTCTAATTAGAATGAAGTATGTATAGTACTATAGTTCCCATGATTGAGGGGATATATCTGTTGAGTTTAGAGAGCTTCTGTGTCCCCTCGACAACATTGTGCATAGTTTCCAAATGTATCAAACTTGGCAATTAATAAATTTGTATCAATTGCATTGATATTATTATGAAGGAAGAGGTTCACTGGTGGACAGTGATGTAGCGGTGTGTCACCGGCAAGTCCCGGAATACCAAGATTAATCCCCCCTTTGATGGGTTTGGGATAATCTTGCTTAATTTCTGTCATTTTTTCTGATTAATTTAAGTCAGTCTGTCTTTGCATTGGTATTTGGTTTAAATGGAAAGACAAAGTGGCATGAAATGCACAAGTGATTGATAACCCTGTGGCCGAATTTCTATAACGCGCAATTCCATATTTGTCAGTGACTGTTCCATAAAAGTCTCATCTAGTTGTGGAGGGCTGTGAACCTACATTGTTGCCTGTTGGTCCGCTGCTGGAAAAGACAGTGGTGTAGCCTTTACTGTGAGGTGTTGGCTTGAGGCTCCTCCCGGCTTTGATCTCTGCCAGCAGCTCCGAGTTGTCGCCAGTGGGGGACATCATGTTGAAAGATTTTGTGCCTGCGGACAAAAGGATGGAGCAGAAAAGTGAAACCCAGTAGAAAGAAAGACAGGGAGAAAGAAACGGAGAGAGCGAGAGAGATACGCTGGAGAAGAGGGAGAGAGAGAACGGTTGGGTGGCATTTCAGTGTTAAATATTTCATCCGATCAGGCAGGTAACAATGCTGCCCTCGAGCATGTTACACGGTGCCGGGAGGTCATTATGGTACTGAGCCTGTCTCTCAAGGATAAGCCAGCCTTTGGGCTCAGGGTTTGCTTTAGACATGTATCTCTGACACACAATTTGGATTTATCAAATGGCTTCCCAGCTCCCAAACTCCCTGAAATACATTTAAAAGACATTGCATGTGAACCAGTGATAATTCAACACATTAGGCAACTGTTGCATCAGTCAGCAGTTGCTGTTAGCTGGGATTAGATGAGGCGAAGCAATTCCAAATTATTTCACTACAGTGAACCCAAATAGAGGAGGCACACAATCTCTTTCAGTGTCACCTGACACACACAGCTAAACTACTGCTGAACTTTTAACTTTAAAAAAAGTAGGTTTCCATGAGCCCTAATCTACTTATAGTGAACAATAAAACAAATTCAGGTTGACTTCCAAGTACGACCTCTATTGAAACTGTTAATACAGAGGAATTTAATTTTCATTGTTTAAGGACAGACGGAAGAAAGAGAGAAAGAAAGAAAGAAAGAAAATTGAATTTCAATCAGGAAATTTTACTGTAGCTTAAATATGAGACCACATTTGTATTATACATAATGATGTTTTTCTAAAACATCAATATTTCAAAATGGTAAGCAGTTAACAGTGTTAAAGGAAAGTACCAAAATATGGGACAATAACAAAGAAGATATTATTTTGTTTTAACAAACATTTAAGATGGAGCTTGAAATTTCTCTGATCAAGAGTGATAATGTAACTTACAACCAACTATTACAGAAGCTATACATAATTATTTGTAATCATTTACATTTCACATATATTGGCCAAAACATCAGGAGCCAACAGCTACCTCACCTGTTTTAGTGAAAGTAAACCTCCAATTAATTGAATATCCTTAGTCCCTCATTGATTGATCTCACTCATTTTGTATCAGGGGAATGGAAAAAGTCCTCCTGTAAAAAATGTTCCTTGTTGAGGCGACCACAAAGGTCTAGCTGGACACAAAGCCTCGCTAGGCTGCCACCCTCCTCGCTCTCCCTCTCCCCCTCTCTCTCTCTTGGGGAGGAGAGAGCAGTATTCTATTAAAGACCCATCATCACAGTTGGGGGAAATCTAAAGGAATCACCAGTAACTAGAAGTGACAGCGAGCCAGTGGCAAGCCGGCCAGGAATTAACACGCATGCACACGCACACATGACGGATACAGTTAGATAGGCACACACAGACGCACGCAGACACACAGTCACCCTTCAATCCCTAGTGTGTTAGTCCACCTTATCAGACCAATCCTTACTGCAGCAAACCTGACGCACAAATCAATGATATACACATTCTAGACAAGTGTACAGTCTCACATTTACTGAATTACAGAGAAATAAAGAGGCTGCCAGGTGCAATGAGTTTCACCAAACTCTTCTAAAACTATTTATTACTTAAATGTAACTGGATCTGTCACAAATAAAGTATGATTTATTTTTTTGGCAATATAAGCAGCATACCTTCATCCATTTTCCCCTGACAAATCTTCATCGCAGAGCTCCAGAAACACCTGATTATCCACAATCAGATGGATTTCAAGGCTAAAACGTTACTGTGGACTGAAGTTGATGTACACATATCTGTTTGAACACACCGTAGTGTGTGTTAGCTCAATTCTGTTTCGCCTCAGGGGTGTGGACTCAACAGGTCTGCCAGAGTAAATGTAAGGAGGGTGGAGCTGTGACAGGTAGGGAACAATTGACAAATAGCCTTTCATGATGGACATGCCAGCACAAAAGGTTTCCTGCTCTGGTTTAGAAAAGTCAAGCTGCTAAATCTGTTAACAGCTGCACTATCGCAAAGCACTTCAGATAGAGATGTGTCCTGTGATATAAAAAGAAAGATCCTCTCCATTTGGTTAATCAATAGAAAACAATAGGGAACTTCTAACAATCTACAATGTTGCAGCAGCTTTTTTAATCAGCCCCCTGGTTTATTGCCATCTGAGCTGTAAATTCATCTTGAGCTCTCTGTGTTGGTGACTTTTCATTTTATTACCACTTAACTGCCTGTTTATTACCTGATTAACGCTGAAGCACAAATCTTGCCATTAGTGAGCACACACTGCTCTTTAGCTGAAAGTATTTTATTGGTGTCCTACCATTAGGCGGCAGGTGGAGCATAAATACATGACACAATTGAATATTTGGTGAACAAAGCGTAAAGATAAAATACAACAAAAAGGTGCCTAAATGGAACAATTAATCGTTTACAGCTTAATTGATGTTGCTGTTTACTACTGGTTTATAAAAAACAGTAGTGTATATTCCCCTAAGAGCTGCTTTTCAGCTACACACAAAGCTGAAACCGTATTATGCTGTAAATGACCTTTCACTTCTACCTTTGTTTTAAAAATGAGCGTCCTCACATGCTGTGTCCATGACAAATATGCTTCACAAAATACATACTTTTTATCTGTACCCTATGTACTGTTTTATTAATTATAAGATGAGGTTATTGGAAAAATAATTTGGTATACTCAAACTATAAACTCAAACCACAGTACACATGATAGTAAGTTATTCTATTTCTCTTCACTGTATTGAGATGATAAAAATTTGCCCAAATATAAAAGCTTAATGATTCAATTAATTACCTACAAGATTTGGTGGTGTTTTTCTAAAAAAGAGTTACTCCTTACGACGTCAGCCAACACCCCAGTCAATCAGATGGGGTGTTGATATATTTCTGAATTGGTTAAGAGTGGATATAAGCCCGTTTACATAGATCTTCTGTTTATTATGAACAAAAGCCTTTTTCTCCTGTGAGAAATGAAAGTACATAATTTCCTTGAAAATTGATGTCATGGTTGTTTTTTTTTCATGATTATTTGACGATGATTGTTGAGAACAACTATCTTTTGCTTTGATAAACTGGATACACAGGTTAAATTGCTGTTAATATTTATATGAAAAACTCAAGGTTATGATAATTGGAGATTCGATGTGCACGATGAGTGAACTGATTTAGTTGAAAGACTTACTTACTCTTCATCAGTCTTTGTGCCCCTCCCTCTGCCTGAGTAGCAGACATACCCCCGCCTTGACACCGCAGCATTGAGGACAGACCATGGCAGGGAAAAAAGTGGAAGACCCAAAACAAACAAAAACAGACAGAAAACAGGTGGAGATGGAGCAGATGAAAGAAGGAACATGGAAACAGAAATGTACGTGAAGGGGTTAATGGGAAGAAAAATGCTATATTAGCAGAATAATTGTTTTGGCTTGCCAATTAAGAAAATTAGCAGGATTAATGTATAATTAATACAGAAAGAGAAAAACAACTAGGTTGTTGGTATGTTGTATCTTGTTACTCTTCATGTCACCGCTGTTTGATGTCTGAACCGCTGTTGCATGCCCAGCCAACTCAGATAACTCTCTCCATTTTTAGCTTCACTATGTTATGTGAATTCTTTGATACGATAGTGCAATGTGCTTCATTTTCTTTATTGATTTTACTGCACCGTCTATTTTATTATAGTTTATTTTATTATGCTTTCTTACCTGTTTTAATGTTTGTCCCCTGTTATGGTCACTTTGATTTATGTTTTGTTTAGTTTTTCTCGACCCTGTACACCACTTTGTGACTGTAATAATTACTTACTTACTACCAAGTGTGTTAATTGTTATATAATAAATTACTTCTTTTTGTATTGTGGTTGATAACTAATTAGTAAAATATATCTCAGGCATCCATTGTGATACATTTTAATAGTAAGTTATTTGATCTTAAACATTTAACAGGAATGAGACATTATATTAGGCATAATCAAATTCGGCAACATTTACATTTTCAAAGCTTGTTATCTGAAATTCTGTATTTTGGTGAAAGACTGACACACATAACCTCACAGTGAGGACTAGCTGTATCCAGGGCAGCACAAGGCACTTAAGGAAATGGATGAACACTAAACCAGTTCTTAAGGTAATGTTAGCCCGACATCATTCATTTATAATCCTTTATTTCGGATGCTTGGGTCAGACTCAAATAATTGTTACCCAGTCAGATAATAATTACTTCAGTTTGACCAAAGCAGAAAGTTGCTTTCTATAAATAATTGTACGATGATGTGAAGAAGTATACATTTCGCCAGAAAATACATCCATTAGCTTTTTATGTTTGAAGAACTTTTAACAAATGTTTAGTGCTAGGGGGGACAAAAGTAGCAGATGAAGGGAGATGAAAAATGAAAGGATCGAGAAAGAGGGGGAAAAAGCACTCACTTCCTGATGAGGAAGATAGACGTCGCTGGTTGGAGGAGGTGCTACTGGCAGAGTGATTCTGGGTGGTTGCCGTCTCCGGGGGCAATGGAGGAGGCGGAGGTGGTGTCGGTGTCTGATTAGTTGCAGGAAGAGGAGGCGGAGGTGGAGGAGGAGGAGGTGGGGGCGCCGCCGATTCCTCTGTGGAGCCATTCTCTGAGCTGTGGGCGGGGCTGTCGGTAGGCTCCTCCAATAACATGGAGCCCTGATCGGGGAAGAGGGCGGGATTAGTCATATTTATCTTCCTTTAACTTTTTCCTGGCACCCACATTGTTATATCACTCTGTAAACCAATATTTGATGACTGATAACAGGGATGTGACGGAGTGATATTAAAATCCAAAATACATTTTCGCCTTCAATTTTTTTTTAGATATTTGCATTACATTTGCCAGCTGTTATATTTCTAAAACATGTGAAATAATGAAAAAAAAGCCTAATCAAAATACCTTTATTTAAATTAATGAAAAAATAAACCAAAATACTTTGTATTAATTAAACAATCAATTAAACACAAAAAGCCTAAATGAAATGGAGAGGAAAAAAAAACCTAAACAAAATACCTTTTATTAAATTTATGAAAAATAAACCAAAACATTTTTTCTTAATTAAACAATCAATTAAACACAAACCGGTGGCAGTGAATTTGGTTCCCCTGCTTGTATAGGCATGCCACATGAAACTCCCGCTGGGCTGAACGAGCATTACATTCTTTCATAGAGTGACAGATGTATGCAGCCCTATTAGATGTGTCCTCCCTCTGCTTCCTGCCATCTTTAATCAACTCAGGAAGACATAACACCCTGTTGCTAATATGACCTAACCTCAAGGGGAAACTCAGTGGGAAGACGCCATCTGTTACTGCAAGTGATAGTGCTTAAGCCCCCACCCCCAGCATGCATGCGTCTGACACGCTCTGGAAGCGTGCCATAACTCTGCTGGGGGCAAGTTAATGGGCCGTGACATTTAACTCGACCCCTCCTCCCCTCCCTCCTTAGTTCTTCGGACGCGTGCTGATCATTGTTGCCCCCTTTACTTTTCAAACCCCCCAGAGAGTTGAGGGGAGGGCGTTGTCCAGATGGGTCGTGGCGGCACGCGCCGTTGCTCCCATTGATTAGCCAGTCCATCTGCTAGGGGCCCTCTGAGACCAGGAGAGGCCCCACTGAGACCGTAATTGGCTCAATGTGGATTGTACTCCGTATCATCCAGCGTTCCCCCACTACTGATACCCTTGAGATTATAGGAACAGCTCTCCAGGGACATTGATGAGTCTAACAGACTCTATTCATTCAGCTGCCTGTACAGGTATGTGGCAGCAAACAGATGATTTATCACTTACACTAGTCACTAGAAGCCTTGTCAAAATGTTTAATTCATAATTCAATAGCATTTCCAAATAAACATGACACGGTGCTTTAATCACAGCATTTGTGCTGATCAGGAAATCAAACCTAAAGGATTAAATTAACCTTTTATTTTAATGTGATACCACAGACTGTTGTTTGTAGGTTAAAATAACTTGCATTCATGAATACAAATAGCTTGTGACATACTTATGATTTGTTTCTGTCACTAAAATAACCACATGCATAAAACATTCTTGGCCATAGAAACAAATGTGAGTTGAAAAACGTGATTCAGTGGTATTGATGGCTGTCATTGATGTGGGGTTGTTCTGAGTTTGTTCTTTTGTAAGTCATTGACAGTTTACACAACAGGGTGGAGACTCAAGAGGCAATGGAAATGAGGGAGACATTTGCATCAGCTGGCAAACAAAAGCTCAGGTGGACACAAGACAATGTAATATGCTGAGTTGCACAATGCACAGGCAAATAGTGCAGTCACATAATGCCAACACACCATCACTCGGCTCAACCTCACCTTTAATAGGACCGTATAAGCAGCCCACAGCACGAAGAGTACAACCAGGACAAAGTACATGAACCTTTTACAAACCCTGTACCAGCATTAGAGTTACAGCCAATATACTATTGTTTTGAATACTGCAAAATACAAACATGGAATGTATGCTAAATTACATGGCAATATGTTTGAATTTATCTTAAAATTCACTTATTATAATATTTAACATTGTGTAAAATGAGCTGCTTCCCCGATGAACACAGATGTACCACATTTAAAGGACATGACAAAACATGACAGGATGTTTGTGAGGTAACTTGTGATGCCACCATTCTTTACAACTTTTAAAGAACGGCGGCATTTCCCTTTCAGTCATCATGTCAGCACTGATTGTGCTGAAACATATTATGTATCCATACCATACACTTGACTTGAAAGAATTGATTTGATTGATTTAATGAAATAACTAGTCAAAGCATAACACATATTGATGTCATAGACAGCTTACCTCCTCGTTGGGTGCCATGCTTTGGCTCCCTTGGGGCTCGGCTAAGTCGCTGCCCAGGGCCTTGTAGTAGTCCCCAGTGCTGGGCTGCTTGCTGAAGCTTCTTGACCTCCTGTTTGAATCAGCACGCCGCAGTTTCTCGTGGTTTTCTCCGAGAGTCAGCTGATTAGAAGAATGTGAAAAATGCGTCGCTTTAAATAGCTTTGATAGTTGCCAACGTTAGCATTTGGTTGACAAGTAACAGAAACATTGGCGTTGTGGAAATACACAGTGGTGAACAGCTAAACACGACTTTTGTCATTTGTGGGTCCACACACTGGAAGACATACATCATAGCTTTTGTTACAAGATTAGGTCTCTCGTGTGACCAAAGCAGCCTTACGAGTTCACATGCTGCTTTTGTACCAGTGTAAGAGAGACCCTTCTGTCCACAGAGAAGGGTGAGAGGTCACTAACTCGGCCCTTTCAGTTGATCACTCTCACTTTCATTCTGACAGCTATCTCAGGCAACTGGACCTGGGAAGATAGGATATCAAAAGCTGTGTAAATGTGAAAAAGGAAGCCCCTTTTCATTGTATATTTTCAAAAATGAACGTCGAAAGCTGTCAGTAACGTGCATGCTTTAGTCATCGTCGTTACTTTGCCTTTCAAATCCAGGGAAATAATTGACAGCTGACCTCTGACCTCTTCTCCACTGAGGTGTCATGTTCTAAGTTCTTATAAGCCTGTTTAATGTTGTTGACTCATGTCTGCTGTCAAAGAGATGGTCCCTGAGCACTCATCAGGTGGGAGGGTATTGTGAACAGGGGAGCACTACAGATGGTTTGATTGTCATCCTCTGGGGAGGTGGGCTACCAAAAGCAAACGTACAAAGCATTTTAGCTGTCCCCTTCCCTCCCCCTTCCCTTCCCACAGACGTACAAACGCCACCTTTCTTCCATTACACGGATCTGTCTGTCAACATAAATTAAATAAAACGATTGTTATATATTTGTTTTTACAGTCTAATGCATTTGTATGCATTATCAAAGGATTTCTTGCTTGGTTGAGGATTGAAAAGGTTCAGCACATCTGCATATGGTTTTGCAAAAGCCTCAGATAGTGGAAGACTACAGTGCCATTTCAAAATGAGTAAAAGAGTTCCTTGCACTCCAAGAAATATACACAAATCAAACATGACAACATGCAACAAATTCATTGTTCAACCAGACAGCAGCTCAAACCGCTCCACAACCGAGTGAGTTATCTAAAAATAAGTTGCTGTGTCTTTTCCTGTATCTGCAGCCCAAACTGGTAAAAACCAAGCTCTTCTTACCTTAGCGGTAACAATCCTCTCCTGCAGCTCTCTTCCTGTCTGTACTGAGCCTCATCCACAAAGCCCAGTGGAGCACAGAGAGTAGCTGTCACCAAATCCAGAGTGTCACCTCCTTTCTGCTCAGTGCTACGACTGCCACTCTACCTGCCCTCTCACTTTACCTACAGGCCTCATCAATAACCTATCGTGCCGGCTACAGCCGTAGCAATGATGTCACCACCAGCCCCAACCCTGCCCCAGTGCCTCTTATGCAAAACACAAATACCCAGGTTCTGTCCTGACCATGGCTGACCGCATACAAATCTCTCAGGGTTTAGGGTTATTAGAATATTCTAGCCTTCACTACCCTGAATAAGCGGCAGAAAATATACTTATCCCGGCTGAGATGTTAAAGTCCACATTCTGTATAGAAACTATCTAAGGTCAAAATAATTGAAAAAAAGTGTGAGAGGCAAAGCAGTCATTTGTTTGGCTGCTTCTCACGGAACATTTGTATTCAGTCAAGGCAAATACAGACAAATGAGATGGGAGAAGCAGCAGTAAAACAAAACAAAAAAGCGAAACTTCCTTTCCTTACAACTCCCTCCAATAATGCGTTTTTTGAAATATGAGTTTGACCCTTCAAGCTGTAATACGTCTACATGTTGTGAGATCGGTCCATCTGATCGGCTGTGTCCATGGATGAGGTTACTGCTCCCTGTTACTATGGCGCCCAAGGTAGATTGTTTTTCTGAATGTATATGGTAGACACTGATCTTTATCGTGTGAGTTTGTGTGTTTGCACTCATGTGTGCATGTGATCTGAGCGCCCGCTTTTGTTTAATTGTTAATGAGGGCGAGCCCCGGGCTGGTCACCTGGGTACAGAGAGGAGGGGGGGTGACAGCAATTATAAAAACTCCACCCTCCACACACACACACACACACACACGCTATGTGTGTGCATGTGTGCTCACCTTGGTGACAGGACAATATTGCTACCTTGGAACTTTGTAAGATCTAAGAACAACTGACTTTGCATAGCAGCTCTATAAACAAAGCTTCTGTCTGAACAGCAAATCCGATGGTTTTGCAGCTCTTTGACTTTATGCCAAACTTCTGCTTTTAGATGAAAAGATACACCACTGACAACCTTTCAATTCGGCTGATTTAGAGATGTTACTACAAATTACTATACAAGATGAAATCCATTTTGCTTCTGTTGTACTTAGCAATTAGCAAAAGTATGTCTCACATTGGTGGTGCTTGTCTGAAACTAAGGCAACTTGTTCATACAACTGAACAGAGACTTGTCTTTCTCCCATCATACTGCAAGTCATGGCACCAACCAGGAGATACATTCTTCATGAGGTGAAAGTGATCTCTCAGATTGATTATCTTTGTCGTAATTACAGTGTTCTCTGACCAAGCCAATTACAATTCAAGTAGAATACCGTCACAACCTGTTTTTAATGTACTTCACAGCAGCACCAAACCACCGAAAACAGCACTGAAACTAATGTTATCGCCAATTTTAATTGCTGCTCCTTTAAACACATTTTTGAGTGATCTGCAGCCAGATTAATTACTGGAATTAAGCTCAAGCCCATCACAACAACCATTGTGTGTGTCAGGCGTGCCACGGTAATGAGCATCTTTGTTAGCCTCGTTAGCCATACTAACACAATAACATCTTTGTAGGCACCCAGACAAGGCACACTGTTACACAAGAGCAATAGACCAACTGATTAGACACAAGGGGAAATGGCAGCTAATTGGCAATTCATCCCGAACACACCGGCCCTTCTGCTTCTTTAGGATTTTTCCACATCACTCATCATGTCTCGGTAAAAACATGTTTCCTAAAACTTGTGGTATCTATGCATGTTTGAGAGACGATTACCTAACCTAGTGTATGATATACTGCTATGTGCATACATGAAACACAAGGAATGACTAATATATATATATATATATATATATATATATATATATATATATATATATATATATATATATATATTCCTTTATTAATCTCATATTTGGGATTACTTGGGATTTGCATTTTACCTATCCTTAGTAATTAAGGATCAGCTACAGGAGCAACAGTGTCTTGCTCAAGGACACTTCGACATGCAAACTATGGGGAGAACAGGGATCAAACCACCAGCTACCTTGTGGTTTCAGGACAACCACTCTCCCCATGAGCCCCACTGTCTGCTTGTCTTTCTTTTTTTTACACAAATATCTGCACAGTGAAACAGTTGGACATGCACAAACAAAGATCCAATAAAACATGTTTATTGGATTTGGACAATTTCCTGTAGATGAGGAAATCCTTGCACAGCCCAGAGGCTCGACTTACAAACTGTTTAACATTTGAGCTTCGGCAGGAGCTCACCACCTTACCTCCGTCTTGCTGCTGGTGCTCTCCACGTGACGCAAGTTGCTTTTCACCTTCAGGAACTCCGCTGATGTCGGCTCCTGAGGGGGCTGTGGTGCTGGGTAGGTCGGGGGTGGAGGGGCCAGCGGGGGAGACGGTGGGGGAGGTGGGGGTGGATAGGTTGGTGGTGGTGGTGGTGGTGATGGTGGTGTTGGGTTCTTTGAGGCAGTATCCGCAGGTATTTCATTCTTCTTGGGCACGTCAGAGTCAATGTCTGGGTTTAGCATGTCCATGTACGCCTGCATGTCTGAAATGGCTGTCTCTGATGCACCTGTGACAAAGGGAAAAACAAAGCATTAAGTAAAATGTTCTTTCCACCATTCAAACATGAAAGAGAAACACGAGTTACTCTGATAATGGTCCACCTCTCCTAGTAAACAATAATTCTGCACACTGCCACTAGGGTGCAGCACCAGTGTAGCATGCACCTGTGACATGAAGTAAAAAGGAAGCAGACTGCTGCATGATATCAGCATTCCCTCAGTAAATAGCTTAGGGTTGCACCATTGCTCTGAGGAATCACAAGTTTAGAATGTATGGCTAAATGACTGAAGACAGCAAAGCTCTCAATACAGTGCCATTCTGATTATTAAGTAATTAAAATGAAATACAATCATACATTTCTAGTCACCTTGTTGGTTCAGCCTAGACAACAACATTCTAGAGTGTAAAAAGTTTCATATTTTAACTCCATGCATTGCAGACCTGTGTGTGCGACCGTGTTCAGCTGAGCGGGCGGGCCTCGTGACATTGTTAGGCTGCTCCTTTTCTCCCCAGTGCTGGACTGGCTGGAGTTGGCTGAGTCGTAGTTGGACAGGGAGCTGGATGGTGAACTGATGTCAAAGTGGGCCGCCTGGCTGACGGGAGGCATGGTGGTGTTTGGGGAAGAGAGGCCCGAGTCTGGCTGCTTGTACTCGAGGTCCATAGAGGGGTCCCGCGACAGAACACGGTGCTCCACACTCTGTCAGAGGACACAGTTTGTCAATACAAGTATCATTATATTGGTTTTGTCAAACTATCCAAAATGTGGTCATTAATTAATTCTTAAGTAATCATTCATTCATTTAGATGTAAAAGGGTCCAGCGTCATGACACAAGACTTTCATAAATTTGTGAAAATTAATTAAGTAGTTGTTCATCAGCTCCTAAATCCCACTACCTCTCAGTCCCTGGTGACTTACATGAGGGGAACAGCATTATGAGTTTAATTAGTGCACACTAATGAAACATCTCGCAGCTGATCAAAAAGGCTCTGGGGGCCTCTGCTTTTCCCACAGTGCAGGACTTGGCTGAATGTCCCTAATGGGAAGAGTACAAGAGGGGGGAAATATGTTTCCCACACACCAAAGAGAGTTCAGTGCAGAGGAGTTATTATTCCTTTGGTCACTTGGGATATCAGTGGACTGAAGCCGTGGAGTCCACTGCATATCGAGTGGTAATAGCTCCGGCAATTAGCAGAGAAAAACTGACGTCAGTCAAGGGACAGCTCAGGGACGTTGGCTCAGGGACAGCTGTTAGTTTTCCATTTAGGCTCTGGGGGAACAACTAAGTAAGAACTATATTTATCAATTATTATTATAATATGTCAAATAAAATGTTTGACTAATATTTGACAAAGATGAAACTATCCACATTTTTCTTTCTTATTTCTTTCATTATCTCGTGGCCCCCCTCAGATTACTCCTGGGTCCCAACCCGCGATTAAGTTCTTAATAATAACTTTATTTAAATTAATAATACTAATAATAAATCATATTATTTTATATAAAAGTATTTAAAGAAACACCCAATGATTTGATCAAGATAGAATAAACACCAGATTTATTTCTTCCTTATGAGTTATTTCTAAGATTCAAAGTTGGTGGAAATTGAAATACTTTGACCCAGACTGATACCTTCCCTCTTGGTCTGGTCCCGTCCACAGGGAGGTTCTTCTTAGTCAGGATGCACAGCTGTGACTCTTACCATGTTCTCCACAGTGTGCAGATACTTGGCACACTGGGAGTGGCCGTTGTATTCAGCCAGATCTGCTGCTGTGAAACCGTCCTGGTCCGTGATGCCCAGGTCCACCCCATTGACCACAAGAATCTGACAGCACTGGAAAGTGACAGAGAAAGTGGTCAGATAGGAGTAAGATGGAGAACATTACAGTTTCAGTACAAGTGACTGCTGTGCTTAAAATCTGATTCAATCAGTTAAAATATATCTAATTTACACACAAAAAAGGTAGATAATTTGTTCTACAGAAAATGTAAAAAGTAGAAAGTATTGACATAACAATAACATGATTCATGTGCATCAGTTTTGACACAAATTCAATTTTTTTGCAAATTTACAATACATTACAGCAAAAACAAAATCAGCAGTGTGGAAAAGTGTAAAAGAAATAATGTACTTTTATGCATTCGTTTATTATATTTACACTTATAAACACCCTCACCAGGAGGACGCAAAGTATTCCCTGATTGTCTGCCGAGATGGTTAGTGGCAAAAGTCTTGCTCATACATTACTGTAGTATGTAAGAGGAAATTAAATATCCTTCCTAAAAGCAGAATACTACTGGTAAACTGTTTATACTGCTAAACTGTATAAATCATCTGTTTATAACCTTCCCTGTCAAGTGCCAGATTAAGCCACATGTTCCCAGAATGAGAAAGCTTTGTTTTTCCGTATTTTCTTGTGTTCTCTAATGTCCAAAACTCTGGCTGGGCACCCTTTAAGCCAGGGTTGAGGTCAGTTTCTTTTGCGTTTAATTTCAAACCCTTCTTAAGCAGTGCAAATAACAAACATAACATACACATGTCTCTACATTTAACACATCGAGCTTGTGCTGAAACAGCTGACTGACCAGAATTGGATACAACGAAACATTACTCAAAGTAGATGGTCAGAGCGTTGGTCAAACCATAAGCTAGAGGCCATGTATTCAAAACAGATGGTTGAGTATGAAACTCAGTATGAATATGTGAGCACCAATAATCATAATGATCCAACAAAACTGATCATCTCTGCTATTGCTCGTGTTGCCATTACTATAAAAAAGGATTAATACAGCCAACATTCTGCACAATGTACACATTAATATTAGCATGTACACAATATTAGCATGTACACATTAATATTAGCATGCCAGATGTTTCACTGTGAAAAGGAAGAGGTTTGTGCACCACCTGTACTTTGTTTCACTTTTAGTTCCAGTCAGTCCTAGTGCTACAGAAGTTAAGACAAACACACCTCCAGTTCCCCGTTCTCTGCAGCGTCATGAAGTGGGGTTCCTCCCCAATTGTCATTGGCAATCTCTCCGCCGTGCAGCAGCAGCCAACTGAGCACCTTTGCGTGACCTCGGCTGGCTGCAAAGTGCATGGCCGTTGCCCCGTCACTGTCCCTGTCGCCCAGGCGGATCTCTGTGAAACTCATCTAAAAGGAGGGAGGATAACGATACAAGTTAAAGTCATCGGCTAAATTAAAACGTTTTGTGCAAATGAATAAAAACTGCTTTTTGTGGAAAAAGTTAAAGACCACTCTGCCTTTGCATTCCAATACTAAAAACCGGGTCATGATGTAACAAAGTTCTTCTGGATATGAAATACATTGTAGAATTGGAGAGCTCAACAATATAAAAAAATATAAAAATAATCATCCAACACATGTTCTCAGATTTCTTAAAAAAAAAGAAATATTGTATATATAGTATATAACCGCATCAGTATAGCATGTGGAGCAATAAATACATGAATGTACTCTATTTGTTTACAAGCTATGATCCATAGTGTCCTGAAGTCCCCACATACCAGCCAGACAATGACGGTGTTGTGACCCATCTGGGCCGCAGCATGCAGAGATGTCATCCCGTCATTGGCTCTGATGCTCGGATCTGACCCACAATCCTTGACCAGGTATTGGACGACCTCCAGATGACCCTCCTGGCATGCCAGATAGAGCGGAGTGGCACCATTCTTTGTTTGGGAGTTGACAACGCTGTAAGGAAATTACACAATAAAGTAAATAGAGAGACACATGGATACAAAACATCTATAATGACCTAAAAACCTAAATAGTTGGACAAAAACAAAAGAAGATACTTGTTGACCTATTAACATACAAGTATTCATCCATAAAATCTACTGACACCCAGAAATAGATACCTACCAGTGTGGATTTTAAAGGCAATTCACTGGAATTTCAGTTGTGATTCAGCTTTGTACTATCTCGGTTCCAACCTTACTGACTGGATGAAGCTTTTACTATTTTCATGTCCACACCCTCAGTTGCCTTTAAATACTTTGGAGAGTACTGCGCCTCAAAAGACTTGAACACTGTAATTAATTAAAATATGTAATTAATGTAATTTGTACATCCAGTAAAATGGATGGGTGGATTATTTGTGCAATCTTCTTTTCAGACCAAATAAACTGAAGAGAGTTTGGGTTTCGAATTACTTGGATTTGAATGCAAAACTGCCTGTGAAAAACAAAACATATTGCCTCTGTTGTGCCTCGAAACGGTCTCATTCACAAACTGAAGTCACATGATTTATAAGTTCAGTTTGTTCTTGCTGACGAAAAATTACCCATTTAATTCCTTAAATCTGTAATTCAATCCAAAAATCACAGGATTCTGTGTTTCATCAGGCTTCAGTTCTTGCCATTTTCACCGCAAGACAGTAAAACTCAACATTGTAATGAGGACTGTAACTTAAACTTACATTTTGTATTGATATTTTCAACATATAACTGGTTCTACACGATCTGCTGGGAAGATTTCTTGGCAAAAGCGCTTAGAAGTGAAAACGTGTAGATACATTTTAGTGAGCTGCCACTGCAGTAATGGTGGCTTGTCTACTTCCTCTTACAACTCTGAGTATTCATTTATATCCACTAATAATTATCCCATATGGATAACACAGAAATTGTGTCTTTTTCAGACACGGCCGTCAGATCATTGTTTATACTCTCTAGCTGTACGATGAAACACATTTATCTGAAGGTTTGGAAATGTGACAGGTACCTGACAGGAAACATCCCTTTACAATGTCAACCTACGGCTATTTTAAGAGCAGACAGCAGTGACGCGATGCTGAGCCAAATCCCGCTCTCCTATTTCCAAAGGCCTTAAGCCCCGCCTCCCATGTCAAAGCCCCCTTGTTCCAGATCTTTTCAGTCCCAGTGGGAGGTCTGGAAGAGAATGAGCGCTTCCCCACTAAATCTCATAAGGGTGAGCTTTATTTGGATACTGACAAATGAGCAATGAGCCTCCTAAGAGGATTATCACTCCACTGGCTTTACCCGTCTTGCTTTGTGCTTAAAGCTGCCAACATATGAACCAATCTGCACCGGCGCGTCATTGTTTTCCCATGGGGAGGCGGAAGCACTACCCTTTCCGTTAAAATTGCTAAAGTGGCCCTTAAAGTTAAAATGATTTCAACTTTGACAGTGGTTGCCACTGACCTTTCAATGTGCAACCATTGTGATGACATTGACACATTTTTAATCTGGGCTTTGCCTCTGCACATGTCTGCACTATGTTCTGCGACCTCGAGGTCAGCTTGAGGAAGGGTTGCCAGTGGCCAAGGCAGACTGAGCAGGTGAAGAGGAGCTGAGAAGGTGAGGAAGAGGAGAGGTAGGATTTAAGTGGACGGATGGATCCTGTAGACACAAACATGACCCTGTCAAACTTTCCCTTCAGGGCTAAAAGTCCAATGACTAAAGATCTTTTATTAAATGACATGGATGACAACATGTTCTGGTTTGTATCTGCTCATGATTAATCAGGTCTTATTCTGAGCCAGAAAAGGGATACAGATTCTTTAAAAAAAGCATCTTCTGTGGAAGTTATTGGTACCCCAAATTAATTTAGTAAGACATGTGTTCATGTTTTAGACACAGGCTTGTCTTTCAGGAAAATGTTCAAAGAAATAATAGAATGATGATAGAGGGAAAGGTTCCAAGTATAAACAAGCACACTTTAAATATTTTTAAATAAGAAGGGTAAGTAATCTACGGTTCTGTCATGAGGAAGAGGCCAGACAGGTACATTATTGATAAGTGTAACCAAAGTGTCCCCCTGCTTACTGGGGTCTGTATAGCACATACACTTACATTTGTCATTAATCCTAACCACAACTGCTATGACGGTGACAAAGTTGAGTGTGTTTGAGATAAAATGGATATGATTCTAAGAAAGCTCTTTGCCTTTGTCACAACTCTCCAACGTGAAAAGACTTAAACAATCCAGCAAAGAGGTACTTTTTGAGGACAGGTGTAGATTTCAAAGAGCGAAGAAAGAGGTTAGCCTTGTGTAACGACGGAGCTAGCAAGTGGCACAAGGGGCACTACGTCGTCAGTCACTCCAGGCAGAAAAAAACACACTTTAAAGTAGCAGACATTTTATATATTTTCACCTCTGCGCCTATGATTTTACCCCAGTAATTGACTGAACAATGTCCCCTCCCTTCCTACCATATGTACATGTGAAGAAAGACCGAGGTTATCTTCATTAGCAGAGTAATTTATATCACACTAATGGTCTTCTTGCCTGACAGAGGCTTGTTATATATAATGAAGAATGTTGTGGAACAATTCATGCACTTTATTCAGCTGTGTGACCAACGTTTATTGTGTATGACATTTTGAAAGACCTAATATATTTCATCATAGCAATTTACTGATTTACATAATGCACAGCTGGGCTACAACTGTTGACAGCAGAGCCCAACAACTACACAAAGACAACAAAATGTAATAACTTGAGAACTTTAATACTCTCACAAAGTGTACAGTTGTAAAACTGTGGGCTCTTTGCCCAAAAGCGTCTCAAAATGGTAAATTACATTGCATTCCCTCAGATTAAATCTCTAGTTGTAAAAGAGAACTTGTACCAAGAAGTTAAGAAGATTAGTGCTGAAGAAAAAAAGTGCAGACTTGGCTGAATGAAAAACGCTACTCACCTATTAACCCCTTGCATTATGTTGTCATATTTAGGTTTCGCCTTGCCACTACATCAGATGCTTGTATACAGGACGAACTGCCTCTTTTTGAAACAAGGTTTTTACTTTGAAGGTGAGGAAATGAATGCTAGTATGAATTAATTCAATGCAGGGCTATGTGATCCATTTGAGTCATACAGTACAATATTCCTGTTTCAGCAGCTGTTCTGTAAACAAGAGAAGTGAGAAAAGACTAAATAAGAATTTAAAAGATTTTCCTGTGAATCCACCAAATAAAATGTAGACGGCTAACTTTATAGAAAGTCCTTATGCAGAAGTCTACCCTTTTAAACTGCATGTTGGAATTAATTGCTTGGCCAAAGATCTTAGTCTACACTAATTGATTGCATAACCTGTCTGTAGCCTCTCGCTCACTCTCACTCTTTTGTGTACCGATGCTATTGACAGAGACACAGCACATGAGCCTGTTGGTTTCGGTTCTCTTTGAGGTTTCTAACCTCCATCTGAATTAGTAGCTTCTTCGCCCGTCCATCCCAAACACTAAAAATATTGGGACACAAAGCTGCATCTGTGCTGAGCCCATTGTAACACAGAAATACTCTGATTGCTAAATGAAAATAAATATTTGCAACCATCTCAGTGGGTACTGTACATGCGGTTCAACCAGCACTGGCCTTTCATCACATTTTGTTAAAAAGAATTGACCAATGCTGTAAATGTTGTGTCTAGAATACATTTCAGGAGGAAACTCTTTTAGATCCTTGCATTTCTATCATGAAAATGTCAGATTGGATAAATATATAGATGTCAAATATAAATATATGTCAAATATAAATCGATTGTTACCAAACCGTAATCCTAAAACCAGCCCACGAGCCTTCAAAAGTCTATATTGGTCAAATTTAGTCAAAGCATGAGGTCTTGAAATAGTTGGTATTGGTATGAGGTGGAACTTTAAACCATTGATTTAGTGTAATGCTGCAAAACACTCAAATTGTAGTTGGTGTGGCTTGTTTACTACCTAATGTGTCTACTATTGTGTGTATTACCTCTGCAGCAACACTCATCATGTTGTACCACCAATAGGCTGCTGGTTACTAAAGTGATGATGTAATTGAGGGGGTCATGTTGTCTTTGTAATTTTTCAAGCATAACAAACTGAGCCATCCAATTACCTCTTAAAACTCACCAATACCAATTTGTAGCTTGCAATAAACCTTGAAACAAGAATGCTATCTCTTTTTTGCAAAGTTAAATTCTGAACAAAGCCGGAGGCTAAACAGCCACCGGTCTATTCAAATGGATTTGTTTTCCTCATTCTCTTATCGCCGGTCGGTGCAACAGCGTGTCGCCCTGGAGATGGTGGTAAACAGTAACAGTGTGAGTGGTGGTGGAGGAGAGTGAATGGCGACCAGCTATCGGGGAGCTACCATGTCCCTGTGGCTCATTAAATTTTCAGCAGCTATATGCACCTGCCTGAGGTGCAACCACACTATACTGTAGGGGCAGAGGTTAGTGCCTGGACAAGCTGCTCATCCAGCTCAGGTCATTGATGTCAAAGCAATTCTACAGACAAGGCTGCTTAGCTTAAAGACAAAGTCATACATTATTTACCTTTGTATTTCTTAATGGCAGTAGTTAGTGGTCATTGTTGATAGCTGAAGTAGACACCAGCAAAAAGAACATCCATCCGCTCAACGGTCAGCTCCATATTTTCCTTTTTTATTGTTTTATAACCAGACAGGTGTTGCTATTAATAATGCTAAATGGAAAACCAAACAAGGCCAATAACCTTGCCTATACTTGACATTGCCCACAAAGACCTGGTTGTGTACTGAATTCACTTTAATATCACTAAAATAGAAATTACAAATTTAAGTTTAAAAAACATTAATTGTTTACCACTAAATCAACAGCCATACTCCCATGAGCAAGTCACTGTACCCTACCTATTAATTACATTACATTTAGCTGACGCTTTTATCCAAAGGGACATACATTTTTTGCTCTATACACCGTAGACACAGCAACAGGGAGCAATTCAGGGTGTCTTGCTCAAGGACACATCAACATGGACTAGCAGAGCCGGGGTAAGTCTATGTGTAAGTTAAATGCATTTGTATGTAGAGCTGCAATTCAGCAATATTGAATAAATCAAACAAACACAATCAGACAACTATGAGAAAGATTGTCGAAAAAGAACAGCTAACACCTTCCCTCACAGTGTTTACTCCACAGCTGTTCGTGTGGCCCTAATTAACAGATACTCATTGCACTCTCCTACTTGGCAACGTCAGACCCAAATCCCTGTGAATGCTTTTGACGAAATACGGTGATCTGATGGTACTACGCTGTCCAACGAAATTGCAGGTCAGAATGCCAATGCTGCATATCATATATAATCTCACATCTCAACCGATGGCTCAGAGGTGTGTAATGAATCCGCTTTTTTAATGTTCCTTTTATTGCTCAATACAGTTTTACTAATTTCCTGCTAACAACCTCAATGCTGCTTAGAAAGCGTCTGCGGTGTTGGTTTGTGCTCATCCTGTCCGTGTGCTCAGAGCTGCTTCCCAGAAAAGACAATACCTCACCCGTGTCCATGTAGTTGTACTGGTCCTTACAGCAGGGCGTTATCTCTACAGGGCACCGTGGGTCTGACACTGAACTGATAAGGGTGATATTCATCAAGCGGTAATCACACGCACACACAGACACGTCTTACTGAAGCACCAACAATTAGTCAATCAACAGGAAATTAATCTGCAACTATTTTGATTAAACAATTAATCGTTGTTATTTTTGCTTGAATAATGCATGAAACACTTCTCAGATGTGAGAATTTTGTCAAATAGAATAGTTAGAGATTTATTTTTTCCCTGATGTTTTAAACACCAAATAATTAATTGAGACAATAATTGGCAGCCTTAGATTTGACCTATTTTTGTATTCAACAGTGTGGGTTGGAAACAACATATTTTCAGTTTGTTAACATTATGGAAATGATTATGTGTTACATAAGCAGCACATGTGGTTATGGTCATGTGCAGTATTTAGGGAAAGTTAAACCAGAAAAAGGTTTTATTTTCTAAATGGGATTTGAACACAAGTCTTCTGGTTGCTCCATGAGGATCAAAAAAGCAAAGCTCAGGTTGCTTCCTGGCAGTGCCAGTTAGTGCTGTAAATACTATCGATAGTTTGATGACCAATACACCAGCTCCTTCTGTATCATTTGTTTGGCAAGCATTAAAGAAGAAATATAACCTTTGCCATCTGGTAGATAATCTATCAATGTCAGACTGTTAAAGTGTCAGCCATCTGACATCTGAATCTAAACAGGGGATCTCCTGCAACCTGTTTCAGTTACAAACAGTAGGAGCAATCGGACTAGTGGCCGCAGCCTAAAGGCTCTTATAGAATCCAATTTGCGCTGCAGTTTTCACAGGTGGAGGAGATGTTGAAGGACATCAGGTCAAAGACAGAGAGAAAGAGAAAAAAAGAGCAGTAGATAAATGGTGGATTAGGTACGAGAGTGCTTTATATCCTACTGTATACTTAATATAAATAACGCTAATAATTCACTTGTATATTGATTTGGGTTGCTCATCCTAACTTTGTTGTATCTGTTGAACAGTTAACATGACTGAGTTCTTAACTGCTGATTTAACAGCAGTCAGGAAGGGATAATACTGTTCTTGTGATTTACTAAATATCACATTTAGTTTGAAATGGATGTATTTAGTTAACATCTTGAATATTTTGTGTATGTAAAATAAAGATCTTAAGTTTGAAACAAAGGCATTCCCGGTACAAAAAAATCCTTATACCCTACAAGTTACCATGAGATCCCTATAAGACAACAGCATGAAGAAATCATCAACTCATGAATCACACTGACAGATCAGATTACAGACCACTCCAGAGACCAAACCACATTGCTCTTACTTTGGGCTGTGCCCCAGTAACAGTCGGAGAGAGGGCAGGTCTCCCTTGGCAGCAGCATAGTGAACCGGTATGGCGCCGGTATCGGTGGAGGCCCCGGGGTCCACCTCGCCGCTCTTCAGCAGCCAGTCAGTGATCTCATGGTGACTGAAGCGGGATGCAAGGTGGAGAATGGTGGCACCAGAACTGTCCCTGTCCTGTCAATCAAACAAGAAAGCTGAAATGTGAGGCTTTGAAATGAAACTTCCGATTTGTCTTTTTCTAATAAAAGTAAATAACCAAATTATTTTCCGATATTTAATTACCAGCAAATGTCAGACCCATCGAAGAATTCTGTATTTACATGCTAACTGTACCTTGAAACTTGCACTGGTGGATATGCAGAGACATCAAACTAGCAACCTCTATGAGAGACTGGTGCTGCTCCATCACAATCAATTTTAAGAAGGAATAGGAAATGTTTGTATTTTACTATTTGTTGCAACTAAAATGTAGCATTTCCTGTTGAAATTAGGAGAAAAGGAATCAATCACAGAATCCCCTGCGCTGTGTGGGGTAAACAGGTCATAGAAAATGTTCATAGAAGTTGATGTTTGGTGTATTGTTAATTTACAGGCTTGAATGATTCTGCTGGTTAATTTAGTTAAATCCTCAAAGCTCTTTATGCTGTGATTCAGTCGCAGGCATTTTTTAGCAAGGAAATAAGTCCTTGATTCACCCGTGTATAAATGCTTCCCTTGTTTGTGAAAATATTCACCACACACTACAGTCTTCATGAGAGAACTTCAGCTTGTAATGCTGTATTTCTAAGCAGCATAGACTGACAATTGCACTCAAAATTCAAGTCAGTTGAGCCAAACAATATCTGAAAGATCTAAAGCCAAATACCTGTCAAGACTAAAGTGGTTATCAAACATTTCTAATTGTCTAAAAGACACAAGATCATTGCTTTTTCAACAGATCCTGCTTCCGTCTTCTTTAAAAACTTGGTCATCTGTAACATACTTTTGTTCTTTCTTTCAAGGGATGGACCAGTAGCTAACAGAACAAAATAATATTGTATTTGCACACTCTCCGATATGAATACTGGAGTCATCTTATCAACGAAGGCGGTGGAGTGCCTCGAATGAGCATCATTGGCATCAGATAAAATCGGGGATCAGAGTGCAGTAACTCACAGCAAAAGACAGAATGGTGAAAAGTTAAAGCTAGCATTGATGATAACCCATCAAGTAGATTGCATTGGAAGTGGTAATTGATAGGTTTTACTTAATATCAGCTAAGTATCGTATCAGTTAGTTGGTGGCCGGGGCCTTCTTTGTGGCTCTTCTCAGGCAGTGGAAGTATTGGAGACAGTAAATAGATGTTAGAGCATTTTGTGTTGTCTTGGTCTAAATTACTTTTGAGCTTGAGTAATATGGGTCAGCTCGGCCGCTCAGTCATTAGCACTGTCGAGAGCAAAAAGGTCTTGGGGGTGAATCTGGATTGTGTCTCTCTAGAGTTTGCATGGTCTCCATGTGTCTGCGTGGGTTTCTTCCTGCAGTCTAAATCATTTGCAGGTTAGGTGAACTGGGAAATCTTAGTTGCCAGTAATTATGAATATTGTATAATCAACTGGGAACCAGAGAGACTTGCACTCTCCAAAGCGTGCTGGGATACCGTGCAGCATGCTCTGCATATAAGCAGGTGTAGAAAATTAAGAATGATATTGTGTTACTAAAGAGAAATAAGTAAAATGGTAAACATATGCACATATAAACTTAGTGGTATGAGAGTTTAACAGCAAAGCACTAATGTATTACAGCCTTCAAAGTGCCTGCTGCATTCCTTCCCTGATGTGAATACTTGAGGTCATAAGGGCTCATAAGGTTTAATCAACTATCCTATCATTCATCATATCGACGTCACTATGTATTTGTATATGTACTGTGCGTGCTGGTGAGAGGATTACTTCAGTACATCCAGTTTTGCATACTTTATTACCATGGGAACGCGAGGGAGCGCGCATATAAACAAACTACAACAAAAGATGGAGGATTTCTTTATTAATTCTTTCTCAGTGTTAGCATATGTTGTCTTTTAGTATGTCGTCAGACCAGCAAATAAAGGCATTACGACCCGTGTGTGTGTGTGTGTGTGTGTGTGTGTGTGTGTGTGTGTGTGTGTGTGTGTGTGTGTGTGTTTTCAGCCAAAGGTCACCATGTCTGATAGTATTAATACTAAATCTGTTATTGGTGATTTTTTAAAGGCAGTTGCTTTTGTTACAAACAAACAGATCACCACTCAATATGTAAGGATAGTGCAGAACTTTGGGGACTGTTAATAAATGCTGTCATAATTAGATTTAAACCCAATTTATTGGAATTGTGGTCAACTGACCACTTGAAGTGAAGTGGCTGTTTTGACAGCAACACAAAAAAACACCCTACATTCTGCTACAGTCCGCTCCCCTTCATCGTGTCCAACTAAAGCTCGAGCCACTCACCTCCGGCCGACATGCACCCTTGGTCAGCAGCCACTGCAGGCAGGCCAGGTTCCCAGTGGCCGCTGCGTCATGCGCCGGGCTGGCCCCGTTGTTCGCCAGGCAGTTACCCGCCAGTCCTGCCTCCTCCACCAGGAAACGCAGGCAGGCTAGTTTCCCGGCTCGGGCTGCGTGGTGCACCGGGGAAGCCCCCAGCACGTCCCTGACGTCGCTGGTGAGCGCTTTTTGCGCTAATTGCAACTTCAGGGTCTGCACGTCCCCTTGCCTCGCGGCGAGCAGCACTTCGTCCCCCTCCACGACCATCGCTGCTTCTGTCTTCCTTACTTTAGTTGCCTGCTGTTGAGCCCGACCACTTCACCGTGCTAATGGGGTCGGCATCGCATCGACAAAGCTTCAGACCGCGTCAGTCCCCCGGTTGGTTTAGCGGGGAAAAATCAGTCGTCGCGCCACCTCATCCCAGAGCCAAAGGATCAAAAGCAACGTCCGTTTCTGTTCATACACATATAACTACGCGATACATTTTACATGTTGAAATACAACTCAGTCCGCTATTATTTATCTGAGCAATAAACTAACCTGTTTTCTATGTTTTGCCCGACGATGTGGCTCATTTATCCGCTCCTTGTCTCTCTGACGCCCGCGGGATGCTGGACACTTGTTGCGCGTGTTTTTGTGAGTGTGAGTACCACGAAACTATCTCTGCTGAATGCGTTTATTTGCGCTGTTTGCTAACGGCATGTGCCTCGGAGAATATTCCGCAGTGTGTTTCTTCTTATAAACAGATGGCGACATGGGACTCAGCGCCTGTTAAATAATCCATCAGGGGGAGGATCACTGAGCCGGTTACAGGTTGTTGCTTTCTGCATGGAAATCGGCTCAGAAGTTAAAGGGGCAGTACGGAGAGGCTCCTGGAGCCCTGAGTAAAGCCCACTGCCCACTGGGGTGATGGTGTCATGTCAAGCATAGCCCGTACTCATTTAGCAACGGGCTGTGTGAACACACACCCAGTCTTGTTTGCATGCGACCCCAACGGCATTAATTTGTCATATGGCCGTGACACCTGCACCACCGGACACCTGCAGTTTGTTCACAGTAGAGCTCCCTCTGGTGGCCTTTCGTGGAACTGAGCGTTTGGAAAATTGTTGCGCTTGTGTTTAGGAATTTGGCTGTTTAGTGAGGGGTTGTCAAGTATATCTCGTTGTGGAGGTATGTTATTATTCTTATTATTAGTTGTAGTACTAGTAGTAGTAGTAGTAGTAGTTGTTGTTGTTGTTATTATAATATAAGATATTCCTTTATTAGTCCCGCAGTGGGGACATTTGCAGGATTACAGCAGCAGACGGGTAAAGTGCACACAAGAGACAAAAAAAAAAAGTAATATAAATAAACAGTAATACAAAAAACAGTAAGAATCCACAATAGCAATATTACAGAAATAATTAAATGTATTTATTTTGCACCTGTTGTGATTAAAGTGAATATGTGAATATGAGTATGAGTATGTTTGTGTGGTCTATGGGAGCTCAGCTGGGTGCAGCCTGGCAGCAGCAGGAAGGAAGGATTATAACTGTCTATAAAAGCAGCATTTTGTGCTTACGATTTATATATACCAATATAATATGTTTATTATTACTGCCAGTAAAGGTGTAGTGTTTTCTTTTGCTCAATAAAATGTTGTGGTCACAAATAACCTTTGAGCCTTTTGTGTAACTTTGTGTGCACTAAGCAGCTGATGCATACATATCCTGCCAAGAGTGGGCCTATTTTCTTCTGGGAGATTAATAAGATAATTGCAATGATTTGTTGTGATGTGTGCAGTGGTGGAAGTAACTGATTACATTTACTCAAGTATAAATAAGTATGATTTTGAGAAACATAGGCTTGAGTATCTCCAATCCACTCAAGAGAAATATATACACTACTTTTATCTGACATTAGTTACTTTGCGGATTTAGATTGTAATGACCATGATCTAAAATATGACTATTCATTTTTGCACCTAACAGCATATAAAGTTGATGCTTACACATAAATAGATATATCACAATAATCCAATAATTTAAGGTCTAACATGGGACCGTTTTATAATGATTATTTTGTATACTTTAGGGTACATTTGGCTGATAACACTTTTACAATTTTGAATGGAGGACTTTTACTAGGATTATGCCTTCCACCACTGGATGTGTGTGAGAGAAATGTATCACTCACTCAGTCAAATAACTCAGTTTATAAGCCTTCATGTCTACACACACTTAAACCGTCTGCTTAGCTTTTACTTCCACTTGCAGTTCATGAATACAAGCTGTTAAAATAAACACACGTTATGATTTTGGTTTGCTTTGACCTTGTCTGAAGAAAGCATTGATATATCATATAAATACCCATATTGCATGAACCTGACGTTGTGATGAACTGTAATCGTGCTCGGCGCGTGCCTCTCCGGCCCATCTGTTGCGCCAGTCCAACTGTCATAGACACCACGCGCCGATTTGGGAGGAGGTGAGGGAGAATTCCCACGAGAGGTCTGACTAATGGTAATTCCCTAAAGGACATGGACAATAACTTCCTAACACGATTTAGTGGGCACTCCATCATGCCATTATAGCCTAGCACATATCATGTTACAGGAATGAGAGACCTGCAGATAAAAACAAATAGATGCAACAGGCCTCTTTAATAAGGCCTATTCGAGCAATAGCCTATATGCATCTTATTTTGTGGAATATATGTGTATGTTTATTTGTTGTTTTGTTATTGTTTTCATAGCCTACATAGCTTATTTGTTATCATAGACCAGGCCCTCGCGAGTGTGGATTGATTGAATTATCAGATGTATTTTTGTGTTTAGCAAGAGAAAAAACTCATAAATAAACCCACAGTTGTTTTATACCGACCCAGTTTAAAAAATCGAACTGCTCAAAATTATCAGGCTAAACGTTTGACACCTGGACGCTTATTTCTGATTTAAATTGGCTTTTGTTCGTATACGTAACCATACTGCGTAAGTATGTTTATTTATGTATTTGCCAGTCTGGTAAATGAGGTCGACATTAAACGCAGAACACGTCTTACAGTGCAGCTGCAACCAGCTCCACAATGAAGGGTTGACAGGATTTAATCATGTGGAGGTGATCTGGAGTCTTTTCCCAGGCTTCATCAAAGACGCTCCCACAACTCCCAGCAGCGAGAGACTAAATCCCTATTGAACTGGAAAAGGGCTGCCAACGGTTTTTCTTCAAAGCCTGGGAAAACTGGGATATTTCTTGCACGCGTCGGACGTGCGACAGTTATTCAAATTAGACTCAATTATTCAGCGCGTGGGCTCCATCTGCTGTGTGGTCACATCTGCTGCTGCGCGGGAACATTCAAATTACGACGTATTCTGCTCAATTCCACGCTGTTTATGACGTATAACCCACGGCCTGTTTGCAACGGCACATTCAAAACCATAACCTATATTTATGAGAAGACAAGTCTCGATAATCACCACAACATTTTATTTCGAGTTTAAATTTTCAAATTTTAGTCTATGATGATGATAATGATCACGGCAATATTCATATTAATGATAATAATAATGATAGTGGCAATACTATTTTGTTAAAACTCCATTCATCATGTCAGACTTCATGATTTTAAAAACACCTTTAAAATAGAAAGAACAATAGTTTAAGCCTACAGCGCAGCTCCTCGCGCGTATCTGCAACTGCCGAGCCGGGTGGCGCGTGCCCTGTGTAATTGCTTTTGCTTGAGTAAACCTGGGCGCGTGCTGGAAGGATGCCTTCAGTCTATGATGAACCACGCAGAGAAGCATGTCATATTTAAAATAATAATAATAATGATAATGAATCAGCTACATGTTTACTTAATACAACATAAATAATACAATAACTCACATACATTTTCACCATAATCAGCACAAGAAGCATAGACATTGTTTATTATAAAAAAAGAGACGGGACAAAATCAACTTTATTAAGCAGATGAAAGATCAACACACACAACGAGAGGAAATCATTTTATTTATCATTTTCCACCCTCCCATCTCCAAATTTAGTGCATTTTTTAATATTTATCTGAACCGTTTTGTCTTGCAGTCTTTTGGGTCCGGAGCTAAACATAATTTTAAATCAAATTTAGGAAAACATCTAAAAGCAGTCTTTTCTGAAGTATTCTCTGCACGAGATCTTAAGAAGTCGATATTAATCGCAATCTTATTATACATGTAACACATTTGACATTACAATTTGTAATATATTTGCGATTTGCATGTCACTGAGATTATAAAAAGGCTCATTTTAATTCAAACTCTTCATAAATTATGCAACTGCAATAATTGAATACTACAGGTTTTGTATTCATTTCCAAAATGCATTCTGAAATGTTCACATTTAGCCTATACTTCTGTTGATGTTTATTCTAATTGAATTCACCTTGCAATTTATAGCCCCAATTTTCATAACTTTTGATGAATTGCAGTGATTTTTCACCCCAAACTAAATATAGTAATCTTACAAACATTCAAAGTATAAGCCTCTATTTCTTGCTTTTTCAGACCAAATATGATAACTTTAACATGGTCTATGTCCGGATCATGTTCTTTACTAAAATAGGCTAAATAAACGTCTTTTATCAATTGCAACTATACGTGTGTCTGTTGTGGGGAACAAACCAACAGTTTTTAGATGGATATACATCTTTTTCATAAAACCATCCACTGAACTAAACCTATATCAAAAGATAGACACATTTTCTATATTAACCTATAGCTGTAATTTATAATTCATGGATGATGATCTCTGGATCTTTTATTGCAGGCAAACCTATATAATTAGGCAACAAAAGCAAGAATAAACAAGTTTCTGAATTGGTTGGACTATGTTATATGTTATGTTATCTTCTTTTTTATGTTTTATTTGTCTCTTTTTATTTAAAAGGGACCATGTACAGTTCAAACATAAGTGTCGCAATTTGATGCACTGTACCAGATTATATATCTTAAACTCATTTGCATAGTCTCTTGAAAGGTCATAACAAACACAACACAATAGAAAACAGTACAGTATGAAGGACACAATACAACATTATACGTGGTGAGAAGAACACACAAGACTCACAATACAACACTACCGAGCAGCACATTAAAAGTGTCTCAACAGCAGTCAGATGTCTTCTGTCCCTTGAACTCACCACTCAGGCCTGATGTCTCTCCCACAGGGACCCAGTCATCCATGAGCTGCAGTGAGAATTGCTCTGGTCAGACTTTCTCACACTCAGGCTCATTAGCAACTGACAGAAACAGGACGACTGATTTGACAAGACAGGCATTTTAACAATGCAGCGTTTAATGAAAATTAAGAAAACAAATGACTGAATATTTGGTGGAGTTAAAAGTGTTTGTCTCTGTCTCAGATTATTTTATTTTATAAATGATAAGGCCCTCACTAACTTGACTGTAGCCTACATCAAAAAATAACTGTACATCATACCGAGTCAGAGCTGTACCCTATTATACAACACATGCTAATATATAGCATGTATTCACGTGGCAATTTAATACAATATAATACACACATTCAGTCACGTGTTACAGTTTAAACAGGTTATAGATCTCATGTTTAACTTGTTATTCAAATCTCATGGCTTAAGCTCAGACAGCGTGACATCCAATACTGACAATACATTTCCCTTATAAAGCCGTTCACATTTATCATATTAAAACGGCGATTGAGACAGGAGAAGATACATGGCTAAGATTGCATGTAAATCACGGTGTCTTGAGATCATATTAAACCTGGCATACTACACACAAGTGACATGTTCAAAGCGCAAGATGGTATACATATAAGTTAAAAGCGGAAAACAACATACCAGGTCGTGACTTCGTTGCCCCTCTGCTCGTCATTTAAAGCCCATGCAGCGGTGCGTGCAGGTCGGTGCTGGTGGAAGACTGTGGTTGTATTGAGCGCTCTTTTACAGCACGAGGTTTGAGACCAAATGACAGAGACGCGCTTTCTCTGTGGGCGGAACCCTCGTTCAGGCCACGCCCCTTCATGTCGTTGCCCATGCACTCTTGAAGGACTGCAGGAGGACAAATATAGAGACTAAAAACTGATTTCAAATGATATATTCTTTGCTTCTTTTAAAGATTGAGACTGTATTTGCTAGATTGTGTCTCACTGAGTTGTTGGTACAAAAAGCAGAGCAATTTAATTGCTTACTTGCTGTATACTATAGTTCATTCAAAATGTAAAATGTAATAAAAGCATACATTTTTTATACAAATGTTTCAAACGAAGAAAAAAGAGAAGCAAACATCCTTAATGATCGTATAGCAACAACGAATACATTTTGAGTATGGACAACCTTTATGCATGTCTTTGGTCAAATGTGAACCCTTTAGTTTTAGTCCATTGTTAAGAGCAGTTGCTATTAGTCATACTTTTGATAACATAAAGACACATCTGCCTTATCATTAGACCACTTGGAGAATACAGTTTTTCTATATTGGACATTATTGCAATATAGAATATCTATATGTATTTTCGTGATTAACCTCCCACTCTTTAATTTTCCCCTGGACAATTCTTAATGGCCCCTACACTTCAAAAATAATTAATCGGAGCAGGAAAGCCATCTGCTGCCTTTGTTCTCCTGGCTCGTGCTGTTCTCGTGCTCCTGATATGGCAGCACAATGGATCCCACTCAATCAGAAATCCAATATTCAAAAACCCCGCCAAGAACCCGCCTGTCCTGCCTGTCCAATACCTCGACTGGCTGCCGTCATCATGTCATCCAGGCGTGTTATTAACGAAATTATGACAAAAAAATAAACATTACATTATTTGTTTGCTATTGTATCACCAACTTCTGTTTCCTTAACATGAATAGCGTGTTAGACAGCTGCCTCCGTTGAGCGAGGTGCTTTACGTGCGTGTCAGAGCTGGACACGACTGCTATTGGTGGAGAAGCCAATGCGACGCTATAAGTTTTACCTTTGTCAACTTTGAAGGGCAAAACAAATGTGCGCCACCAGATGTGTGCTGTGCCTTACAGCTTGGCTTTTGGCTTGGTTAGGCTTGGGTGGATATTCAAATCCTGTCTGAGCCATCCCTCTGATTTATGCAATGTACTATTACGCCAAAAAAATGCTTGTCTGAAAACGACGCCATGGCTCGAAGCTTCGCTCTGTAAAAAACTTCATTTTCAACTACCTCATGTGACGAAACGGTCTATTTTAGTGGCTTTTTGTGTGTTCACTTTAGCAAACACACTAAACAGACTTATATCCTTAAATTAACTAATAACAAGCAGAGCACAAGATTCGAGGGAAGCATTGCATTGCTAAGAAGACGTATGAGGCCCCTGAAATAATTTGACATATTGATACTGATTTAAAACATTTTTAGACTCTTGGCTTTACATACTTGTATTCCATATTGATAAAGAGGTCACTTCTTTTTTTAACATCATTTGGGCTGCTTGATTAGTGGTGCTTTATTAGAGAGGACTTTAAAAGTCTTTTGTTACCGTCTCATTTAGCACGTGACCTGTAGAGATGCTCGACGCAGACTTTGGACGGAATCAGTGACGTCGGATGGACTTCGTGCGGGAGAAAACAAGTTGCGGTTTTCGTCACTGCGGCAGATGCCTTGTGAAACTTGAGCGTTGTTTTAGGCTTGGGAAGCTATTGCGCAAATTTTGATAGGTCTTCCGTTTGCATCCCTAGAGAGAGAGAGAGAGAGAGAGGAGAGAGAGAGGAGAGAGAGAGAGAGAGAGGGAGAAAGAGAGAGAGAGAGAGAGAGAGAGAGAGAGAGAAGGGACTGCGTCTCACCAGTGCCTTGACAAAACAAACCAACATTAAAACATTTGCAAACGAGTATTTGACTATTTCTAATCTACAATTAAACATGTAAAATTGTTATAGCCTTTGTTCATATGCTAAGAACGTCTCTGCTGTGAATTCTACTTTGACAATGCATATATATTACCAGTTATGAGGGGGTGAATCTTATTATATCTTTCAATATAAATAATGTTTGATTGTGAGCATAAAGGAATTGACACCTGTGTAAAAGTAAAAATGCTGTTGTACTTTGTAGCTTATACCTAAAAGGGCCTATGTGTTTTTTCTTTTTCAGTGCCAAAACAGTTATTAGCCCTTTTATGCACTTGTTGATGTCACACTCAGGATAAGATAATTGGCACATAGACAAGGTGAACACTTTATGAAGCTGGATCTTCTTTTGACTGTCTCCTAGAGACCCATATTGACTGATATGTATCACTTAGACTGATAATAGAGCATGGTGTGTTAGTGTTGGAGGGTTAATTCATTCGCAGTTAATAAGTCCTGTTTAGAATAAAGTCCAAGCATAGAAAACACTTCTCTTTTCCTTAACACAGATCTCAGATTTTCATGTATAAGAGGCCATTTTAGCCATATAAATAAAAGAAAAGACAAAAGTATTTACTATCCAGACCTCCTAAGAGCAATTACATGAGGACCAACATAATGTACTGACAGGTCTGAATGAGTGACTTAAGAGCCAGAATTTAGCCCCACAGGCGGCTTTCAAGTGCTTAAAGCACGCTCTCCCTCTTCAGCACCACGGACAGTGGTCACCTCTTAAGCACCACCACAAGGAGCAACAGTGTCAACCACACCTGAGTCCTCTTGATCAGAGAAGCAAAGCCAAAGACGAGGCTCATAAAAAAGAAGCCAGAGAATAAAGTGTAAGCCCTTACAAGAAGATCCCTTAAACCAAATCCCCTTAGTTTTCTTTGTTCATGTTCTTTACTGTTTTAGGACCTCCTCATAGCACACGGTCCACTTACCAGATTCTTCTTTTTGTTGTTGTTGCTTTCACCTCATAGGGCTCATCATACTATGCTGATAAGAAATGAGATATGGTGGACAGCTACGTTAGTTGGTGCAGTTTTACACCTAAAAAAAAGCATTTGCCATTTGCAATGAAGTCAAATTAATTTCAATAAATTGACATCGAAATCCAATACCTCACTGGAACAGGAGAAACAGACCTATCATGTGAAATAAACTATTGCATGTTGTGTCCAATGTTCCTATGAAAATACAGTAAAGTGGCAGCTGAGGTCTCCAGCATCTTACAGCAACATACCAGAATGTAATTGAACAGTACATTTACAGTACATTTACAGTACATTTACACCTCACATTTTACAGTAGAATGTGAGGTTTACAGTGTAATATGTTAGCTACTGTAACCTGACAGTGATGAACTGTGTTGCTTGCTATTTTAATACATGCACCGTGTGTTACAGTACACTGCTGACACGTTTTCTTCATATTTATATTGATACAATCTACTGAAAATATGTGTGGTCCAGCATTAAATTGTCAGCTCAGTTTTTAAAATGTTATCATCAAACCGAGCACAAAAGAGAATGAGACAAGTGACTGTCTTGTGGATCAGAATTTTATTTTAAAGGCTGCATCGTATAATACATTGCAACAAGTGTTTTCTTAACATAATCTACGTAATAATAAAAATGCATGATGATTCAGACTTCAGTGATGAACTCTCCATCCATGGCTTGGTCTGTCCAAACTGATGCAGACAGGGAGAATTGTTTAGTTAAGTGACCAAAGTATTGGGTGTTGGTCGCAGCATGTTTAACACAAATAACTACAGTATTCATTAATACTTTCTCCATTAATTGAATACGGTCATATTTTAGTCAATGTTCTATAAACTACCCCATAAGAGTTCATCACTACAACACTAATAGTGGTTTTCCTTCCATTTGCTTAAATAAGGACTGGCCGGCAAAGTCCCGGTGGCTCATCATCTGCTGCATGTGGCAAACCCTTATAAATTACAATGGTCATAGAAAACTAGTGCTGCATTAACTTAAATTTAATTTATTTGACATTTAAAAGAGGTTGCAACTAGCTAGACATTAGAATTAAATAACAAAAACTTTTACCAAGTTAAGATTAACTGACTGAAATGTTGTTTTACTCACATGCAAGGCTGAAACAAAGTACAACACTACTGGATACTAACCTATCAAAGGAAGATACATATATATATATATATATATATATATATATATATACATGTATATATATATATATATAAATATATATACATATATATATGTATACTCTCAATTACTGCAAGTGCACTGTTAGTTGCTATTAGGCAAGTATATTAGCCTTAACTTACTGAATCTCCTCAAGAAAAAGCAGTCTTACAAACATGTTCAAAATATGCAAACATCTGATGCTCTCTCAAAATGCTCTCTTGTACCTGCCAGATGCTTGGATTATGCTAATTTAATGTAAGCAATTAACTCTTTTGGGTAACCAAATACCACAATATGTATCCTCCCAACATGATATTACTTATCTGTTTGTCTGAAAGGAGGATGAACGAGGATTAAATGATGAAGATGATTTCGTGTGGCTTTTGTCCCTCCATTACTTCTGTTAAACTAAATTACTGCATGATATCAAGTCAGCATACTGTTGATGTTCAGTGTTGTTTTTGTCTACTGTTGTTAAATTTACTGTATCCTGCTGTATGCTGGAAGAACAAATACGATACTGTAAGAAATTGGCTATATTTGTAGAGAAATGCTTATTTCATCCTTTTTATTTACAAGAAAACCGAAGTGACAATTGGCAGCTAAAACACAGCATGCACACAGCATGCCTCAAACCATTTTAACAAGGATTTTATTTATTTGTGATACATTTCCCTTCTTTTAGCATTTCATGGGAATCATAATACATATTTACGCCCATGCAAAAATGTATGTACATTTTATATTTAAGATATGTCTCTTTTATTATTTGGGGATATGGCACCTGGTAAAGATTAGGTCTAATGGTAAAATACATTTCATTTAAATACATTTAGTATAAAGTCGAGTCAGATTTGATCTCAAACTGGGAACAATGGGAAGCTCATTCAAACTTGGCTGTCTCAATGCTGTAATCAAACTCCAGCCATGCAGTCTGCAGACGCTTCAGCATGATGCGGATACTGTTGGCGTAGATTCTGGCTTGGGATGCCAGACATCCTTTCTTTCTCCAGTCCCAATATGAAGTCTGGTCAACTTGAAGTCTGGAAGTCTGCATGCAGCCGCAACCGAGACGATCTCCTTCAGCAAGGCGGAGAGTCCGTCGACGCTTTTGTTTCCACGCATCAATGAACCCGCGCAGGATCCATCTGTCTGATCGCCGTGGCTCGTGTCAGTCTCATGCCGTTTATACGACCACATCCTCACTTATCATTATGTTAATGAATGTTCTCAAACTCACAGGTTAAGATTTTAGATGTTTCCTGGGAATATATAAAACACATTTTTAGTTTTGGCTCCAGATTATATTCTAGTGCCCCAAACTGTTAGTGATAACAGTAATACTCCGTAAGGTATAGGCAGTAGGCATATTAATACATCTAGTTTTTCCTTTATTGGACTTAAATCTGATTAGGCAGGTATTGAGTTCAATAAATAGTTTAACAAGAAGAAAGCAAAGAAGCTAATCATATCCTCTCCCTTACACTTGCTGGAAAAGTCCACTATTCTGTACGTCCTTCAACAAAGGATCACTGTGCTCTCAGCCTGCACAGATGGAGACCCACGCGGAAACCAGGACAAAAAGGGTCCCAACTGAAGCCCCTCGTGCACTTTTTGAGTTTTTTTCTCTATGGGCTATAGTTCCCAGACTGGACTTGATGGCAGTTATTTGGGGCCCCATGGGGAAGCACGCGTGCATCTATAATGCTTGAAAAAAGAGAGAGAGAGAGAGGGTTGAAACCCCTCAAGCTAGAGCAGGACAGCTTGCAACCGAGGAGCAACATTATCTTTACCAAAATGATAAGACCGTGTTGAACTACATATCTGTTTCCATAATGTAAATACACATCAACTGAATGTAACTGATCTTTCAGTGTGTTGAGCATGTTCCCGCTCTTTATATTCCCCTAAGCCTTGAGGTTGGAAGGGCTTCAGTAGCATTGTGTGCTTTTAAAAGAGTTTATCTAACAGATAGTTGCACTTTGTCTTTGCTGTTAATTTATCGTATTAGGACGTCAATATAAAATCAAAATCTTGTTGCAGTGTTTTTTTGTGTGACTTGGTCTGCTTTGTATTAACGTATATAGGCCATAGCCGTGCCATTGTGTCTATACCCCCCACCCCCCTCCAAAAAAGACGAAAACGTAGTGGAAGCACATTGATGATGAGCCGGGATGCTGATGGGACCAGCAGCGGAGTGGCGCAGCAGTGGGAAACAGAGAAGGGGGTGTGTCTGGTGTGTAGAGACGAAAGAGGACGGGGGGTTGGGGTTCCATCTGTTGCGCGGTTGTGGCGCGTGCCGAGCGCGTGAACCCTACAGGCAGCTCACTGCACTGTGTGGTTTAATGGCCAGCAGCAGAGACTGCGGAAAGTCGTTGAGGACATTTAATGTGACGTTTTTATCTACGTTATGTTTTATATTGTAGTTTTTAAGGGCGTGCCAGTTCAAAAGAGGTCCAGTTTGTCTGAATCATATAGTTTATTATATTCCTCACCGTGTTGTGTTAGAGCGGCTTGTGTACTGCAGGACTCCTCTGTGTGTGTATGTACGTGCACATGTACGTCCATACGCGGGTGCACGCACCTCATTGCTTGTGTTGCAGGTTGTCACGTCAGTCTGTCTCCTCCCCCACTGCTCCAGGTAAACACCATGTTGTTGCATTGGAAACGAGCTGCTGAGGGTGCACAAGCAGATGTTAATCCATACATAGCGTCGCTTGGGTATCTGCTTTATTTATTGTAGGAATAGATTAGTCCTGTCACGTCAGAATCACTCATCAGGTCCAGGTTCTTTTATTGTGGCAGATTGTCAAATCGAGCTAATAAGCATAAATAAACTGATTGAATCTACGTATATTTTGAATATGTGGATATAACTTTGGTAATTGTTCATTCATAGTATAGTCCAACTTTCATGCTTATCTCATTAAACTTTTATTAGGACATTTTGCCTCTCATTTGTAGAAATGATCAATGCAAAAACAATATCAGTAATAATAAAATGGGTAATAAACATACATAGGGTACATTTAACCAGAAAGCCATGCAGGTAAATAAAGAAGCAATGCTTACTTAATATTACAAAAGAGTAACTCATGATATAATCTGCTCGAAAAACAGCATCATTATATGTCTTGTATGCGAAGTGGATCTTGGATGAACGTTAAAGCTTTACATTTTAAACGTAATAAAGTGCGACATCATCTCGGACCTCCGCATACCAGCGGTATAGACGCAGGGTCCCAGAGGGACCAGATGGTCCAGACCGGAGCTCCGCTCATCTCCCCAAGGCATCGCCCCCCTGTGCCAAACCCCCCGCGCAATGGCTTGTGTTCCCGCCCCTCTGACGCGCCGGGATCACATAAATAGTAGGGCTCTCCAACTCTGCGGCACACTTTCAGCTCAGCAGCTCCAAGAGCAAGTATCTCTCCTCCAAAAGCACAACAACAAGCAGCAAACGAAAATGAGTCCCAGCATCAGTACTGAGGCCGACCAGCCTCTCGCTGCCAGGTCCACCGTGGCCCAGAGAAAACAAGCCAACGAACTGAGAAAGGTAAGAGAAAGAGAGATACTATATGCGCTTATACGTTACTGGAAATGTTTTCTCATTTGATCATTTTAAACGTGCAGCTGATTAACGTGTTTTCCTTATTTCTTCCAGACTCTTAAACCCTTGCTTGAGAAGAAAAGACGCGCTCGTATCAACGACAGTCTCAGTCATTTGAAAAGCTTGATTCTTCCTCTGGTTGGCAAAGACAACGCACGCTACACCAAGCTGGAGAAAGCTGATATTCTGGAAATGACCGTCCGCTTCCTCAGAGAGCTTCCTTCCACTCCAGTCAAAGGTACGCATCATCTCCTGAACTATAAACGAAATGCATCGCACACACCATCTGATCTGAGATTGCGTTTCTACACATGGAATTCAAGTCACTCACCAGAATGTTTTCCCTCCAGATTCCGCAGACAGTTACAAAGAAGGCTACAAAGCCTGCCTGCAGCGCGTCTCCACTCTGCTTCCCAAAACGAGTCTGGACCAAGACGCGTGTCAGCGGGTGAACGAGTTCGTCCAGCAGTCCATGTCCGCCACCGTCACCCCGACCTGCCTGAACTGCTGCGCTCAGAGCTCCAGGACCCTCCCTCAGATCCAGCAAAGACTCCTGAGCCTCAAATCCAGCTTCAGCTCCAGGACGGAGAGCCAGTCCCGCAGCGGCAGCGGCGCAGTGGCTCCCAGCAGAGCGCAGTCAGGACCTCAGGCGGTCAACGATGCCATGTGGAGACCTTGGTAGAATAGATGGGCATTCGACCTCATGCGTGTTATTTATTTTGTGATGTTATTCATGCTATATTTGTATATGCCGTATAGTCCGAGCGATCAAGAATGGTTGGAGTTGCTGTACTGTACACTAACTTAATTCAGCATTGAGCTCATTTCGCGTTTAATACCAGAGAGCAAGAGCACAGATCTTAGAGAGACTGAAGTCTTTGAGCTTTTAAAAATGCAATCCTCTTTGGGGTTTCAAAGATATGGGTTGTAGACAACACTTTTGTAAAACCCCAAGGGTTATTTTGTTTGAGGTTTGCACGATGGACTTAAAAGTATTTTGGTCTGTGCAAAAGAATAGTCTGTAAACACTATGTGTTAAATAGGATTATGCTATTCATTGGTGTATATATATATATATATATATATATATATATATATATATATATAAAAAAAACATGTTTTGTGACACTTCAAATGTTTTGTTGTCGACAAAAGCTTTTCAATAAATGTACATTTCTCAAATATTGCTGTTGTTTGATCTTTTGATTTTGTGGTGTTCCAACGATCTCGACGTTATCATGAAACCCAGACGTCTTATTCAGGGGAATCTCAGTAATATGAAAGGAATGAAAAGGGCGCGGAAACGCATAAAGCCAGAGGTCAGCCTGAGCCCATTGATGCAGATGAGCAGCTGCTCTATTGTTGCAGATGTGAGGAGGTGCCTCCCCAGTTGCCGCCAATTTGGTGGGAAAAAGTTGAACTGGTCGTGAGATGGGACACACACTTAGATGACTGCGGTTGGGAATTACCATCACACATTTGACGTCACCCAAAACACATTGGTTTCTCAGCCATTTTACAATATGTAACATTTCCGAAATAAATAGTCATCTTATCCTTGTGATCAGGCAAACTAATGGGCAGACTATTTTACATCTCAGTATAATAACACATAAAGGTTGTTTATCTGAAATCTGAATTTAACACTTTTTATAAAAGTATATTGTAAATTAGTACTTCAATCTACCATGTATTTATTATTTATACTATGATCATATACAGCCCTTAGATGTTTATTATTGCGTTTTCTTTTCCATAAACCACTTTAAAAAAGTAATCTTAATGATGTTCTCCGCCCTAGACTTTAGGATTTGAGTCATATTCAAAAGCCTCGATCAGTGAAGGGCACCGTTTATACATGCATTTAGTCTAGTATAAAAAAGTCTGTTAAAAAAACAAGCATGAAGCAAAAAATTAGCGGATCGAGCACCAACTACATTAGCTATTATGAATGTATCATTCTCATAAAACTTTTTAACATGTTGTTGAACATGGGCAGAATACTGACCTGTTCTAATATTTGACTTTAAGGCATCTTTTGGCATCTGACAAGTTTTGTTTTAATGCAACAAACAAATGAACATGATCCTTTTCACAACATTCATGATATAATTAGTTATACACTGCCTTTGGACTATACATCTTGGATCTTGTAGAATTTCTGAATGGACCAACAACAGCTAGAAACAAATACATAATGGATGAAGCCCTGTTAGGCACATGTTATGTCTGCAGGTTGACTGTTATACTGAACTGAGATGAACTGACAAAACCACTGGCTTCCTATGAGGAATGGTATATATATGAAAACGTATGATATTCTGTGTGAAAAGGTCACTGATCATGCAAATGGAAGCGATGGAGGACACAGTCCACTGTCCTCATGTCTTCAGCACCCTGAGGTATTAAGTGGGTATCTCATATGAACGTATGAAACTCCCTCTTTGTGGGTCCAGACAGTGTTTCTTTGCTGAGCTGCAGTGGAGCGATGGGAAAACCAAAAGGACATTTTGTAAACTTGGTTTGTTTCAGACTTAAAACAGGCAGTTCTTAAAAAGTTATTTTTCCACACAACAAGGTCTTGTCCTACATCTCTTATGTTCAAGGTAAACTAAGAAGGAACCTCTCAACTGGCAGGAGGAATGATCTGAGTGACCAATAACTCAACATACACAGCATGTGAACATATTTGTATTTGTTTTTATTTTTTAAGTTGTTCTGTGGAGGTTAAATGCACTCTGGACAAATGTGTCTGCAAGTTATTTACAGCTCTCAGCAAAAATTCAGAGCCCTTCACTTTTTTCACTCTTGGTGTACTGTAGTTTTAAAGGGTTAAAGTTACCATTTTTGATAGAATGAAAATATGTTTTTTGATTTATTTACAAATGTATTACACATCAAAACCTGAAACATCTAATTTACAGAGTAGTCAGACACTTATTCAATACTTTGAAGCCCTTTTACCAGCAATGACGCTTTGAGTCTTCTTGGGTGACTCCAGGGTCATTGTTGTTGTTCCCTTTGCTGTATTGGGCTCATTCATCCTTCCTTAAGTTTGGACCAGTCTTCCCTGTCTCTGAGAAGCACCATCATAGCATGAGGCTGCCACCACCATGCTTCACCAGATGGTGTTTGGTGATGGACTCGCTGCATTTTGGGGTTTTTAATTCAACAGAATCACACCATTTTATGTTAAAAAAACAGATGTTTACTTCATCCCAATTATAAGCAATATAAACAGCATATCATATTTGCCCTTTACCTTTGTTGGTCACATTTATGAATTAATGTGCTACTTGTTTTTATTTTATTTTCATAAAATGTAATAAAAAAATGAAAATCAATTATAATCAAGATATGAGTGATGCTCCTGGCCACATATTCTCCCATCCCTGTGTATTGTACTCATGAGTACCACATTCTTGCCTTTCTTTGGCACATATATAACACAAACTTGGAAGAGTTGACTGACCTGTTCTGTGTAGTCAGCATTGGGGGGAGCTCAGACTGTTTTTTCCGTATCGTTCCCACCGTGTTCAGCGTCCCTGAGTCATGTCCAGAACAACTGTCATTCCTTTATTTTTCTGAGTGGCTCCTCCATCAGGCTTCCCTGTGTAGACGTGTAAGTTCCAAGCATACACGGAAGTGGCATCGCAGGCAGCCAAGATCTTTATTCAAGAAGACCATTCAATTTCACAATTCTTTTTATATCCATATTTCTTCACTTGCTGGCTGCTGACAGGCTGGTCCTGGGTCTGGTCTTAATTTTGCAACAAGCTGAGGTCAGAGCATAAAACCCTGAGGACAGAGCACCCTGCTATCAGAGTTTAGAACTCTGAGGTCAGAGAACCATAGCATAGAACCCTGAGATCAGAGCATAGAACCCTGAGATCAAAGCTTAGAACCCTGAGATCAGAGCATAGAACCCTGAGGTCAGAGCATAGAACCCTGAGGTCAGAGCATAGAACCCTGGGATCAGAACCCTGAGGTCAGAGCATAGAACCCTGAGATCAGAGCAACCTTGAGGTTAGAGCATAGAACCCTGAGGTCAGAACAGAACCCTGAGATCAGGGCATAGAACCCTGAGTTCAGAGCTGGTCCTGGTGCTTGTCTTCATTTTGGAACTAGCTGATGCTCAATCACATCCTCTTCTTCAAAGTTACGGTCAGAATCTGGTCATTACAAATGTGTTCTGATTATGTTCTTCACAGAAAATGAGCCAAGGTCAACGAGTCTGAGTTTGAAAAAATTATTAATCGGATAACTTTTCTTTTGATAAAAAAGGAAAACGGGTCCCACACAAGAGTTAAATGCCTTTTGGCTAACCCCAAGCGGGCTGTCAGATGCCTCCCTGACTCTTCTGGTCCGGTTACTCGGCTACCCACTAGGAAGAGTCCTTGGGATTCCAAACTTCTTCCATTTCACAATTGTTGAGGCAGCTGTGTTCTCGGGCGCACTCAAAGCGTTACAAATGGTTTTACACCCTTGTCCTGATCGATTTCTTGCCCCACTTTTGTCACGGAGAGCAACAGAGAGTTCCTTGATCTTCTTGGTTTGTGTCCTTACATGCAGAGTGAATTGTGATACTTTACACGCCTTTATAAACTATCTCCAGTCATTTCAGTCATTTTGTCATTTTGGATCGGCTTTCCTCCAATTACAGAATAATTGATTTAAAAGCTATTTCTTACTGAAGCATGAAGAGGAGCAGAGGAAATTAATGTTATTTATGTTGCTCAGTACTCACTTTAGGAACAGAAAGAAATTCCTGGAGTGTAAACAGATTTAGATCAACAAAATTGCAAAGATATGCAGATCAGTGTGCATCAGTGGGTGTAAAGCAACCCTGTCTCCTAAAAATTACACTCCCCCAGAACTAAAACGCACTCTCAATTACGTTTGAACAGAAACGTATCTCCTCCCTGATTGTGTTTGTGTTTGAGGTATTATAAATACGTTGATTATACACGTATATGTTGATTAAATATGCATACGTTGATTGTACACATATTTTTGTTTTATTGTTTTTACGTTTGTGTTTGACATATTACAAATACGTTTATAATTGTGTGTTTGTGTTCTTGTTTTCTTGCTATCCTGCTGAATTTAAGGACATTTGAATCATCTCTGAGTCGGGTTGTTTGGGAATGCAGCCCAAAGTGTGTGATAAACTAGTGCAGTACATCACTGCAGTCAACTCAACAGACACTCAGATCTCCGGATAACACAGAACATGAGTCACAATATGTGACAAAGAAAAGTGTGGTCTTCTGTGACTTCGGAGGGAGCGTTCTGACATTTTGAAGAAATTACCCTGATATTGTATTTAGACATAAAACATTTAAGATACATCCTGCCTTGCAAACTGAAGGTATAGAATTTAAAAGAAGCTGCTTTTAAGAGGCGGTCTAATGAAAGCTGAGTTGCATTATGGAAATTGTAAGTTTTTGGAGTTCGCTTCAGACATTTTGGCCACTGTGGCTTCGATTTTCATTTTTTTAATATTCTCTTTTTAGTCTCCTACATTTTTTATAGAAGGGTAATGCTACATTGTTGGGCAGGTCCTTCAGTAGTATTCAGAATAAGACTGACCAGTTCTAATACTTGACATCTTTTGGCATCTAACAACGTTTTTCTTTATCCAACAAACAAATAAACATGATACTTTTCACAACATTCATGATGTATTGCTTTATCGGGTATAGATTTGGATGAGTATTTTGGCATCACATTATATCATTTGATTCTGATCAGTAATGGGCGGGATACAGCCACGTTGAGCTGGGAGCAAAGAGCGAAAAGAGAGAAAAGTCAAAATAACTGATGTGACCCATTTATTGATTTGCATGCAGTATGTTATTTTACTCCATTTAAAACCTTATTTGTTGAAAGAGCGGATGAGTGGCGACCAAGCATGATGCTCTACAGACATGGAAATCAGTTTGTTTCCAAGAAACTCTTCTGACACAGTAATCCATTGTTGGCTTTGTTCAATGGATGTCACTTTGATCAAACTAATTCCTCTCCAGTTTTCTATTCAATTTCAATTTTCATTTCATTTCAATTTTGAAAGAAGTAATGAAGCCTCACAAAAACAATAAAATAACTGAATTCTGTATTTATTTTAGCAGAAAAGATTTCAGAGAGGCGCACTATCTTGATCATAATCAAATATAAAATCCAAGTATGACCACTTTTGACTTTGGCAAACCTAGTCAGTCAAATAGAGTAAACATCTGCAGGGCATTGGCATGAAATACACGGATTCACATTAACGTTTCGTTTCGCTATAATTGCATAACTTAGTTTGACCTATTTTACTGCCACAAGAAACATGCAGTGCGTGTATCGACGCCGTGACCAAGATGGCTTTCATTAGATATCGACAATAATACAATTGCTTTAGTTGTTATAGCTGGATATGGTGTTCTCATTGTCTGAGACAAACACGAAGCCTCTCAGCTCACATCACGCTGCAGCAAAAGTCAGGTGGATCCGTCTCGCGGGTTCTCTCCCATCCCGCAGCCCCGCATGTGACTCTTAATTCGCATGAAGTTTCGGAAGAGTTTCAGACAAAGGCTTCCTGTTATCCGGCCTGCACAGATGGGTTACTGACGCCGAATATGTTTGAAAAGACAAAAGAGGACTCTAACCGTAAGAGCAAAACGGAGAAGTGAACCTCCCCCAAAGCCCCCTCATCCCACCATCCTGCAGTGCGCGGAGAGGGGCGCGTGCAGCAAGTGTGCCTCTCAGGTTCACGCAGCGCTGGGCTTTGTTGAAGCAAAGCACGATGGTAACACAATGATATATATATATATATATATATATATATATATATATATATATATATATATATATATATATATATATATATATATATAGAATATATACATACATATATGTATATATGGTTTCTTCCCCTTTTTTCCCTGTGAAAGGGTTTTTACAATCTTTATTGGGGGAGTTTTTCCTGATCCGATGTGAGGTCCCGGGACAGGGATGTCATGTGTACAGATTGTAAAGCCCTCCGAGGCAAACTTGTATTTGTGATGTTGGGCTATACAAACTAAACTGAATTGAATATATAATATATACATATATATTATGTTTAATATATATATACATATATATACAGTATATATATGTTAAACATAATATTAAACATCACGATGCTTGTATTATATATATATATATATATATATATATATATATATATATATATATATATATATATATCTCTATATATATACACATATACATATATATGTCATTTATGGCTGGGAAGGAAATTGGAAAGCAACACATTATACTGTGTATATATATACATACATATATTATGTTAAATATATATATATATATTATATATATATATATATATATATATATATATATATATATATATATATATATATATATATATATATACATATAAAAGCATCGTGATGTTTAATATTGTCCGTGTGTGCTTTCCACTGTGTATTTAACATACTACTCTTAATAAACCTTACACACCATGCTGCATCTTTATCTACACGAACACAGCTACGTGTTTCGTCATCATACTATATTAATAAACAAGCATTTTCTGATAGCTTGGACGCTAAAATATCCAGGAGCCAAGCTGAAGGAGACAATTGCAACAGAGTTTTCAAACAGGGGGGGTGAGAATGGTTTGTTTCAATTGGACAACAACATGGAGCCATAAGAAGCATGCAGATGGGTCACCCACGCCAAAACTGCGTGGAGATCATGTGTCGTGCGTGTAAAGTTGATAGAAAAAGAGCTTAATTATATGCAATGCAGACTGTGTGTGTGTGTGCGTGCATGCGTGCGTGTATGTGTGTGCGTGTGTGTGTGTGTGTGTGTGTGTGTGTGTGTGTGTGTGTGTGTGTGTGTGTGTGTGTGTGTGCGCATGCATAGATAATATATAGATATACCCATGGTGGGACAGGAAGATTGGCTGTTCAGGATGCTGGTGTAGTGCAGGTGGAGTACATTGGGCGTGGGGTTGATGGTGGGAGGTTGTGGGTGGGGCTGAAGGCTCGGTAACAGACAGCCATCTGGTCTCCATGGCGCGTGCTGCGCGCGTGGTTCCCCTGAGTGCAGTGGCATTTGATGGGTTGTCAAGTCTCCAGCTTTTTATTTGAAATTTGAAATCTCAAAGCTCTAGATGGAAGTTTGATTCAGGCCACATGACACGATGGTTTGGTTATTAAATACACAAAGTCGACAAGGTAATAGTCTAAATGTGCATATCACTTAAAAAGTTAAAACACACGGCAGGCTTATTATTACATGGTATTGTACGTGGCGGTGGCTATTGTGATTGGAGTACACGCTCCCTCGTTACGCAGCCCCTGATTTCAACCCCTACCGCCCTGCGTGAAGCGTTGGTAGCAGCGGGATACCCAGGTAGAGACCCCCAGGGCAGAACTGCATAAAAACGTCATATGCAAAACTATTGTTGTCTAATTCCAAGAGCAGATGTTATTTGAAAGTAGCGTGGCTTGGGTATGAGATTGGAATATGAGTCTGTACCTCTTTGGACACTTTTTTTATACACGCAAGCCTGACCCCTATGCCAGTAATGTATGTATTGCACCTCGTTGTTCTAAATGTGCACATTTATTTTAAAATAATATGTAATGTAAAGGATGTATAATCAAACGTCGTCAAATTAAACACAATAAAATGCAGTAAAATATCAGCGTGGAACATGAAATCCAGCATGCAAACACATCTCAATAACTTGAACGGGGAAGATTTTGGGGAAAAACATTATATTTAATACATTTTGTTATGTTTACTTGTTACCTCGTAAGATAAATACATTAGATTTGCTTCATCACACTGAAATGACACACTAAAGTAATGCAATTTGCTTCCCGGCCATAAATAAGAACTGCGTAATTACGCACCAACTATTTATGTGTATTTTAAGAACAATTTGTTTCATCTATATGTGAAATATTGAACCTTGATGTGTACTATTTAGAAAGATTTAAATTGTATAGTTTGCTGAATTGATATTTGGAGAATGAGCATTCGGTGCGTCCACACTTTAAGCTTCTTTACGCACACATTTCCTCAGCTTGTTGACGCAGATTCTTTTTATTTGGTCTATGGATCACAACGCAGACACGCACTGCAGTTGTTATGCGTGGATTAGAGTAGAAGACAGATGGCTATCTTACTAAATTTGATGGGTTTGTGTTGTTTCCATCGAGTAGTGGCGAGTCCAAATCGTTTCGTGTTGGCTTGGGGGCGTACCAATGACGCACGTTAACCGACGCCACGGACCTGCATAAATACCGCAGCTCTTGGCCGTTAGAGACACATCTCCACTGACTTCTGTTCTGAACACTTCTCTGGTACAAAGACGACTCTGAAAATGTCTCCAAACATAACTTGTGAAGCTCTCCAGTCTTTTTCTCCAAGGCTAACTGTGGCCAAAAGAAAAGAAGCTCTTGAGCTCAGAAAGGTAAGCACTGTGACTGTATTTTGTTTTATTATTCTAAACATTTTCTCTGATCATTTACATTTAATGTATTGAATGAATGAATGGATGCTAAATATGATGTGTTCTTTTCAGACAATGAAACCTTTAATGGAAAAGAAAAGGCGCGCCCGTATCAACGACAGCCTGAACCTTTTAAAAAACCTCATCCTTCCCCTCACAGGCAGAGATGTAAGTTATTATATCCATTTCAATACATGCAGAAAACAGTTTCAGATAAACTAAAGTCAAGATGTTGAAGATTCATGTGTTTAACACTGGCTTTCTATTATTTTCTCCAGAAAACTCGCTACTCCAAGCTGGAGAAGGCTGACATCCTGGAAATGACTGTGAGGTTCCTCAGCGACATTCGCCCTGTTAACACAAAAAGTGAGTTATGGTTCTGCTTGTTTCACACTTTTTTTGACATATTTATATCCAGTGGACAATGGACGTTTTAGAACAACAAAACTAACATATCATTCTCTTTTCAGATTCCGCAGACAGTTACAAAGAAGGCTACAAAGCCTGCCTGCAGCGCGTCTCCACTCTGCTTCCCAAAACGAGTCTGGATCAAGACGCGTGTCAGCGGGTGAACGAGTTCGTCCAGCAGTCCATGTCCGCCACCGTCACTCCAGCCTGTCTGAGCTGCTGCGCTCAGAGCTCCAGGACCCTCCCTCAGATCCAACAAAGACTCCTGAGCCTCAAATCCAGCTCCAGGATGGAGAGCCAGTCCCGCAGCGACAGCGGCGCAGTGGCTCCCAGCAGAGCGCAGTCAGGACCTCAGGCAGTCAGCGATGTCATGTGGAGACCTTGGTAGAGTTCCGGGTCTCTTAAAACCCTGTAAAAAGACTATAAAGTGTTTCATATAGGTATGTTGAGATAGCGTCACTTGTAAATATGCACAGTGATTCACATCCTCGCTCCCGTTGATGAAAAGCCGGAATTCATCGTTAAATCGTATTGGTTGAGTATTATATACTTACGTTTCGCGCACGAGTCTATTGTCCAGTATAAGTTGACAAGTTTAGACAGTCGTATGTTTTTAAATCTGCATGTATGTATACGGTAAATATTTAGTCCTCTTCGCGGACTAAGTGATTAAGGGCCATTGAAACAGCCCTGTAAGACCCAAAGGGTCGTCTGTATGAATTTGCACCTTAGACTTCAGTGTATTGAGTCTGTGCAGATTAATCTGTAGACATATTATGTGTCATTCAAAGTATCTCTGTCGGGATGTGTTGTATATTTTTGATATTTAAAGCAAATGTTGTATATATGTTATATACTCAAATAAAACTACGATGTAGTGGTAAGATATTGTGTTGTGTTTTGATTACAATTTGTCAAAATCTGCCATAATAATAATCTTTTATTCATGTGCGTAAATATTCATCTTCAACGCACAGCCATGACAGATTATAAAATGATCATACAATGGGACATGTATAACGTTTTGAAGTTGGTGCAATTCACACACAAAGATAAAGTGAATGCACCTTGCATTTGGGTTACAATTACAGGGGCAGAACACGTCCCACAGCAAAGCACACACACAAACTACTGTGTGCTAGGATGCATTTTATTGAAAGGCATCAGAAAATAATGTTATGAGGGCCTGCCACCTCCCGACGTGGAAACGATTCAAAAAGCGTCTCCAGACTTTGAACTGGACCTTAGTTCAGCAAACATGTCGCAATGTGTTACATATGGCACCAGCTCTCTGTTTAATGAGCAGAGGCCTGGCTGAGACATCTGCCAAGCAGTGTTTAACTGAATAAAAACCGTTGGCCAGTGTGACTACAGGGTGGATGTTGTGGTGAATCGCGCTCCCAGCGGGCACGGTGAGCTACTGCGCCTGCGTTTAAAACGCGGTCTCTGTTGCCCCCCTGCGACGGTTTTAGGTATTGCTATTGTTACGGTTTCTATTTCCGTTGCAAAATGATATCTTTCCCCCCATGTAGCTCTTTAAAATGCACCGGTCGCAATGCTAAGTGTCTGTCGTTTGGTAAACGTCACATTTGAATGAACAATTGAGCTCAACAAAACCCTCTCTGAGCATCATCTCCGGGAAGTCAATGTGGTTTCCTCACAGATGAGTCATTTCTCAAGGAGAGCAGACAGAGAAGCCGGCGGACACCGAAGGAGAGTGCTTTCACTTCACAACACACAGGAATCTCGCTGCAACACGAGACCAACAAACCCCGAGAGCCCATCGTCACCATCACCATCATCATCATCATGTCGGCGCACGAGGCAGCATCCCTCCTTCAATTATGCAGGTAGGACGTTTGATACGACACATTAACACACGTGCGAGCAATCTTCGCTAATGACGTCTAGTCGACCGACAGACAGCGAGAGCAGCACAGCTACCTGCGTCGCTCCTCGCGGGCTGATAACCCTGATAATCCTCTTATTGTCCTGTTCGTTTACTCGGTACACTACGGAGTCCATTCTTGGCGGGGTTATGATCATTCAAACGGCGTGTTTATTCAGGTCATGTAGCCAGTGGGTTCCCGGGGAGGTTGCAGACCATTTATGTCGTATGTGATGACCTCAACACGGTTAGCATCGGTTTGGCACGCGCTAAAACTACAAAGGACACTTCAAGGTCGCCCGTCCCTTCACCAAAAGTACAATCAAAGTTGTATTCTACAGTTGGACAATTTTGCCCCAGGAAATAGTTTGTCGTAAATCGCGTAAATCGCGTGTCTGGTAGATCCTCGGTTATTTATTTATTAAGATGATAAACAGAGGATGTATACTCTGAAAACAAACAGTGAGCTGTGTGTGGTCACTTTGGTAAACACTGCTCCCTGTCATAAAAACGCCTTTGCAGTGAATCGGCTTCATTTCCCAGCAGCATGCAGAGTTTGTTGTAGTCCACCGGAGGCGGAGCCATAGCTCGCTGTCACAGTACAAACACCATGTCTGCAGGTGGGATGAAGTGTTGCACCGTCTGTCTTGTCAGTTGCATTCTTTGAAAGCCTGGTTTATGTCGCCACTGTGCCACATTTTGTCACTCAAGTCAATCAAGTTCTTTGCACATTCAAGGGAAGGGGACATTTTCAAAAGCTGTCTCCCGCAGATGCCTCAACAGTAGATTTTGCTATTCAAAGTCAGTCAGCTTTATTGTCAATTTCTCGACATGTACCAAACACACGGAGGAATTGAAAAAAAATAGGCTCGTTCGAGATGAGCGAGTTCTGCGCAGAATCGATCGGCGGCGATCGGCGCGCAATGCATGCCGGTTAGATTTGTGTCCGACTTGCTCCCGACTTGCTATGACGTCATGCACACGTGGTCAACGATACTCTCACTAGACTAAGCCGACCGTCGATTTCAGAGGCAGGTGCTGCAGTGGCTCTCCCCCGACTGCTTGGCCCAGTGCATGATGGGAAACGCCTGGCTCTCGCCACATCAGAGAGCTGATTGGCTCTTAGATCTGACAGCAAACACCACGTGTTGTAGAAATTTCGTATTTTATGTGTAGTTGGAATACTTAACACTGGATTATTGACTATTAGTCTCATGTTTGATTTAAATACATTTATTGTGTGGTTGTTAATACAAAATCGTATTTATACAACACACATCAAAACTACTAGCAATGTATTTCACAGGCAGACATCAAAAGACCAAAGGATGCAGCTACACACTCATTTTTACATAAATATATATTTATAAACACATATAATAAATCCAAACGTGATCTGTAAACTACAAGTAAACAAATGTTCGGAACTAACAGGAAGTACTTTTTTCTGTGACTTCACAGAACACAGCTGACAACTGTCTGACTTGATTGCAGTTTTTTGTCAACGCCTCCTGCTGCGGCCGCCTGCTCTCGTCTGGATTCCAGGCGAGGCGTAGCTCTAACGAACGAGCCTAATGTCTCTCTTGTCCAACAAATAAATTGAATAAAGATAATAAAGTGCAAATAGATAAACAAAATATTGAAACAACATATATATTAAAAAAAAACTATCTTTCTGTATTTAGCAGCAGCATATGAGTCCAAAAGAGCGGAGGGAGTGGGAGAGTGGGGATTTATTCTATTGAGTCCGTCATCAATATGTTTTCTGAACATTTCAAACTGTTAAACCCAAATAAAATGAACAAAGACAATAAATCCACCTGTCAAAAGTTTCCATTGCTTAAAAATATCCTGAAAGCAAGATGTATTTTAGTCAAGAATAAAATGTCCTTGTCAATCAGTCATAACCTGAAGACAGCTCCTCGCTGTCTTCAGGTTATGTAACTCACAGTGAGAGAAGCTGCATTAGTGTATACATACACTTTGTTGTAAAGCGTTGGAACATGAGGCGGATGAGTTCTTTCTGGCCAGAGTGGAAGCTGTGACGCCTTCTTGACTTTACGTGATTTACCTGCTCAGGCCTTTAAATGACTGAAACAGGAGAAATAACATTTTGTGTATTAAGTGCCCACACGTGTGTTGATGCAGTTCGATGCCAGCAGATGGAGACGATGCCTCTACATCTGTAACAGAACCCGAGTGGACACCGTTTCACTGGACATGAACTTCAGCTGTGTGCTGGTCAAAGTGTTTGGGGATTAATTTATGAACCTGCCTCAGAAAAGACTCCTTACACTTCACACAATAACCTTTTACCTTCTGTTCGAACAGTGTGGGCAGTTATATGCAGGTGTGTAGGCAAATATAAGCAGTTAGTCAGCTAGTTTGTATAAACACGTGGTCAGAGGCTGCGGCACCTCCCCTTATACTCAGAATTCATTGTGTTTCAGTCTGTACTTGTCTGATGTCAAAATGTTAACGGGTGGCTCTTACTTCTATTTATCCACTGTAAATGTAACAAGAGTTGAAAAAAACATTATTAGCAACTAAATTAGCCTCGCAAAATAGGTTGCCATTTTTTTTAACAGTGTTAAAATCTCGTGAAAAACGTTACCGGGACATATGTGTGCTGTGTGCATTTCCTTTAACTCTCCTCTACTCTGCATTGCTAAATCAAAATGAATATATTCCTTGGACTTTGCCGAGCGTATTGCCAACGTTTCACTTTCTGGACCCCTGCAATTTTCTGTCGAAACATTAATTATGCACCTAAAACATGTCCAAAAATACTGCAGCCTGCTTTGTTGTTCGTCTCTCCAAACTTCCAGTACATTTGGAAACGTCTGGACCTCATCAAACATCTGTCTTTGTCTGATTTACTTGCGCTAGACTAAAAGGTTCTTGACTGTGACCCGGCTTTCTTCCTTGTTTAGTTGCTACTTAACTCTTTTCTGCTCACATTAAATCACTGGAATATGTTCGGGGCTGTGACACTGACACCAGCTCACAAGGTGCTTACAGTTGTGGTAGTTTAGGTTTAAACTTGTGCTCCTATTGTTCGTTAGAGCATCAGCTTAAAGGTTTTCCTCAGGCCGCTATTGTTATTACTAGTGTTTTGTAAATTCAACCTTTTGTTTAAGTCATGGATAATCAAATGGTGTGTGTCTGTCTGTGCAAGCATACACGGGATTGAGCTGTGTATTTTAAGTTTGTGTATAATACAGCCGTGAGTGTTTGACGAATACCTGTCTTACCTGGTAATGTAAGATTGCCTGGCTACCATGCAGTTTGATCCTGTGTAAGAGATGCAGACTCCCTCCACCAGTCACTTCTTTTTGCTTCTCTGTATTCTTGCTGATGGGGCTCGGGGCAGAAACGATGCCAAGATATGCTTTTCTGAATCTATTTTGCAGTGTTCGCTACTGTTCTACTCGCTACAGGTAAACGTTAGGTGTTCTATGCTTTTGATTATATTCATGGCAGCAATAGTATGCCATTTAGTTATTTGTAAGCCATGTTTTAATAGTGTAGCTAGTCCAGTTTTTTTATAAATGTGAAAAATACAGACAAAATGTAGGTGTAGTGTTAAAAACTACAAATCTGTATACCTGTGTCGAGGATCTGTATATTCTATATATGTAATATTTATATACGTTGTTTTATCGACCCAGACAGGACCTCTTACCTCAGTGATGGAATATCTGTATGTTGAACATTACATACAATATTAGGAATTGTTGACATAATGCTACTGTGAGATTCAACATCGCTATTGTATTGATATTGTGCTCCACTGTATGTAATAGTGATCATAATTTTGAAAGGGGATGTATATTTGAACAAGATTAGAGGGCAGAGGGACTTTCAGACTATATGATTTCAATCCTTGCATAAACCTTCTTCTCTAAATCAGTTCCTCAGTGCAACAGTTGGTTCTTCCCGTTCTGTAAAAGCATTATCTGTGGCTTTAGGTGTGACTGTGCCTTTGCCCCCCACCACCCCGTTAGCCTGTTTGTTTTTCTTAAAGTGGGACATTTCTAAAAAACCTATAACTCGATTTGCATGGAGGACAGGTCTAACTAACAGTTTGGGTTGTGATCCAGTACTGTTGTTCTAATTCAGGATTTCCTAGCTATTGTTGAAGAACAAGCCCATGGAGATAGGTTCTTATGAATGATGCAGTTGGGCACACAGTTACTGAAGAAAACATACGTTCCAACATAACAAAAACATATTTTATATTTTAATCATGGGCATCACATTTATACCACAGAGACATTTCATACTCTGCCCGTCAGCTGTGGCGCACAAACAGGTGTGATTATGATAGATTTTTTCAGTCAGCCCCTGTCTATCTGTGCATCAGTGGGCGTGTTGAGATCCAGTTTGACCACTAAGGCGGGGTGAATCTTAACACATGTATGACGTCACTCACCACGACAACGTCAGTGCCCAGAATCTCAGAATATGTGAATGTAGTGATTGTACAAAAGGGAAGGGAACCAGAGAGTAGGACCGTCCGGCAGTGCAAAGATGCGTTGCTTCAGGCCTCGGAGCAGCAAGGCAGCAGATGAAGTGGCAGCGGTGGAGAAACAACAAGCCAGTCAGCCAGTTAGCAGAGATGGCGGTGTGGAAGCAGGAGCTCAATATCAACTCAGCAGGTAGCAGGTTTATTTATACAGTATACTCTGTCTGATTTAAAAATCCAACTCATCAGAAGAATATACAAACCCCTCTAACTCTAACACTAAATTCTACCTTTTATTAAACTTTTTAATTGTTGTTCTGACTGTCAGAGAAGTGTTAACTGAATTTTGGTCAGTTTTGAGGCTTTAGCTTGCTCTGCTGTTGATTGGATTGCAATATATGAAAAATAGTTTTTTGTACTTTTGCTTCATATAATTCATATACATATTATAATACAATTTAAATAAATACTACAGCCTCATATCTGATGTCTTTCTCCGTTTCCCAATAATTGTCTTCATCACAGTATTTTAGTAGTAGAGTGATTTATTTATTTATTTTGTGGTTACTGTGTGTTATAGTGATACTGAGCATAGTGTTCCTGCTCGGTTCTTGATTCCAGTGAATCGTTGTATTTTGCAATTGTCAAATTCCCCATCCGCTCACATGTAACTCTGACTTTGGAGGAAGTCCACCGTACGAGAACATTAATTGTTGTAAAATGGCATAAGTCGTATTCTTCAGATGATTAATTATTGTTGTATCCATAGACACAACCTGAACACGACTAATGCACAATCATCTCTACTTGTAAACAACGACTTTCCTGTGGATTGCTAATGGTGTCAAGATGTGGATCTCCTGGCTTCGTTTTGGAACACACCCTTTGTCAAGCTTTTCTGTCTGATTCCCATGATTAGTCAGATCTCAGTGCAGCGGTGCGTTACCTGGCGTGTTTGTGACCGCACTGAGTATGTGAGCAGGTTAGATTCTAACTGGTTGAACTAGTTCAACCCACACACTGAGGAAATGGAAACAGCTGAAGTACATGACAGCATGCCAGCATGTCAGTAATACTACTGTATCTAGTCATCAGATAGACGTGGAGGATGGAGTCAAATTCTTTTTGAAAATACTCCAGCGATAACGGGTTTCGCTTGATAGAAGTCCTCACAACTCATGAGTACATCACAGCAGATATGTCCCCATTGTCCTCCCAGTTTCAACAAACGACCTGTTAAAGCCTGCTTCACCTAAATATCAGCCTGATTCAACTGAATATATCAGAAACTAAACATGTCAGGTGATTGAAATGCTCTTCTTAACTGCTCAGTAACACACAGCCTCGGCACATCTTATGTTGTTAGCCCAGGCCTGTATTTTAAGCATTTAGCACAGATGTTGTTCGAGTTAGAAGAGTTTTCAAAATCATTGATCAACAATGTTACAATCTATTGCGGCTTCCCCTTCTTAAAAATAAAAGTGAACGGTCAGTTTTCAAATTTATTGATCAATAGTATATTATTTTTAAGCAAGATGCCATGAAGTCTTCTAACAAGATCCTAAAAACAGATGTTGTAATCCTCAGTCATGCTAACTAATCTTCTCTTTTCTGCAGGATTATGCGGCCAGATGACGCCAACATTGTGGGCAACGTCCACGGCGGCATCATCCTCAAGATGATCGAGGAAGCCGGATGCATCGTTGGCACACGACACTGCAACACACAGAACGGGGTAAGAGACGCCAACTACATTCAGACCATACCCATCTTGCTTTACTGCACTGTGCGTTAATAAAGATTGCAAGACTTCTATAACAGCTTTAAATCTCTGATGTCCAAACCGCATGCCTGCATTAATGATGCTGTTTGTCAGTATTACTTCACCCAGATTGTCTTGTTTTGACTTTTCACCTAGTGAACTTTTACTGGCTTTAACTTAATCTAAAATAACTGCATCATTTTGATTGTCATCTCACCTTCGACAACAATGTGATCATATCCTGCCGATTGTTCAGATAAGATATTAAGACAAACATTTACACATGGGACTGTTGTGATAAAGAAGAGCAGTGTATTCTTAAAATCATCAAAGAAATGTAAGTCCCAATTCAATAACAAAAAGACTTTCAGGTTTGAAGCTAACTCCTTTATTCTATAATACAGTGGTTCTCAAACCTTTTCTGTCGGGCCCCACCGCCCCAACAAAATTGTAACAAAATGGTCCAACTTTTTGTGAATCCTACCTCTGTGCTTTTTCAAATAATACAATAAAGTAATATTAATATAAGTAAAATAATAAGTACAATTATTATTATTATTTATTATTATATTAGCCGCAACAGACGGGCTAAAGAGCTGCATGCGGCTCCGTAGCAGGTTGCCGACCCCTGGTATAGCCGGTTCATCCCTGTTCTCTCCATAGTTTCATGTTGAAGTGTCCTTGAGCAAGACACTGAAGCCCCAGTGCTTCACAGCAGCAGACTACCCCTTAATTACTAAGGATGGGTAAAATGAAGAGAATAATTTCCCCACTGTGATATTAATAAAGGATTACATAAAAAAAACTAGAGGGTCGCGCCCCACAGTTTGAGAACCACTGCTATAATATATTGTCCACCATTTATACATGTAGAAGTTACTTGAGTGTTATTATATCTAATTTTGTCATGTTATATGAAGGGTCAGTAGGAGTTTGTCCTGGTGTTTGCAATTCCTTCAGGGTTTGAAGTATTTAAGATTTATGGCAGCTCACAATAAAGCACACATACCTATTTAACTTGGGAACAAGTTGCCATTGAAGTTACACTTCACATAAAAACACCCAGCGTGAACTAGGAAGATAAAGAATTCTGATAAAGACTCAGATCTTAAGATCTAAGTTGCCTGTGTCCATGCCCATCTTTCTCCCCTGATAACATTTTTCTTTTTGTTTTTTAAAATCTTTTATAGACATCTCGGTACATTTTAACTTGTCTGATTAGCTTCTCTGTGGAGTCAAGTGGCACTGGAGAAATTATGGTACAATGATCTATGAATGTTTGTTTTTTCCCCAACTCAGTTCCTGTTTCTTTACCTGGTTTTGATAGAAATGGTTCATGTCTGCACTAAACCCCTCAGTATTTGCCTTAGAATGATTGACACTTATTTAGTTACTGTTTTCGCCTGTTAATAAACTAACTCAATAAACTACCTCACTGCAAAAAAGTCCGATCAAAACAAGCAAACAAAGCAAAGCAATTATTTCTTAAATTAAGTCGGGATGTATTCCTACCAGAAATAATTTAGTTTAACGTAAAATAAGATTAGTGCTATTCGTGTTTCTAGATAACACAGACGATACTGGTAAAGAGCCTAACCAGATTATTTACCTAGAATCTTCAGGTTGAGATCACCAGTTGAGAATATAACGTCATGCAAACAAACACTTGAAAAAAAAGTGGTTCTGTCTTGAAACTTCAGCATACTGGAGGTCCTGTAACAGATATGTCCCTTTTATCTCTCTAAACCAAACCCCAAATGAGATAAAACTGCTATTGAAGAGAAGGCTAGTGGCATTAACTTGAATTAAGTCAAACAGCTACAGTTGGAGTGCTACAGTTGTATATATTATTATTTTCAGTATCACTAAGCAAGTTAGATTAATTAATTTAACTTTGTTACCCTGCCTGCATAATAACATTACATCATTGCATCAGTCGTGGCTTTACAGAGTAATCAATTCAAACAACTCACACCAAATTCTCAGGCTGATGCTCAAGAAGATGTGTGCTGATGTTGTTTCTTCTTGTGGTGGTCATCAGTTGGGTGTGAGTGTTTTTGAATCTTGTGAAAGTATGTACGATATTGGTATACGTTTTAGGTTTGCTGTTTCTTCTCTAGGACCGCTGCATGGCGGCTCTGGTTCGGGTGGAGAAAACAGAGTTCCTGTTCCCCATGTTCATTGGCGAGGTTGCCCACGTCACAGCAGAGATCACTTACGCCTCCCAGCACTCACTGGAGGTGCAGGTCAAAGTCTTAGCTGAAAACATCCTGACAGGTGACTTACTAATATTTTATACTTTTTCAACAGGCATATATAACTGTGTGATAATATGTTTAAATGACTCATGAACTGAAATATCATTACAGGCATATGATAGAAATTCTGCCGTTGTTTACAAAAGTAATATTAATAATGCTGTTACAACTCTGGTAACAATATATGGAATTTAAAGAATTCAGTTGTAGCCTGCGTTCACCTTTAGCCTCATTCTTACCCACATCACTGCAGAGGAGCAGAAAGAATGACAGGCATTCAGGTTCACAAGTATTCACAAGCAAGACGGACAAAACACACACTTGCATGAGGATACAAATATATTATACACATATACTACTGCTTGCCACCGATAATGTATGCTATAACTAGACAGGCACTCGGAGAGCGCAGTCTTCCACAAAGGCTATGCCCTATCTTGCAATGTTCATGAAAGTCAGAAACCATTTGAGTTTCCTCCCTGAGATTCTTGTGTGTCACCAAGTTTCATGGACATTTGGCCAGTAGTTCTTTTCCATTATTCTGCTGACAAACAAGTAGAACCACAAAACAAAACCTTGGCGGAGGAAATAACTAGGGCTGCAAAAAGACAAGCAAACCAAAACCAGAAGACATGGGATGAGTTTCAAACCAATGTAATGTTGAGTAATTACATTTAAAACATCAATTCATTTTTAGTCAATATTATTTTGGCTGCATGGCGTCAGAGTACTTACTCTCATCACTGCCATGCACACAAAGGACATCATTGACTCCTATGAATTTGGCTATACGTGGACCCGTTTTCTTAAACGTTTTCTTAAACGCTGTGAAGCAACTGTGAATGTAATAATCTATTTCCATCACAATTTGTTTGTATTTGTGGTCTTCTTTGTGTATTAATTCAAAACATTTCAAGTCCAAGTTATCCAGAGTCTGGTTCGGTCAGAAGGAATAAAAACAGACCTCTCTGTGATATTCTGCTATTTCACCAGTAGAGAGCAGCACACAATAAGTAACACAGCCATGAGAGGCATGAAAGATGAAACACTGCTTCCAAGAGGCTCTGCACTACCTTCTGTGACTTTCTGTGCCACAGAAAGTAGTGCAGAGCCATGTTGATTTCTAGTTTTAGAATGCTTTCCAAGTGGTGCAGTCTGTAATTAATCTATTATTAAGATATGTGCACATTTAATGCATGCTGTGTACACATGAGCGTGTGCACACACACACACACACACACACACACACACACACACACACACACACACACACACACACACACACAGGCCAGAGTCCCTTGAGAAAAGACGTGGGGAGGATCACATTGGGCTGACCTAGCGTTGTCTCTGAAATGCCAGTGGCAACAGTGATGCACAGACTGTCGGTAGAACCTCATATAACGCGCTGACTATACTGTACTGCTGGAGTTCATGATGATGAACATCTTCACCTATTAATACATATATAGACGCACATGCACAATATATCTACAATATATCTACACCTATTAATACACACACATGCACAATATATCTACAATATATCTACACCTATTAATACACACACATGCACAATATATCTACACCTATTAATACACACACACACATGCACAATATATCTACAATATATCTACACCTATTAATACACACACATGCACAATATATCTACACCTATTAATACACACACACACATGCACAATATATATACACCTATTAATACAAGTATACATGCACAATATATCTACACTTATTAATACACGTATACACACACATGCACAATATATTAATACACGTATACACACACATTCCCAATATATCTACACTTATTAATACACGTATACACACACATGCACAATATATCGCGCTAATGTTGGTGTGAATTAGTTTCAGTAGCATTGAGGAAATGTTTTTCTTGATGTATTACAAATACACTTTTTTTTTTTTTACTGAATTGGTAGTTAGAAGTAAGTAACCCAGATTAGAGCAACCCGTCCATCTTCAAGGCAGTAAGAGACAGGGAAGGAGACAGAACAAGAGAGTGAGACAGAGGCAGAGGCAGAGGCAGACAGACATATTGATGGGTAAAAAGATAGCACAGGGAATGAAAATGGTAGAAAGAGTGAGAGTAGGAAAGAGAGAGACAGAGGGATGAAGAAAAGGAGGTGTGAGAAACAAAAGAAGTATCCCCTAGACAGCCGTTGCCCTAGCAACAGGCTTGTACTGGTTGGTTGGCTGGTTGCTGGGCTGGAAGCTGGTTGACGGAGGCGGAGGCAGAGACATGAGATGGCAGGTGGAGAGCCGCGTACATGCATACAGGCATCGGCATGGACAGCCTGCTATACATGGCCTATCAGGAAGGACCCCGAAAAGGGAAGACCAGGAAGAGTTTAGTTTGATAAATGTTACAGTGCAGTGATCAAGGGTTTATTTTTATATTCTTTATTTATTCATATAATGGACAAAAACAATGTTTTACAAAAGCCAGTCCCTCTGTATTTTGCCACGACATCCTCGCATACTGTGTTGTAAATACACATTTTTACTTTTATCCAAAGCAACTTACATTTTTGTTTCTATACACCGCAGACACAGCAACGGGGAGCAATTAGGGGTAAGTGTCTTGCTCAAGGACACAACGAAAGGGACCAGCAGAGCTGGGGCTGGGGCACGAACCACCAGCCCTCTGATTGAAAGACGGGCACGGTAACCACTTAGCCACAGTATTGTTAGTGCAGTGTGGGTGTAGCGTAGATGAGCGTAGCTTAAGCTTGTGTCGCGAGCAGGCGAGGAGGTGAGGTCCTCTGGGACACATGGACCAAACACAACATCTGCCCAAACATATATATACATTAATGTCAGTCTAACAAAACAATAAATATTAAACATCTATATAAATCTAGGAGTATTTATGAGAATACCAGTCTACATTTTCCAGTACTGTGTCGTAGAGTGAGCAGACGATGTCCTCAAATCAGAAGTACAAGCAGTTTCTACATTAAAAGGAGAGGCAGAGGAGAGGCTGCGGCTTGGTGGTCTATGAGGTCATGGCTATAGGAAGTAGGTCAAATACGGGTGTGCATTTGAGTTGACACAGCTGCTATCCATGTGAACGTATGAATGTCCATATGTTTTTATAAATTAGATCCTTTTCCAACCTCAAAGGAGTTGTCCGTTCTTATATCAATAACTGAGAGAAAGGTTGTGTGTGGGTGTGTGTGTGTGTGTGTGTGTGTGTGTGTGTGTGTTGCTCTTTGAGCCCCGCATTTACATGCATCATTTTGCGAATTTGTGTTTGCATATGTGTGCATGTGTGACACAGTATGTTTATGCATAGTGGATGAATCTGTACTTGCATGCATGTGTGTGCGCATGTGTGTGTGTGAGTGTGTGTGTGTGTGTGTGTGTGAGTGTGTGTGATTTAATCAGTGTTTGGCCCTTTAAAAGGTTCCTGCGGGGCCGAGGGGGAAGAGAAGATAACGGGAGCAGACATTATTTGCTTCTGTCATGTCGGCTTAGCGTCAGGCCTCACACACTGTGGCTCAGTCAGACACGGACGCCAAGTGGATGTACCTGCACACACGCTCCGACACGACGCACGCACGCATCCGACACATACTGACACACACATGCGGTTTTGACCTCCGTGCATACAGAGCCTGATATGCACATGCTGACACATTCTGCATAGAAAAAGAAGTCACACGCCTACATGTCTTTACACACACTGAACACACACACTTCACTTTGAAAAGAAGTTTCATACTGAGGCAGGACTTGCAGGGTTTTACATGTTCTTGCTAGATCTTTTCCCAGGCAAAATATTGAATGGCTTGGACAGGAGTACAAAATAATATGTTTTACTGGTTGTTTATAGACTTGCATATGTGGTTTATATTTATAATTTGATGCACCTTTGTGTTTCATGCACACTTCGAGTGTCTGTATTTGTGCAGCCATGCATGTTTTTGCAATTTTGTGTGAACATCAATGCTCATGCTTCTTTCATTCTGCAACACTATGTAGATTACGCTGTGTGCACGCATCGTTGTATTTTTGCATTCATGTTTATTATATTATTGTGTGTGTGTGTGCGTGTGTGCGTGTGTACACGCGCGCGTGATGGGGAGGGAGGCAAGCAAACCAGGTTCCAAAGTCAGTCAGGCAACATCTCGTCAGGCAGGCCTCAGTCACGGCCCCCAAGGGGGAGGCTGCCGACTGTGGGCACGAGCCGTGATGATTGTCCCCGCTGGGGGGATTGCACATGCGCACTAATATACACACAGACCCACACACATTGGCACACACAGATTTCCACTTACCCATGTATGTACAAACATGCATGAAAATACACATGCATATCTCGGAAACTGCCAAGACACATAGACACAGACACACACAGACACACACACACACACACACACACACACACACACACACACACACACACACACACACACACACACACACACACACACACACACACACACACACACACACACACACATATATCCACATTAGAAAACTGCATGTGCTCAAGCACACAAACACATCCAGCTTTTGCATGCACACGCACCAGAACTACAGATGTGAAATTGCCAGACAAAGAAAAAAGACGGAACATTCACGTATGAATACACACGTGTTTGCACATAGCCACCTTTGGAACAAACACACATACAGAAAATTCCTGCAGAGGTGATAATGCTTGTGTTGCACGTACACTCAGGCATACATTTGCATAAACACAACATACACAGATTGTCCCCCCCCCCATCTCTCACACACACACACACGCATACATACATACATACATACATACATACATACGCATGCATAGAAAGAGCTGAGAGCAATGCATTGTGGGTTGAGTTGAGGTTTAAAATAAGCATGACAATTCCTGCCATGATCCTGGTTGGTCACACAACTGCACATGCTTAAAGAATGATCTGTAAAGATACACACACCATATTTTGATATATATATTTTGGTTTATATTTAGCTCTACAGCTCATTGAAAAACATTAGTCATACCTGTCTGTATTATTTAATTATCCAGTCATGATCACCCACAGCATGAGAGACAATCTATCAAATAAATATAACATTTAATACAATGATGTAAAACAAAAAATACAATGAGCGTAACATATTTTCCACAGGGCGTAACAGAGGTCTGTTACAAGACAGGCATTACTGCAACAGGGTAAAAGAATCACTTAATAATCCATAAAATGTTGCACAAATATATCATAATGCTTAACACAAGTATTGTATATTTATTTTCAGCCAAAGTGCTCTACACCACAACTTTACTCGTGGCATGATTTCATTCATCCCTATCAAGCTATAACATCCCTAAGTGGGCTTTTTAGTGTCGTTACAAGTATAGCTTGGCTCAGCACAATGGAAAATCTGTGTTTTTGATCATGGGGATCAAGCACTGAGAACGATCCTCACTGCACTGTCTCTGAGCTTGGAACATGGTATGTTCAGGAGGGAGAAAAGAAAACAGGGGGGTTTTCTGCTCAGAGAAAGAATGAAGGATAGTGGGCAAGAGTCAAGGGGGAGAGCGGAGGGGTGAACGAGTAAAACAGAGCGATAAATCAAGTGAAACTGTTGGAGGAGAAAGAGATGGATGAGGGGGAAGGGGCTGTAAAGGGAATGAGGACAAAAAAAGAGGAGGAAAGGAGAAACAAAATGAGAAATGAAAGATGTTCGAGCAAACTGGAATTTGGGATTGTTCAAAGCACTGAAAATGTGCGTTTAGGAAACTTCAAAAATGGTATGAAGTAGTGATTGACGCCTTAAACTTAGATTAAAGTGCATTGGATGATGCATAAGGAGTGCTAGAGGGATCTTTCTCCCACTTCAGCACCCATGTGAACACTCAAATCAGTACCCAAAAATGCTCTAATTTATAATTAAATATGGCTGAGCAAAGTGTTTGAGAATTCTACTGCCTATCAGACAGTAAAAAAAAGAGCTGCTGGAGACCAGCTACTGGTTTGCTTTGTAGTTAAAAACCCAATTTGCTGGATTTTTGTCCCATAATGAGTCAAACGTTTTAGGATAAACACACTGACAATCTGAATAATACGATTATTTTTTAAATTTGTTTTCAGCCTGCCAGACTCTCTGGCTGTAGTTTCCATTGTTGCTACAGTTAGATCAGTATATTGTATTACTGCTTTCTGTTTGCTGATATAATTCTGTAAAATCAGCCAAGTCATGCTACTTGGATTGTTTCCTGTGTAATATACTACAGCTCACGGACAGTTCTTGCACATTGAAGCACTCAGTGCTTGGCTGCACCGATACACCATCAATTAAAAAACATAGCACCATCACTGCCAGGTGCCATTTGTCTCAGCTGTCATCATCGCTGCCAGAGTGCCCTTTACATGCATTGTTCTAAAGCTGCCACCAGATGAACTTGAAAAAGCACGCACAAAGTCACCGTGCCATGTTTATTGAGCATTGTGCCACACAGTGTGGAAATTTGAGTTGGCAGATTTGTGGAGCTTGTGTTCAGAGTGGATGCAGCCAAAACCTTCCTATTCACTAATTCATTAATGCTAACTAAGTAAGCCAGCTGTCCCTCCTGATAGTGGAAACCTCTCCTTCGTGACTGAATTCAGTTGCACAGAAACCAACAGATACAATAAATTTCCCATTTCTCAGTGTTGACCAAATGATTTTACAGCCATTCTACAAGATGAATATGTCGCAGGAAAGCGCACGTTACGACTGAGGTCTGTCACTCGCTTTTCCCTCACAAAGTGTATGCTACTGCATGCATGTTGAGGAACAATCCGTGCCGTTTTGGGAGACACACTGTGAAGGTAATACGGGTGCAGCTCCGGCAATGACATGGTCAAACATTGACATTGTCTTCATTTGATGCAGAGGGATTTTAAATTCAAAGCCAGTTCCCTGGTTACATTCTGACCAAAAAAGGTCGTTCGGCAGACTGGGAATGGTTCATTCCATTGGTTCACCCTCCGTCCCTCTCTCACTCCTCCTCTTCCTCCCTCCATCCTAAACACAGTTCACTCAAAAGGTCCAGCAGGAAGCTAATAATAGACTGGAGTCACTCAGTCTTGGTATAGAGTCAAGGATATGTAAATATGCCTTTCTCCTGTGGGCAACTTCCTGGTTGCAGGCAAGCGTGGGAGCCAATGAGAGGAGAGAAGCGCGGTCGGCATGGCAACGCGGCCCAGCTGTCTGCACAGTTTTAACTCGGGTGTAAAATGCAAATGTTATTCCCCAAGAGAAGTCTGCCATAAGCCTCTGCTCCCACTCTGTTCTCTTAACTTCACATTTCCAACTGCGAAGTCGCCGTCTGTTTACCGTTGATTAGAGTCCACACAGTAAAGTCACAATTCTTCACTTTCATTGCTACTTTTTCATTTGATAAATGTCCTATTTCTAGGCCCATGTACATGCAGTGCACAATTATGCAGCTTTAAGTTCATGTGCATTTAGCACAAGTAAGAACAGTCAAACATGTTGGCCAATTGAATTCCATGGCATCAAATAAATGAATCTAATCAAAGGCTTCATCAGTCGTAAAGAGACTCATCAATCCACCAAGTACATACAAGTAATAGCCTTTAACACTGAAGGTAGTGATTTCATTTGAACCGGCTGGCCCTGTGCTGTCTTTAATCTATGGTCCTCCCCTGTGTGCCATAACAACCTCAAAATAGCCCCTTTCTCTCCGTTAGCGAATTAAGAGAAAAAGTGTAAGCAGAATAGAACTGATATCGCTATGGTAACCGCTTCGCCTGATTGCTATGAGATGTGATTTCTAGGAGTTTGATCTTCTGTTCTTTTGAGTCTTAACTTTCTGTGGGAAGGCAAAGCGCTAATGCCTCCAACCACCGAAACGTTTCATGTACTATATGGAGGCATATGGAAATGTTGGACCATATATCTCTTCTTGGGCCGATACGTACATACACTTCTCTCAAAGTGGATGACGTTGGTTATATAGAGATTTACAAGAGCGTTAAACTGTTCAGGTTACATACATTTTCCAAGATATTCAAAAAACAAAAAATAGCATGTAATACTATAAATATTTAAACACTTAAACAAACTAGCCAAATAAGAAACAAATACTTCTATAATGAGTCATATTTAATGCAGCTTTATTCAACACGTGTTTGTCAGTCCAAATGAGGTTTAGGTAAAGAACGAGGTCATTTTTGGGGGGACAGAAAGTTGAAATAATAGCGGTGTCCCATATTATGGAATTTTTCAGTTGACATATTCTTATAATGTCATCTACGTATTCAAAAACATTGTTCATGAAAATCTTTTCAAAGTCAAACTATGAGCGTCTCTATGTTTTTGCACTTGACACGTTATTGTGACACACTATTGTAAAGAAGAATATTTGTCCAAAGAATTTAATGAGTGAGTTGCCATCGTATTTCATCCATTTTATAATCATAACATGAAAATGCAGAGTTCAGGACTGAGGGATTATGCTAAACGTTGCACTAACCGAGGGACTGCGTTTAGTGAATGTGAGCTTGTGTTCTGAACGATTGTCTTTGAACAAAGTCCTCATTTGTTGTTCACTCCTTTGTCTGCAGAAGAAAGACTAATGTTCAGGCAGCGACACTGGATTTCTTAAAAACTAAATAGGCTTTTATTGGGCTATTAATGAAAGTGTCTGTATTCAAACTTGTTTGCGCCATTGTTTTATTTTCAAGAAATATTCAAACTTGTTGCTAATTGGTGTACAGTCACAAAACTCGTTTTGTGGAAGAAAGCTCTAAAATTCCTTACTGACATTTCCCTACGTACAATAATTCAACCTTTATTATTGTGACTGCAGGTGCCAAAAAGCTGGCCAACAAGGCAGCGCTGTGGTACGTCCCGTGCTCGCTGCAGAATGTCAATAAGGTCATGGATGTGCCGCCCATTAAGGTACATGGAAAGTTGGCATTTTACCTGTAAGCTTCTCTCTGTCTTTATCTGACCCTCGTTTCATATTAAACACTGTGACAATTCCATTTCACTTGTCTTGTGTCTTGAAGGTCAATGTGATAATGTGATACACCTTTTCTTATTCTGCATGCAGCCGCGCAGCGACAGGTATTTCAACGGGTGTGCCCACCTGTACACGTGCTCATACTGTGTGCTGTCTATTCTGTCTGTAGTATGCCGGTCAAGAGCAAGAGGAGCAGGGCAGAAAGCGCTACGAGGCTCAGAAGCTGGAGAGACTGGAGACCAAAGCGAGGACTGAAGAGGTGGTGCCACCTCCAGCCAACCCAGGTAACATCCCGCCCTAAAGGCCTCAAATAAAATCCTGTGAAAGCAGTTAACTTACAACGGAAACCTGCGCTCTACAAAATGTGCCTGCTCCTAAAGGAAAGTTGCAAATAGTAGCTGGAATATTGTGCCTGTTATGATCGGAAAAAGTGACATTATGGTTTAACCTGCAAATTCTGTAACACCTCTACTTAACACCGAGGTACTACAAAGACCTATTTGAGCCTGAATTAATATCCATTTATTGTTGTACAATCAATTTGCAGGAATGTAAGTAGGTGTATTGGTTGTAGTAACAGGAGAACATTCAGGTCTACACATGACACAGGACACAGTGTTCTGTATCAATATTACTATCGCTGCACCTTTTACAACTCAGTGCTGTGATTACGAACTGCATCATGAAATCAAAACCAAATACTTTCTTCAGCGCGAGACCTTTTATTCAAGCTGGATCTGATCATTCTTTAGTATGTCTGAATGTTTTGTTTGGACTCTCAGATAGAGACTGAGATTTCTCTGTGAAACAATTGTTCACATTGATATTGTGTTATAATGTTACTGAGTATAAAGTACTGAGGTAAAACACTGTCAACTGTCTATAGAGTGAAGAATCCCTCGTGTACTTTCAGTATTTTATATAATATAGTGCACTGATGCTAACTTGTGCCTTCCGCTAAACATTACAATACATATCTTAGAAACCTTTAACAGTTTTATGGATTCACATTTAAGTTGATCAAAGGAACCTATTTGCTCTGTAAATGTATTTTATCATCGTGAAGGTAGAATTTATTATTAATTCTGTAAATTTGTCATGTTCATTCAAACGCAGAGGATCCACCAAAGGGTAAGCTAACTTCACCAGAATCCTGTCAGTACAATAACTTTGGTGCTGAAGCATTCAGAAGCATGCAGTTCATGTCTGTGTTGGTTTGTTGCACAAAATACACACCAGCAAGGTTTTCAATAAAACAAGGTTTCACATTTCTTTTGTTTTGTGTGTTTGTGTGTGTGTGTGTGTGTGTGTGTGTGTGTTTGCATTGCAGAACAACACACAGTTGGTTTCAGCCAGTCCAGTCTGATCCATTTGGTGGGCCCCTCTGACTGCACGTTGCACCAATACGTTCATGGCGGTGAGTCCAACCATTTCTCCCCAATTTCTCTAACTCTCTGCAACTTTAATCCAACAGCCACGTTTAGCTCATTGTCTTAGTCGTCCCACCTACGGTTAATTCATTTGAAATTTCTATCCCAAGGTTCAAATGTACTACCACACAGTGTGATTGATCCAGGACTGAGAGCAGCTGACAAGCTGTTTCAGAACCCTGTGATTCCAAGTCGCCCTCTGCCACTTAGTCTCCAGTATCTGTCAGATTTCTTTGTCACTCTCACACATGTGAAACAATGAGCTCATGAACAGCATTACACTCTTTGGTATTGAAGGCAGGAGCAGACCTGAGCATCCACCTCAGATCAGTATGGAAATCCTGCAGGGGAGAGGATGAAACAGAGACTCCTACAGCAGAGAACAGAGAGATGTTGAAAGACACAACGGGTTGGGCGGAAGGAGAAGGATTTATATGAGAAGAAAAAAAGATGTATACATAGAACTTGAGGCAAGGGAACACATGTACCATATGCAGTACACGTTCACATGTGTTTACAGTATCAACATTATTCCCTCTATTCCATCTTGAAAGGTTAGCTTATGAATTGCTGACAAGGTTCCTCCCAGTTTTATAGCCATTTGGATGGGTTACCCAGGGTTAGTACAACATGTCCTGTGGCAACACAGAAAGAAGAAATACTGCTGAATTTAATCCAAAGAGAAACGTCTTTGAGAATTTTGTGGCTGTTAGGACTGAGTTCTTCTTGGAGTGGATTGATGAATGAACGGTTGTTTGGTTCGGAAATGTCTCAACGTTTTTTTGTGAGTGAGTATGAATACGTGGGATTGCAGTGAGAGATTGTTCTGTATCTGTGTGTATGTAATACTGTTGCGTTTTGAAATAACTGCTCGGGTTGGTACTTGCATTGACAGCACTCTGTGCAGTTATGAGCATGGCTGTAATTGTGAAGAACAGAATGACAAGTACGAAGCGGGAAATAGACAACTAGAACAACAAATGGGAAATGGAAGGTCTTGGTAACGGGGATATATGGTGCCGATGCCATTTCCAATTCTGTGCTTCGCTGACAAGCTAGACGTCTCAGAGGCATAAATTGTTCCTCTATGACTCGTCTTTTGACCTCGTTAAAATTTCTGACTGGGCCTATTTAATCATCTTTAAGTAGAAAATCTATTTGTGTTACTTGGATGGTCCTTTCAAAAAAGGCATTTTTAGGCTCCTTGCTTGCAAAAAGTGAAAATATTTCTTCTGCACATATCCAAAAAGGTCCTTCAATGGAAACACTTTATGCACATCAGAATCCTTAATACATATTTACTCTTTGCAAGCAAGAAGCTTCTTGTAGTTTTTTTCTGTTTCTTCCCGAGCCCATTTCCTCCCCACAGGATTTTATCAAGATTCCTAAAAGTTTGCAAAGTACTTTAGAAAAAACTGCCGACCAAAGCATTGAGCAAATATAACAGAAAGTAGCAAACTAATTAAAAGCAAGATAAACAACTAAATGTAATGAGTGCGTATCCAGATTTGATGGTTTAGCCACCCGTAACCAAAAACCTGGTTTATCTGATGTCTCAAACAACATGAAAAAGCAAGCTCTCAATGAAAACCATCCTGGCTGCATCTGTAACAAATCCAACATTTTATCAGCACAGAACAGACGCCTTTTATCGGTTCGAGGTATATTGTTTCTGGCAAGATATTCCCCCCTCGTACTGCCATTTCTATTGAGGTCAGCTATGTAAAGAGGCCATTGGAGAGACACCAGATAGTGAGGAAGAAAGACAGATGAGAGACGTTGACTGAGAAAGAGATGCAATGAGAACGGGACGGGACAGCAGGATGGGAGGAGGACGGAGCAGGGCGGGACAGATAAGTGTAGCACTAGTCATGGTTGCCTTTTTAATTTGGTGAGTTCGCTGAGAAATCTGTCCAATTAAAACAAACAAATGTGGAACAAGCATGCAGGTAATTTAGAGAGCGAGCGAGCGCGCACACACACACACACACACACACACACACACACACACACACACACACACACACACACACACACACACACACACACACACCGCTGCTCTCTCTCTCGGTACATGCCATTGCTCATTAAGCAATGTTCCCCGTTGTTCGCTGCCGCTGCTCTCACTACACTTATTTTGTTTACATAACCAAGTCAGGTCATGCAGCCGGACTTGACTCACTATCGCTTTCTCTCCTACTGTGTCTTACCCTCTCTCGCTCCCTCTTCTTTCTATTCTCTTGTTGGAGAAATGCAAACTGACTTCTACATGACAGTGTCGGGTTATTCGCTTACTGTATGTTTTCCCTTTTGTGGTGCGAAAAAGTGGCCTACTTAGCTTGAGCCTAAGGAGACATAAAGCACATGTACAAACACATGAACATTCAGGAACACACACACACACACACACACACACACACACACACACACACACACACACACACACACACACACACAAATGAAAGGCAGTGTGCACACAAATAGAGATCAAATGCACAAATGCAAACATAAATTGGATGCGTTAGAGCACACACTGAGATCTGTGCACAGATTTTTTTTTAAAGAAGGAAACTTAAAGTGTCAGAACATCAAATCTTCAGTCTATTTGTTTTAATCAGACTGCAGTTGTGTCCACCTGTGGCAATCAACTACTGTTTCCATGGAAACAAGTGCTACACTTCCTTAAAACATGAAGGAATGAGAAGGGAGAGTAGGGAGAGAGGAAGAGATAATGAGGTGGGCAGACAGTGAACAATAAGCAACAAAGAAAAGGAAAGTTAAGAGAGAAAAAAGGAAAGTAATGTTGTGGTAATTAATGGGTAGCGTGGTGAGCTCCACGTTTCGGATCCTCCGATCTTTTCCAGGCTTTTTGTTCGGCATGTTGGAGACTTTCATTGTTGCAGGCCTCGGTCCCTCAACATCTGACATTGCAAACATTTGGAGTTTTTACCAGAAATGCTTTTAACACAGTGTGCGGGCTATTCCCCATTGCTATTGCCAAGCACCTGTCACATGGTGAATGTGACTGTGGCTAAGTGGTTACCTTGCCTGTCTTTCAATCAGAGGGTTGGTGGTTCGCCCCCTGGCTCCTCCAAACCATGTGCCCTTGAGCAAGTCACTTAACCCCTAATTGCTCCCTCGTTGCTGTGTCTACGGTTTATAGAGCAAAAATGTAAGTTGCTTTGGATAAAAGCATCAGCTAAATGTAATGAATGCATGTTTCATCGATTAATAAATGTTGACATCACAAATGTGAGCCCTTCCCCTTAAACATCTAGTCCTGCATTTAGTTTTGGTTTTGTGTGACGAATGTTCTGTATATCTTTCCATCCCGTAGCATATGAGGATTAAAGGAATTGATTATGCTGTTCAAGCCATTGAAAAATCATATTTAATAACAGCAACATGTGATTATAGACATGTTCACTGACTCAGGATCATTCACAGACCTCTTAACATATTCACAGGGACCTTTTCTCCAGTAGAAAGTTGATAGTGTGTGTTTGCCTTATGAAGACAAATAAATGAAGAATGTGATGCCCAATCAACAAAGAAGGGGATCCTGTACGACTGTCAAATCCTTTTTGACACAATTATATTGGACCTCATTAGCGTCAGTGACATATTTGTCAAATCTCCGGCTGGATGGATGTGGTGTCACGTGTTGGCCTTGCTATTAGAATCTGCTGTCAGTCAGTGAGGATTTGTCTCTGGACCTAAAGAGATGTTGTTTTACAGAGAAAATAATTAAGAATCGTTAGCAGAGTGTATTAGCATGTGTTGGTTTACAATATGAACGTGTGTGTGTGTGTGTGTGTGTGTGTGTGCGTGTGTGTGTGAGAGAGAGAGACAGAGTTGAGCCAGGGACTGCCTGAGCACAAGAACACATCCATCACTGTGGCTTTATATTATCTGTCCTCTGCCCTGGTCTATGCTCAGTGGGTATATAAACATGTCACTGCCTGAGACAGAGGAATTCAGGGAGACAGGGATATGTCCACTGGACCTTGTGTGATCGACCTTTGTGAGGAGTGCGAGTGTGTGTTTGTGAAGGGGGATTGCTTCCACTAGCTCCACCTCTAGACTTCTCTCCTCCAAAACCAACATTGGTTCAGGAATAAAATACTGAATCAGCTGCACACGTTTTTTTAGAGACCTAAGAGAAGAGTCTTTAAAGATGTATGCATCCCTGTATAAAAAACCAAGCTCCTGGTATACAAGAGATGCTGGTTCATTCTACCCTGGTAGATTAAAATAAAAATACTTCAGTACTTCATTAATCACAAAGGAAAAGGTTATAGAATTATAGCAGCTAAATCCCACATAAGATAACATGAACTCAAAGAGGTAAATAAGTAATATAATACTTAAAAGATAAAAACGTGAACCAGAAACTGAACTACAATCAAGCACTTAAACTATACTCTAGATCTACTATACTGCATGGTCTTGTATTGATATGGCATACAACGTAGAGGCCTAAATGACCAATAGCTGACCTCAGAACTTGAAACGTCACCAAATAGGCTCCTGAAAAAAAGGAGAGACTGTCAGTGTGCTGGAAGAACCAACTATTGACACATTGCCACCACAATTATTAAAGCTGGAGGAAACTTGATCTAAAATCAAGTTTTGTATAAGTGTACATGTGATCTACTGAGCAAAATCCATATAATCTGCGTAACAACCTACCGATGTTCAAACCCGTCTTAAAATTAGTTCAGAGTTTGTTTACTTGTGCTAAACGCTGATGTAGAATCAATACTAGAGAAAAGGCACCACCACAAGCTGTCGGTTGTCTATCATTGTTAGGCATACTATAATAAACTGTGAAAAGGAAAAGGAAGGCTGAGTTTCGCTTACTTATTTACTGTTTAAAAAGCAATTATATTGTTTTCTAGAAGGTTACTTTTTTTCTTTTAATGAATGCAGAAACTGAGCGAGTTGTTTTCTGCTCACACATCCTCTGTTGTTTGTAAAAGAGAAACCAGTCCGGTAAACTACTCAAACAGTTTGCTAAGGGGTTTCCTCATGTTATGAAGCAGCGGTTCAGCTGAAGGCAAAATCTGATTCTAGAAAGGTTGAACCAGAGAGGGCAGTGAAACACTGATTTCAAACCTGTATCAAGTTACACTTGATGTCTGCAGCTCTTCAGGCCACAAACAGCCCCAACGACCACAACCAATCACGGGCTATATAGGCTGAAGGTGAAGCCACAGGCAGAAAAAGGTCCATAGATCATGTTGCTGTGACTGTACGGTCGTAACTGAAGCCAATTCAGACGAATGCATCATTTATTTCTGCTCAGAGCTTCTCTCATCGGATTTTTGACAGCTAGACAGTAAGAGGACACTTTAAGAGACACGTTATCATTTTGAAAAGTGATGGGGACCTTGCAACCCAACCCCTAGTACCTAGTACCAGTATTACCCAGTATTACAGTACAGTATTACAAGCCGATACTATCCAAACATAAAATGGAGCTGACTGTTTCAGTGGTGAAATTAACAAATACCAAATTAACAGGAATTAACTATGTGTTGTACTGTTACTAAGGCCAAGCTCTACATTTAGAAAAGTAATCTGCAGGAGCCGATAACCTTTAACATCACAGCAAGAGGTGCATTTTATCTGAAAGCTCTTTATCTGACACAATTTCCATTACAGGAATCGTATCTCAGTGATTTTCTCAGGCCTGTGTTGTGCATGGAGCTTACAGTTTAACAGTAACCATGACAGTGTTCACTTGCAATTTTCAGGACTTAAAGTCACAGTTGTTAAGGTGTTTGGTAAAGCTCCCCACAGCTGGAATGGTAAGATACACAAAAAAATAAGCAGCTGATGGGACTTTCTTCGAGGATGTGGATGCGTGGGAGTAATGTTAACAGGAGCTGTTTCTATAGAAACAGCTCGTTAGGAGGCAGTTCCAGCCGTTTGATACCGTTCATGATTAAAGCAGCTGTTGGGGAGGGGATGAGAGGGATAGGCTGGGATTGAGGGAACTGTCGGTGGTGGATAAAGGCATAGGGCAATTCCAAGAAAGGGAGATATGAATACAGATGGAAGGAGTACATTAAGCAAATGGTGAGAGATTACGTGAGAGAGGAAGAGGTCACGAATGCTATCGCTGTCTCTTGGTATCACACTTTCTCCTCCTTTGCCCTGTGTGGTGTGCAGTGTCTGAGCTGGTTCTAATTAAAAGTGCTTGAAGTTAGTCGACAGAGTTGATTTGCAACAAGAGCTGCCCGGAAGACCCCCGTCATTGTTCTCATGCCAGTTGCCGATGGACAGCATTGTGCGCGAAGATTTGGGCAAATCGTCAGAAGGAATCTGATCACAGAGGTACTCTCCCCTGTGGCAAACTGGGCTGCACTAGGGACTTGGTTACTAATTGCCATTTTTTTCCCCATTTGGAGGGAGCTGTCTTTCCTCTTCACACACACCATCTCCACCCTCCGCCACCCCTCCCCCCCCCACAACTCTGCCTTTCGTGTTCCCACCCTACGGCAAAGGGAGTCATAGTGTGCCATGTCACCCTGTGAATGTGTAACGCCAGGCCCAGGGCTCTCTTGGCCTCGCTTGTCCTCATTTGCAGTCTCACATTGAGCCTCACTTCAACCTTTTACATCCACTGTACAAGGAGAGGGTTTTTGCAGGAGTTGCATTTACCGTTCCACTGACGGTAGTGATTTATAAAGACGAGCATCTTTGATACTCAAGGACGGCACGGCCCTTCACTTGATTTGCTCGACGTTTTAGTCACAGGTTTCTAGTACACCAGATAAATTGAATATCCAGCACAATCTCATAATTCTTTTGTGAAATGAAGGAGATGATAGAAATAAATACTATATGTCCACATAATGCAATATAGCATATGAAACTAGGGGACAGTATGTAAGAAGGTGAGGTAAGCAGCAGGCTTTGAACAACGTTTTGGAAAGAAAATAAAAGAGCTTGTCCACAATTCCTAAAATGTATGTGCTCTTCTGTCATTATTAACAACATTAACACAATTGCAACCTCCTCAACTTCTTATTTAGATTTATTTTGTCTTGTGCAAAATTTGGAAACTGTCAAGGCAGATGTTCCCATGTTGAATTGTCTCTGATCTGCCTTCTTGTGGATGCACTTGTTAATATTTCAGATGCACACTAAATATGCAGGCAAGTGCTGCTTGCATCGCAGCTGCTTGTCACCATGCATGGGTTGTTAGTCGCCTTAAAATGTACCTGAAGAGGAAGATCAGGCAATTAAAAAGGTTATTTGGAATTCAGTTGATGTCTTGTGTGTGCAATATGTAGACTTGATTTATTGTTAATCTAGAAAGTATTTATTGGTGGAGTTTTAGAAAAATGTATCTTATAGTTGAAAAGGTTCTTTCCATAATTTGTGACTTGAACCAAAGCCTGAATTTGGACTTGTAAAGGACTTGTAAACTTAACTCAAATTCAGACCAGAGCACCACAACCACATGTCATTTCCCCAGCCGAAGGAAATGTTAATATTCCTCTTTGAAATGAAGGAATGCTAATTAACCATTTTTGGGAATGGCTGAAGCTTTCTCCCACAATGTGACATATGTATGGTGAGGGAAAATATGTAGCTCAAATTTCAATTTTTTTTTGTATTTTCAAACAGGCAGCTTTTAACTACTCATAGCTACTTTTAGGCCGCGGGAAGGAGTAAAGTGAAGAACAGTGAGCAAACTGGGGTAATTATCCCCCCACACCTACCAGCCTCGTTTTCACGAGGCATCTGGAGAGCTGCTAACAGCGGGGAACAAGATCACGGGAGCCTACTCTCACTGCTACACTCCGTCTCAATGTCCCTCAGAAAGTCACAGTCCAACCCACAAATAACCAAGTCCTCAGTGCACTTCGATTTATTAATATTTTCTTACAAAGTTACAAAGTTCATATCAAAATATTCAATTATATTCTTGACTTCCGCAGTCTATCATTTACCACATTATAATTCACTTCATACCGTATACTGACGGGGGCTTTCTCTCCATCCCTTTACAATTCTTTAATTTACCCAGAATGACCTCCTAAAGATGGTTTCATTCTGATAAGAGCCCTCATGCTATTAAAGAGAAACAGAATACATATAATCTAATTCTTACCATTCAATATTCGCAAATGGAGGATCAAATGAGATGAAATCTCAAAAATGGGGGGTCACTTTGTTTCAAAGATTAATATCATCAGAGCTTATCAGCTGCTGCGTGTCTGCTGCTACCAGAACTGCTGTTTTCTCATAGCGCTGCTGAGACAAAGACAAAAAACAATATTTGTGTTGAAAAGGCAACAGCAATATGTTGTCTATGGCGGCGTATCTGGCTTAGTAGGATCATGTGAATGATACTTTTAGATTTATTTTGTAGTTGTTACTGTTTGTATTATTCTAGCTTCTTCATAGTAAATAGGACTATTCTGTTATGGACCTAAACTTGTACAATAGATTATTTCGGGGATTGCTTCCAGAGTTGAGGGAAGGTACTGGACCATGTAAATCCCATGAGAATTCAATATAGCCATAGGGAACCAGGCTTTATTTCAATGGTGTGCAAGAACATCCGACAGTGAGTTCATACTTCAAAAAGAAGTAGATAACCTTTAACGCGACACCATATTAGCGTAGATTTGTACAGTCTAGTCCAGATTAATGGCCTAAAATAACAAACATTGCCATACCACTTTTTAAGTTGACATGGAGAACTTGTCAGCAAACAGTGGCCTATTTAGGGGCCTTTCACATTCTGTATTTTTTTCACGGTAGGTGTGTTTTAAAGGCACCCTAACAACTAATCACGGCCGACACATATCTTTTCTTACTTCCTTAATTAGCAGTCTTTAGAATTATCTGAAGAAGTTAATAATTTTAGCGCAGGGCTACCCACAACTTAGACGACTCTCTACTGAGACATCCAATGAAAAATCAGCCAAACTGACCGACAAATCAAGTAGTGTAACTACTGTGAGTGATTAATGGTGCTGGTAATCCATTTATTTTTGTTTGGACTTGGTTTAGTTTACTGCTAAATAACCGGAACTTCATCATCAACATCTTCATCGCAGCGGGCAGGTTTTGGTTGCTTAGTAACGACAGTAGCACAACCTGCCGAGCACCTTGGATAAAAGGATGAAAGTGTCGCAGCTGGTATTTTCCACACGTTTTTCGACACATGTGAACGGCCTCATATGCATCCAACAGATACAGAGAAACATTATCATTCATTTGGAGTCCTCTGTTTCCTTTCATTTAGCTTGTTTTGGTCTCCACCAACACCTGAGGCTAAAGTCTGGTTCTTTAGATGCGAATTGCTTCACTATGTTACCAGCTAGTTATATATTATGTTTGTCTGCTGTTTGGTGCTGAGCTTGTGGGTTCATGGAATTTATTCCTCCAAAAACAGCTCCCGGCTGTAGCTGAAAACAATGCTGATGAGAGCAATGCAATTTAACAAAAACACCAAAGTTGCAGGCCTGAATACCACAACAATTAGCTTTAAAGTAGAGTTGAAGTAAAACTGCAGAGTTGATTGTGGGTTCATCACTATGAGCGACTCCCTTTCATATTAATTTTAGCCTCTTTAGCAAGTTAATATTCTAAAAGTCAGCATACTCAAGTTTTAAATCATCAGCAGGTGCCTTGATATTTGTTTTATTCAGTTAAGTGTAATCCAGTGTTTACGTTAAATTTTATCATCTTGTCAGGTCATGATCCATCTACACTAAGTGGTACATGCTCAGGCATGACCCCTCCAGGCTTTGAATAGCAGCAGCCTGCTTCGCCTTGTACCCTGGAGGGATTTTCAATCTTAGGTGAGATCCCATCAATTTTCCCAACATAGTGGGTATGGATAAAAATAAATAAAACAAAGGATCCAAGTGGGTTTTGGAAAATGCTTCACAACAGACTTATGGAAGGAAGTGATGGATTTCTTTGTCCGCACACTTTAATTCGGACATGCTGTTGTCACCTTTCACCACTGAGGCCACATTATGAGTCTTTATCAGAGAGCGTTTTGAATGCTTCTACCTCCCCAATCAACAGGGTTTTAATGTGAGTTCAAGATGTCTCTCATGTGATGGACTGAAACATGTCACTTTCACAGTGACAGAGTTTATCCGCACAATCACACATCAACGTCAGAGCTCAATTCAATTTGTCTAGCATCAAGGCATTTTCTATTTTGAAAAATGTTGAAAGTGCATTTTCTTTTAGCTCTGACAAAGGTTTGCTTGGCAAAAACAACTAATTGACTTTATATATTAAACCTTTTGTATGTATCATTGTTTTCTGCATAACATGGTGGAAGTGATGGTCTGGTCATTTGGGAATAAGAGGATGTCAAATTAATAGCATGTTTAATCAACTCAGCAGGCCGATTTTTACACTGAATGCCACATTTGGGAGCAAGCAGCACATTCTGTTTGTACTCCCACGCATTTGGCTGTCATAAATAGAGCCACACAGTGCAGATGGTAGGAGCCTTTGGGAGCCAAACCAGCCATCAACAAGCAGACTTATTGATTCTCTGTAGCCTGAGAGATACAAAAAGCAACGATTGGGGCAACTGGAGTGTCTAGTGAAGGGTCTGCATATCTTTAAATAAGCGCACACACACACACACACACACACACACACACACACACACACACATACACACACACACACACACACACACACACACACACATTCGTTCTCCAACATGACAAACAGATGCCACCCTCCTCGCTTTTCTCATCCAACCCACCCACTCTATACAAGATTACACAATTTCTGTGAGAAACCCGCAAACAACTGTTTCCTTCACACATTATTGTGTCGTGTGTGAAGGAAACAGTTGTTTGTGCTGTCATGGCTGTAGTGTGGCACACACAGACACATGCAGATGTAGCTTTCTGAATTGCTCTGTGTCCCCTTCAAGCCTTACTATAATCTGCAACTTTAAATTATTTGTGAGTACAGGAATTGGAAAAGTGCTCTGTAAAAATGTTGATGATCGATTATTTTGATGTTCTCACATCATAAAACTCATACTTTATCAAACATTTATCTTTTTAGTATTAAATACTCACTTCCTGTTGGTTTAAAAGATGGCTGGTTTGGAGTATAATCTCTCTCACACAGAGCTTGGATTCATTTCAGTCACAATGGATTCCAATTGTGATAAATCCTCCGAGCAGAGTAAAGATTATCAAACAACCATGAGATCGCAGGGTCATAAATAAAGCTTTTCATAACATGCAGCGACGGCTTCTTCAGATGAAGACTGTGTGTTGAGGCACTGGTGTGCTTAGATTTCTCATGCTGCATTATCCGCATCTATATGCTCATCTTGTTACAAATACTTTCAGTCAAGCATCTGTAGTGTTTTAAAAGTTTAGTTTGTCAAAATTGGACTTGCACATGTATATAATGATGTCTATGTGTACATGACAATGCTTAAGATGGAGTATTGTTTTTCAGGTATGCATGGAATGAGCACAGAGTCACTAGTCTGCTGTGGGTCACAGTCATTTGCACACAGTGATGAGGGCTGAGGTTTTACAAAGGAGCATTTGGTTTTAAGAACAAAGGGGACTGGACCACCTGTGGTCTGGGGGAATCTCCCTCCTGTGAGGAGGAGAACTGAATAACAATTTCTTCTAGGTAAAATATTTTGTTTGTAAACACAGGAGGGCGGAGTGAGGACTTCAGGTACCGAAAAACATAAATGTTATGGAGCCTCTTCAAATCCTGCGCCAAAGAGAGACTCCGCCCCTGTGGGACTTTTAGCCAATCGCATGCCGTAGATTTAAACCAATGAGGCGAATGAGCGCAAAATGCTGGGATGTTAAAACCAGATTGTAGATTCCTGTTCGAGGTCTTTGAGCTGAAGCGAGAAAGGAACAGTCTGTGGAGCGGAAGCTCAGAGACCCTCAGCTGAGTAATGTATACTGTACCACCATTTGAACTTTTATTAAACCGTTTATTATACCTCATTGATTTTGTATTTCTCTTCGCCATGAGCACCCGAGGTTCTAAGAATACTTTACACATCTAACTCTGTGACACTTAGAGTTACATGTGAATATCCACATGTTAAAGATATGTTCCTCTCAAAAACAGTGTTTTTAATAGGCTGCAAGACGTTGCATGATATTACCTCACTCTAACTTTGGCCATTTTCTGTTTCTTCACTGTTAAAGTGAGAAATAATTGATGTGCTATTGCTTTTTTCTAGAGCTGTGCATACAAACAACTTCACATTCAAAACTGCTCCTCCTTGGGTCCTCAGCAGTACACCTGCAATTTAGCGCATGTATAGATTTCCAAAGAAGCATATCCGTCCCTTGCTTGACATCACCACCGCTGGTATGAAGTAGAGCATGGATTTAATCAGCTATGGTACTTTGGCGGTGAGGACGTTTTATATTAGTATGGAAAAACATACACATTTGAGTTGCAATGGCACTGTTCCTGTCGGCGATACGCTCATGCTTGTTAACTCCAGGGAAGTGAGGAAGAGTTCAGTTAGTACATCCAGAATCCAGCAGCCAAAGTGACCTGCAGTCAATGAGCCACAGACAGATCTTGAGGACATACTCTGCAGAGCCCTGAAGTCTTGTGCTCTTCACTTGTTAATTCAAAGTTTATTCATTTTGATATCAATATTGTCCAAATTGCACGAGTAGCCATTCATTGCTGTAATAGTTAGATTCCATTGTTAGTGTTCCTAAAATCATTTATATGAGGGTTTTGTGAACTGCCAGCTACAGTGTGGTGACGGACTGGTTAAGTTAGGAAACTAAAACTACATGGTTCGGGTTATGAAAAGACCATCCTCATGGTTGAAGGAATAGTTTTTATTTTATTTTGGGAAATATATATATTTTTAATATTTAAAAAAAGTAAGATGAGAAAGTTTAAAATATGTATACCATTCTCATGTGCTGGATTATATATTGGCCAGGAGCAGTCATTTCCTGGACTCTCTCCTGGATCCAGCACATAACTTTCCAGTAAAACCTCAATGTTTAATATTTACACATTTGTTTATTCACGGAGAATGCCATCAATCTTCACATCTCACTCTTGACAAGAAATTAAAGAAGCGTATTACTCCAAATGTCATACTATTCTTCTAAAAGAAACCTGCGTCCTCCTCTTGTTTCAAAGTCACATACTTTGTATGCTCAACGCACCGACTGCCTCCTTCGACTTTCTGTGACGGTATTATTTGCAAGAGTTTGCTTTTAAGGAAAGAGTAAACAGAGGTCATTTAAACCTTCGGACAAATTACTGATGCTGTCGATGTCCTGGTGTAGACGGTCTCCAAGGAGAAATGAATACCTGGACTACGCTGCGTATTAATGTTTATATTTACAAAAGCATTCATAACATTTATTGAAACACTTCTTGTTGGCTCAACAGTGGACTGATGAGTCTGGATGAGAAGCTATTGTGGGGGAAACTCATTTATAATTAAGCGGCAGGTGTGCAGTTTTCTGATTGCATCAGGGAACCTATTAGCTTTTGCATCAAACAATCTCATCTCAGTGAATTAGTCTCAAACATGATGAAGAGTCTCTTCAACTCAATGACTGCATCAAGGCTTGTTGGGATTTAAAGAGAGAATGTGTGATGTTTCACCGGTGATGAGTTGCTGTTTCGATATTTGAAGTTGCACAAGTGCACAATCATAGATTACGGTCAGTGTTGGTTCATTCTTGACCTTGAAACTGCAGCTGACAAAGAAATCTCCACTCAAAGGCCTCTTATGGGCTTGTTCTGGAGCTTTTGACTGTCACAACTTCTACCTTTATTGAATTAGATGAGTTAAAAGCTCATTTTTATCTATAGTTTTGTATCGGATGTGTTTGCTCAACTGTCATAGATCTGTACTTACTATAGGTTAAGACTTGAATAACATGACTGACTGTTTACAAGGGGAGAGAAAATGATATTGAAACGTTCCCTCAGGTTGAGTCAGCTGTACTTATCCATCCATTCATCCATCCATCCATCCATCCATTATCAGCCGCTTATCCGGGGTCGGGTCGCGGTGGCAGCAGGCCCAGCAGGCTGACCCAGGCTTCCCTCTCACCCGCAACACTTTCCAGCTCATTCTGGGGGATCCCGAGGCGTTCCAAGGCCAGCCGGGAGATATAATCCCTCCAGCGTGTCCTGGGTCTTCCCCGGGGCCTCCTACCAGTTGGACCTGCCTGGAAAACCTCTAACGGGAGGCGTCCAGGAGGCGTCCAGGAGGCATCCTGACTAGATGCCCGAACCACCTCAGCTGACTCCTTTCGACACGAAGGAGCAGCGGCTTGACTTCAAGCTCCCTCCTGATGTCCGAGCTCCTTACCCTATCTCTAAGGCCGAGCCGGGCCACCCTACGGAGGAAGCTCATTTCGGCCGCTTGTATCCAAGATCTCGTTCTTTCGGTCACGACCCAGAGTTCGTGACCATAGGTGAGGGTTGGAACGTAGACCGACCGGTAAATGGAGAGCTTCGCCTTCCGGCTCAGCTCCCTCTTCACCAGGACGGACCGGTACAGCTCCTGTTTTACTGCTGCAGCCGCACTGATCCGCCTGTCGATCTCCCGCTCCACCTTACCCTCACTCGTGAACAAGACCCCGAGATACTTGAACTCCTTCGCTTGGGGTAGGCAGTTTGTCCACACCTGGAGGGAGCAATCCACCGGTTTAAGCTGTACTTATCTCCCATCTTATTATTGAAATTAACAAATTCATCAATGAAAATACTGGACGCTATTTTTGTGATAATGTGCTGTTCATGTACAGGACAAATCGTTTTTTTACATCAGAGAAAATATATCTATGAATCCCCCGCTATGGATCTTGAATATCTTACAAAAGTCAAACTGTGTTTGTGTGTCTTGAACAGGTGTGACTATGAAACTGATGGATGAGGTTGCCGGCATTGTGGCAGCTCGGCACTGCAACACTAACATTGTCACGGCCTCGGTGGATGCCATCAACTTCCATCGCAAGATCAACAAAGGTGAGGATGAGATGGAGAATACACTCAGAGCTTTAAGTCCCTGATACATAAGTTATCCACAGCTTGATGGACATGTACCTCCATATATGTACTGCAGTGTTGGCCAAAGGCTGCTTTTCTTTAACTTTTGCCATGTCCATTAGTAAACTGCACTCTCAAAGAAACTAATTACATGATGATGTGGAAAAACTCAGCGGTCTATAAATTCCACCTTAGACAGTGCTTTTTTAAATTGGGCTAGCCAACATCAACAGCTGTCCCACTGTTGCTAAACAAGATCCGTTTTGCTTTGTTGGGCTGCCGCTACATCTGGAAAACATAGCGCTGTTATGATTTAGCATTTTCCATTACCAGGATTTCTCTCTAAGCCGTTTCCTCACTGTTAAAGTGAGCTATTATTGATACTGTATTTTCAACGCTGTATTTTCACCCTCCATATGGACAAATTCTAAGCCTCTCATTTTAAAGTTAATTCAAGGATTTTGACAACACTATTATCCACTTAGCCTTTGACATCTTAATAGGAAAGAAATTGTCTTCTCACTAGAGTGTTATAGTAATATATACGGCGTTTCCATTCTCAAAGTTGAATGCTAGGTTAAAGGGTTCATTTTCAGCATAGTTTGGACAACACCGTTAGTATAAAGTGCTTTTCAGGACATTTAGGAGCAAAGATGAAGTACATAAATGCAAGAAAGAACCAACATACTCTTACAGATACACACTCACAGACAAACTAGATCAGAACTAGAGGAGTGTTAGAATAGGACAGATAATGTACTTGTTTCTTCATTGACTCATAATGTTATTAATAATAACATATATTTTACTGGTGAATTATCTTATCAGGTCGTCTTGCTAGTGGACCTTTTGACTACTGATGAATATGACTTGAGTAGTCAGATTGAAATGCTTTTGAAATAATAATGATTAAATACTGTTATTAAGAGAAAATGTTGGAAGGGCAAACAGCATTTTGACATTTAGATTTTGAAGCAATTGATCATTCGTCACGTTCATTAGACTTTCATGGAATCAAAATATGTCAAATATGACAGCAGCCTCTTCAAAGTGGTGTACAACAGTGTATTACATTCGTGGACTTCAGTTTTTCTCAGCTCAGTGTCTGTTTTTTCTATTCATGCGCTGGAGATGATGTGATCAACACATCCAGTGATAATATTCTGATGGTATGATTATCTCTGGATATTACGTTAACAATGGGCCAGCTACATCTCTGCCTATTGTTGAATTGTGAAGTGGAAAGAAAATGTCATATACTTTAGTTTTTCAAGTGTGCTAGGTCAGCTGTGATTCTACGGCATTTACAGTTCATGTATTTTCAAATACAGGTGCCTTTATTCAAGCAGGATAATTCACTCAATCCCAAAGTGTTTTTTTTTTTTTTTCAAGGAGGCCTGAGTAAAAATATTTTTTTTAGCGAGGGGGTCATTAAAACATTTAAAACACACCTTCCTGTGTTTCAAGAGCGAAAAACGGAACAGTACAGATGGGTTCAGATCCGTGTCCACATCTTTCAGCTGCTTCTAGTTGCTCTAGTTGCTGTCACCGTCTGTCCTCTGAGTTTAGGTGGTGGTGGTGACATGATTTCCCCTGGCTTCCACAGGGACTTAGGTGTTATGTCACCAGTAGATTGGTGGTGTGCTTAGGAAAAGAATGGTCAAGGATCAAAAGAAAAAATACTACTGGCATTGTGGGCTGTACCTACATTTTGTTGTTATATAAAAGAAAATAGTTTTTCCTTTCCATTATTTACTACTTCAAGCTAAATGTAGACATAATGATGCTTTCAGATATTTCCAGCATAAGTGCAGTCAAACACTTTAATGAATCTTTTAATGTTTGACTTCAACCTCGACTGCAGCTGTGCTGGTTTAACACCAGGCTTTGTTGTGTTTTAATCCCTCACAATTAAAGAGAAGAAAGACTAAATTCCTGAATAACTATTTCTCCATTCAATGGAGAAATCTCCATTCAACTCGATGCAAGAGACCAGGTAAAAAAAACACTAAAAGGCAAAAACTAATTTGTAAAGACCAATTAATACATTTTCAAAGTGCTTTACATCTATTTAAGAAATACATTGACTTTATTGTATCTACAAAATAAAAGACAATCATGGCTAAGGTGCCACACAAACCTGTGTGAGGCTGGAGGACCACACACCAGCAGGCAAAATAAACATGAAATAAAGCGAGATTGGACATCAAGACCAAGAACATTAAACAGACCGAGGTTTGTAGCTCCACATGACTCATGTGGAGGATGTTCAGGTCATTTGTTGAGACGTTTTTGGAGGTCCCGCTGTGTAAAGCTGGAACAATCCACTTAACTAATTGTTCAGATTTTCAGTCTTTTGGGGTCCAGCAGCAGAAATATCACTGGTTTACAATGCAAACAATTATAATCAGAGAGAAGAAACAAAATACCTGAATTTCAACAGGAGAAAAAAAAAAGAAGCTTTGTTTGAGAATGAACAAGGCAACTTAAAATGTCTTCATTTGCAAGGTCAGATCAATAATGATCCCAGCTGTTAAAGGGAAGTATGCTTGTATTTGGGGTTATTACTGGAACATGTGTGTTTACATAAATGCATGTAAACACACATGCTTTAAACAACACTTAATTTATATTTATGTTCTATCTGAATACCCTCTGTCTGAAACGCTCCGTTTGCGTTAGCGCTTGTCTCTTCACGCCGTCTGAAAAAGCCCATTTTGTTTGCGAGAAAAACACAATGCACCTTTGCAAAGGTTCTCAAATCGTGTATATTCCAAGGAGCTGCATGTGCATGGAAACAGTTGCCAAATCAGAAAGATTGTTGAATTACATGATTTATGACTTATGTGCACAAGCACTGTAAAGGTGAGTTTTTCATGATATATGCCACCTAACTTGCCACCACAATGACATCGTATCTTCCATGCTGTGTGACAAAGCTACATAATATATTCATGCACTTTATTTAGTGAAATGAAGAGAAAGATGGCACCATGGTTTAAAGCAGTGTGTGGTTGCATGCATTGGCAATGCAAAAGCAGGACAAAACTACAATTACATTTATTCAGGACATCTGAACAGAAAAAATAAAATTATAATGGCAAAAATCGTTAAATGTAGTGGGATTGAAGGTTAAGTGAGATTATGAATAATGTCAACAGAAGTTCTTAAGGAAGAGGTTAATTAATTGATTAATTTACACAATACAAACTAATAAAGTAATTGCATTTGCAATGTATGTGTGCGATTAAACAAATTATTCAATTAAGTTGAGCAAGAATGAGGTGATTGTGCTAAATTGTTATTTACTAATGACTATTCTCCTCATCTCTCCTCATCTCCCTGCATATTTCTCAACTAATTTACTGTGACGGTTTTCCTCTGTCTTTTGCATTTGTAGTTTACGAATATCTTGTCTGTGACACTTTTCATTTGCATGTTTTGAGACTAAACATCCCAGGCCGTGCGAGGGCTAAAGCATCAATGTCCCACTAATATGACATTTATGTTGAGTGGATTGATTTTCCATCGCAAAGACGTATGAATAGTTAACCTTTTGAATTTGGTTCTTATACTTGGTGTCAAACTCCAGCCTGAGAGGAGCTGCGACACTACTTGGAGTCTGCTAAACATTACAAAATGGCTGCAGTCATGTAACAGTTTGTGAGTCACTTGTTCATTAGTGTCTTCTAATGTTCTGCTCCTACACAGAGACTTGTTTCATTTCCCCCCCTACGACACAAAGTAAAGCCCTGAACAATAATGTGTGTTGTTTTGCTCTGAGCATGTAAGTCAGTGAGGTGCTGGCCATTGATGTTCCACAGGAGTGTTCAGTCGGTTCTTCTCCATTATCCACTACAGCAAAATGCCCATAGATACAAAGAAGAAGGAGAACAAAGGCGCAAAACTGAAAGGGGATGCTTTAGGGAGAAAAAAGGGACTGCTAAAAGAAGCATCATGAATACTCACAAATAAGTTCTTGTTCATTTCCATGTACAAATTGAATCAGGTAGTTTCTTGGTTTAGAATAAATGTACATTGCAATGTCTGAACATTTTATTTGATTCTCAGCAACAAAAGAATGTGTTTCTGGAGAAGTTGTCAGAAGTGAGGGCTGTTTTTTCACCTGCTTTGCCTTGTTCCCTTTTTTTGTCGTCTTCTCTGGTCATTCAAAGCTTTTTGTCGATAGAATGTTTTTCACAACCTGAGAAATATATTCACTTTGGTCCAATTGCTACGGCTAATAGAAAAGACGTAACTCTACTCACACAGACTGTCATTAAAATAGCAAATCTATGTCTCAAAGGCGGTACAACCCCAGCTTCGTGCGAACAACACGAGGCTCTGGCATGGACTCTCCTCACAGCAGATTAGCTTTATCAAACAGCTCCTCCGAGATGAGACTCTGCCAGTTTTTCAGGTTGGCTGACCTTCAACACTGCACATGCCCAAGATCTACTCTCTACATAAATCAATTATTAATCACGAAGGCCTAAAAACAAAATATCACCTAGTCTCATCAAGGCTCATTTTTTTGTGTAATGTCATTGAGCAAAGCACGCTTTATGGAGCCTAATACATCTGTGCCAGAGATAGTATACCTGAATGACACTCGATTCGCTCTCAGCAGTAACATGTAAAACAAGTGAGAGAATGGCCAGAAGTATTCTTTCACTTTTTTGATTTTGAAAAGTTGCCAAGGGAATAAGGTTGTTAAAAAGAAATCACAAGCAGTAGCCAAAGGCAGCAACAGAAATGTAGTAACAGTTAGTATATCATTTGGTATAGTGATTCCCACCTCACACTTCAATTAAGTATGTGTTAATGTGACTGAGAATGTTCAGTACTTATTGGGTTACTTTTGGACAATGAGATACATTTGTCCCTCCACATTTCCTCCAGCACATACACACATACACACACACACACACACACACACACACACACACACACACATACAGATGATTTTTAACAAATTAATTACATTGGCACATATAAACTCTTCCACATCTCTTAAAATCTACTCAAACCCTCCATTTAGTCTGACTGCAGGGACAGCAGGATGTTTATCAGTGCCTTCAAAATAAACCTTATGTTCCAAAATCAATTATGAACATTTTCTGATCTGATGTAGTGATGGTTAAGGACGAGTTACGTCTCAACAACATAACACAATTTAGCTGTTAGCAGGAGACTAGAAGCGAACCTTGATCGCTGAGGTCAAAGTCACACACTTGTTCAACCAACTATCATCCTAACGATGAGGACAGCCTTTAATCTCAGTCTGCTGCACCAGTGAAGAGATCCATCAACGGACAACTCATTTTCTTAGAATTCATTTGCAGCTTATACTTTGATTAAAGGCTTTTTTCATTTACCATACATATATTTCATTATCTTTAACTGTTTCATAAGATCTCAGTCATTGACTCCAGATCTGTCTCTATGGCAACAGCAGTAATAAAACAGTACAAGCACATGAAATAGAACAAAGAAACACTCCAGCAATGCCCAGTCCTATTGGTTTACTTTTCTTCTTTTTTTTTTTTTTACCCCTACCTGCAGTGACAAAAAGGAGAAGAGCACTTATTTTTGATGAGTCAAACACACTAGATGGATTAGATGGAGCTCAGGATGAAATCAAAAGAAAGGCTAGCAAATGCGGCCCTTTTTTTTAGGTTATAAACCAAAAAATGTGGCCCTTTTTTTGGTTTATTAACGTTAAAACCTTTAATGGATTTTGACTACAATGCAACTTAATTTTTTCCATGTTTTCAAACTTCCTGTGTTACTTTAAGCACATACACATTATTTGTATTGCTTTATTTTTAAAGGTCCTACTTTGTATTCATCTGAAAAGCTTGCCGTAGGAGAGACTGATTGGCTGAAGTTGTTCAGCTCTTCCAGCCAGAGATCAGCTCCCTGCTTCACTCTGCTGACTCCCGATGTGGAACTGACTTAAATAAGTTCATGATGCAACATTGTGAAGTAGATTGCAAGAGCAGATCCTGCATTTTCCTTGGCTGACTATACCAATATACCAGCTTATAGCTATCCATGAAGGTCCTTAGTTTGATTTCAGCTTAGCATTATTATTAGTCAATATTATTGTGTTCACACAAAGTTTTCAGGTGAATTCAAACTTCAGTCATTTTGGTGTGGGATAGTTGAAACACAATATTTAACCAAAAACAATTCTTGCAACATAAATAACAACAATATTAATTATCTATAGATGGCTGAAGGACAGAGTAGCGTGAATCAAACGGGATGATTTAAAAACATTAAACCAGTATACTGCATGAACGTCAAACATATTTTTTCCTCTTTTTCCTCATCTCCACCAGGCTGTGTGGTGACAGTGACGGGGCGGCTCACATTCGTCAGTAACAAGTCTATGGAAATTGAAGTGTTGGTTGATGCTTCCTCGCTGGTGGAGCCAGATAAATATCGCGCTGTCTCGGCCTTCTTCTCCTTCATCTCTCTGGACAAGGACAATAAACCTCTGCCGGTCCCTCCTCTTAAGGTTGGTACCATCCATTCTTTCTAAAGTATGTCATTAATTTGATCCTATACTACATTTACATAAACCTTAAAGATATTGAGAGTCAAACATAGATTTTTGGATGCATCCACCAAGTATGGCTTACTTTGAGCTCTTATTTAAAACCGTGGTGTCTTAGTCAGGCCATGGATTTGCTTCTCAATGCACCCTTTTTTTAGTTTTGTGTGCTCTTTTAATTGGAAACCTGGTCCTTGAACCTACAGAAAGTACTTTGCAGAGGAAAACACATTTTCACAGGCTAACAAAAATAAGTTATATATATATAAACATTACGAATTAAAATTTGACTCAAATTTGATTTGACTCAGTGTAATTAGTTACTTTCAACCCTGATATTAAACAGAATAGTATTGTCCAATTAGTGGCAGATTCCTAATCACAACACAATTTAATGTCTTCTTCTTATTCAGTAACTCAAGCTTCTGTTTCTCTACTTTTGCCATGCTAGTCACATTTCCTGTCAGTGACACCTGTGACTTTTGGAAAGCTCACAGCATGAGAGACACTGTCCTTAATTTGGCAATTTTGCACGTCAGTGTCTTTTCAGTGCATTAAATTATTTGCTGTTTCTGCGCATTATCCTTTAGCAGTGAGGGCTGAATGCTAATATCTCTCCAACATCCCTAGACATCTATGTCTGGCTGACTCGGCACTTCTTGTCAGCTTGTAAAGTAGGCATGTTTACCTGCTGCCAGGAGAGACACCTGCTGTTTGTTCTGGCTTGGCAGTATGCGTCGATCCAAACCCTGTTTACATGCAAACACTGTACACGCAGGCCATCTGTTTAACATTTACATTATTTCCTGGCGTCATTCGCACACTCTGATTGCCTTCGTGATGATGCCCTTAAAACCCGTCCAACTATTCTGCGAGATGAAGTCAGCTTGTCAGTGAGTGGGATTTAGACAGCAGAGGGGCCATTAAAATGGTTTCACAGCACTTCATAAAATAACATTAATCTTTAATTTGTGACTCAACAATTCTGTTTCATGTTTTTGGACATTTCTTGTTTATTGAAGGGTTTGACAATATGGTATGAACCAGTTTCTTAATAATTTTGGTAATGATAGCATTTACTTTGTTTTGATTTGGAGTCGAGCACCATCCCTAACAATGGTATGAGCTCGGGATGCTCCAATCTGACTTTTTCAGTTCCGATACCTGGGCTTTGGCTATCAGCCGATACCAGTGTTTTATTAATATGCTTTATGCCTGACTGTGGAAGTGACTCAGATCATTGTTTCATATCTAAGGCAACATTGCTTTACTAACATTTCTAAACTAAATGAAACAATTATATACATATATGTATTCAATTATAATGTTTTATTAAAAGGACAAATTTTACACCAGCGACTTGTAAATCTTCAGTAAAGCATGGTCTGAGTGGACAGATCCAGAGAAATTTGACAGACCAACAGCAGGTAATTATTCTCTCAAGCGCACACTTGTACAAAATTCAAAGAGTTTGCACTTGGGCTAATCATTCAACTTTTAAGTATATGCAAAGTACTGAGAAAGCCAGGAAAATGCATTCAAAGTGAAGACCAAGCAACAATATTTTAAGTAATAGCTATCTAGAACAATGCTGTTTTCTGGGTTAGCCACCCTCGATCCTCTTACCTGAACCTAAGCATGTAGACAATATATAATATAGTATGCATACTACAAATGGCTGTCTAACTCAACCTAAGATCCGAACAGAATTGTGGTGCATAAAAGCATGTCTTGCTGGAAGGAAGCCAAGCTCGGCCTCCAGGATGAGAATTAAGCATGGGTGGTTGTTATAGGTGGGTTGCCAAGTGCTGCATTGACCCCTCTTACCATAAACATTGACACACTTATGAAGACGTAACATCAGCCTTCAACACCATGACACATCTATTTGAAAGCAGACTCCTCTCCTTCTGTCCCTGCCAGACTGAAAAGTGCATCTAATGTGCGTCACCGCTGGTCGGTCTTTTCAAAAGCTCCCGTCAGTCTCTCAATTTCCATTTCACAAAAACAGTGTTTGGTTTGCTCCATTGTCTGCCTCGGTCCACGCATTCATTACCTGGTTTTCCATCTTGCACAAGCTTTTGTTTTCATGGCAGGGAATTGCAGCAATGATTAGAGTCTTTGTAATTTCTCTGTTCACCTCAATTTTATGAAAAGAGAGGCAAAAAAACAAAATATTTCCTGGTAATTTTAATAATTCATCCTCAACACTATAAATGGAGATCTAAATGGAGGGAGGGCTGCCGATGCTCTGATGTAGCATGTCAGATAAACAAGGGCAGGGATAGAGAAATGTATGCATGAAAATGTTAGATCGGGAGGCAATATAGACCGAGTGAATGTGTGTGTGAAAGGAAGACAAATAAAGCTCTAGTGCATGTAGGTTTGTGTGTGTGTGAAGGAGCGGGCTGAGTGGGCTTTGCGTGAAGAGTTGCACATGCTTGAATAGATCTCTGAGCACTAATTGCGAGTGTTTATTCATATGAGTGAGAGAAGGAGGGCGAGGCTCAATTGGGGCTATTTCTGGCTTTATCACTAGTCACTGAAGGCTTTAACATGGAACAAGACTGAAAACAAGGGAGTGACCATCTAAACTCTATTGATGAAGGAAAACCTATTCTTAGATGTTTCATCACATGCAGGGAAAAAGTTCAGCACGTCAATCCAATTAACACCTGGAGATGGGACTGTGAAGAATGGAAATGCGATGATGACATTAATTAGCCTAGTAAGACCAGAAATGCTGAGTTGAACAAAGCGCAACAAACACTTGGCCTCCCTGTCCTGCTATTTGATTTTTACCCGAGGAAAACTACCATCTATTATTCTCAGCAGTCTTATCCAATAGCATTTACTTGTTATATTAACAAAACAAATTTGAAATAAGCTCATTTCCCAAAGTGCCAAACTATTTCTTTAACAGAGCTGTATTTAATATTCAGGGCATTAATCTAGCAGCAAACAACTATTCTATATGTAGAGACATAGTGGAGTAACCTGAGCAGAGAAGGACGTTGCTCTTCTTCCTCTTTGTGTGTTGTTTTACGGCGGTAACAGATGGTAATGCCGTCCTGATCAATGGAGTCTTTGTGAGAGGGTAGCGCCCTCTGGTTCCCCCTCGGCTAAGCACTGTTAGCTCCGTCAGCACTTTTCAGAGTTTGCACTGATGGCGCCATTAGAAGCGTTGGCCACATCAAAATGCTCCCAATCTGGGATCTTGCACCTTTTAAATATCAAATTATCTTGTATGATTTTCTAAAAATAAATCTGTCTTCATGTCCTCCGTATTGGCCGATCTTCCTTATTCAAGAAATCTGACTTTGAAACCTTAATATTGATAACCTGTTTGCACTTTAAGATATCATTTCTAAAGTAGTTCAGAGGGTCAGGTTGAGTCTCCTCCTCCTCCTCCTTTAAAGTATTTATATTGTCACAGAATATTTTATCTTTCTTTTACATAATCCTGTTCAACTGTAACATAAAAACACATCCATGTCAAACCTTTGTTAATTAAATTTTCATGGCATCGCCTCCAGTTGTGTTCTATAAATAGCCAGATTGAAAGGACGGCTTCTGCTATTTTTGACTGCAGGTGATTTTCCCCTCATTCTCTCATCCTCGCTTTCTCTTCGGTGAGCTCGCTGTGTTTACTATTTTTAGATTTTCCTCTTTTAGCTCAGCAGGGGGGAGGGTTGTCACCAACGTAGCACAGTGTGGGTAATGCTGAAGTGGGTAAAGAGGACAGCATGAGCAGAAGGGAGGATATCGGGGATGCCTCGCCTCTCTGCAGCAGTGCCCTTAAAAATGACTGAAATAATGTATGTGCACGCTGGGCCAGCAGAGAAAGAATCGAAAAATGCCTGGAAGCACTTTTGACCAGCGTATGTCTTTGTTGTGTTTCTGATGATTTTTAATGGGGTAACAGTCGCCTCAAGGTTAGCAAAACTGGCTTGTAACCAGAAGGCCAGCACTTTGCATCCTCAGCCAGTGGCCAGTGCATACTGAATACCAGCTGTTGGTGGAAGGATGTGGTTGTACTGAGAGTGGAATTGCGCCACAGTATGAATGAAGAAGTTGTTGCTCAAAACTTGGTGCACATTTAGCGGTCCTTCTGCAGAGACATTTAGGTTGAACTATATAGTTCACGAGTGAATTAATCTTAGTGAACATACAGAAGGGTTGGTACTTAAATCTTGCTTTCTTCTTGTTCAGTGTTTCATAATATCTCTTCTATTCTTCCATCATTTCCCTCTTCTTCTGCCTTTATTCATCTATCCTACCCGCCTCTCTTTATTTCCATCTTTCCTCACCCTCTTTCCTCCATCTCACTCCCTCCTCCCTGGCAAAGACTCAGCTGGCCTCCCGTGACACAAAAACAAGCCTGGTTGTCATAGCAACCTCCTGTAGTCCACATGGAGTGATGCACATTTATTTTTAGATGCCTCCTATTCAAGACAATCAGAAACGGGTTAACGGGTACACTTGTGCCAGAGTGGTGCCAGAGTTGCAGATATTTCTGACCGTGCTGTAATCCAAGGCTTGACACGTGGAACGTATCAACCCTTGTTTTCGTTGCGCCTCATTCCATGGTTAATTATGAATATTAAGCATTTTGGATTTTACCTCATATCCTTTTTTTGGTATTCTCAATTTCATCCAGCTCTCGGTCAGTTTTTTATTTCCAACATGTCCTATAGTGACCCTCAGCCGTGCCAGAAAATTATAGCAAAATTGTTACTTTTAATTAAATATACAACACAAAGTTCAATACAAGGATGAGTACTTCGGAATGTGTCACTGTGTGTTTGTGTATTGCCAAACATTTTTCAAACAATACAAAAGCAATGTGCACAGTGTTGAATGACTTTTTCAAGGTTGTGATTTGGGTCCATCCATTTCTAAAAATCTACTTCGGACTTGGTACTATCTCAACTAGATGATTTTGTTCAGTGAATGTCTTGTTTTATTTTACTCAAATAGATGCCTGTATTGCAGTTAAAGCTCAGACGCATTTGAGAAATGCACTTTGGGCTAATTGTGCTTTCAGTGAGATAAAATATGTTGTCAGAAGAAAACAAACCCAGAATACAGCCATGCCAAAATAACAATGACAAATAGCCATTAGTTGTTTACATCACATTATTACTGACACAACTCTGCTGTTACTGAAACTGGGATTAAGCTCAGATTGAGGAAATTGTGATGATTGTTTTACAAGCTGAACGACAGACAGAAAAAAAACTTATAGCGTAAAATATGAATCACGACTGAACAGATGGATCCACAGACAGAGGTCCTTTCCGCATCCAGGAAAAGTCAATGTGGAGTATTTGAAACTATTTGTTTTATATCTCCAAATAAAACACATTTCAGCATTGTCTAAAATGTCATCCTTTGTCTATGAGTGTATCTCTATCCCTGACACACATTAACACATAGGATAGTATTTAGACTTATGTGGAGGTTAATATCTCAGCTGTTGTTTTTGTAGCGCCGTTGCTTACTGCTGCCTTTGAGCCTCTGGCATTCGGCAGTGCCACTGATGCCCCGTGCCCGCTCTAATAACAGCTCGTGCCAACACAAAGGAACCCCTGTGGCACTTTGCTGGCATTGTCCGATCAGTCCCATTAACGAGCCTTGTCCCTGTTCCAAGTTTACATAATTTGTCACGGTCCATTCAGCGGTCCACCTAATGGACGACCAGCATGCCAGGTGAAACAGCTGTTATTCTTGGCCGTTTGACCCGGTCGGCCAAGGCTCTGGTGCCTGACTTTGTCTTGGTCATCGGTGGGAGACATTCAAATGAATAGTTTCATGTGTTTGTAACAAATATGTGTTTTTATTTATTTATTTATTAGCCACACTAGTAGCATGACTCTAGGGATGTCGGTTTACTTCGGTCCCGACGAAAATACCTCAACGACTATTGGCTGGATTGAGATGAAATGAGAGACAGGCCTCCACCTCTGCAGTAGCAAATGTTTGCATGCTAACATGCTGTACTAAGATGGTCAACAAGATCAAAGAGGAGCCATTGTACTTTATACAATGTGGGCCGTCATTCTTGCCATATTTAACATACAGTCACATGGATTGCAAAGTTATTGCTCAATACATGCTCAGTAATTGCACATGAATTGTAAAAATGAATGCGATTGGAGCCATTTAAGTTGAAGACATAATAAAACAAGAATGACTGCTTTTAGCAGGGTTCTGTATCAGAAGGTGATGATCCTGCGTAATCATAGTTATTAGACAGGAGCCACTGTGTGAATACCAATTACATGGGTACACCAAAAGGACATTTTGAGCCTAGCATTGAATTGTCACATTGGGTTATGTAAATGTGATCCGCATGAGCATAAACATTGCATGCACGTGTGCAGCCTAGCACAAATGCACACAAAGTATAAGCAGGACAAATAATGGGTACACCTAGACACATGGACAAAAAAGTAGAAACACCAGTATTAGGACTTTGTGTATGTGTTAGCTGCAATGTTATGGTTCACAGAACTAGCCATTGTAAACAATTATTAGAAAGGATAATGTACTTTGCATTATGCTTAAACCAGCAATACATGTTATGGAGAATCAGAATGACATTATAGTGCAAGTCTGTCCAGTTGGTATTTTGTTGACTTTTTATCATGTTAGCTACTGACACCTAGAATCAAATAGCTGTTTATCGTTTGTAACGGCAGAGCTATGCAACTGTTACTTTTCACTGATTCTTCTGATCAAATGTGGTCCCGTTAGTGTTTTACTTGGATGTGGTTGCATGGCTGCAGTCCCTCTGAAGTATTTTTGGGCTTGTAATGAAATGATTTTAAACCAGTGTGTTGTGTTAAATGATCGATGTATTTGCCACGAGGAATAGCTGTGCGAAAGTGGATGATTTATAAACCTCTGTTTGGTGTCAGACTCCCAAATCAACTTGTCGGGTCTTATTTCAATACTGTAATGACCAGCTCCAGGTACGTTTTCCTGCTTGCAGTCAATAGGAAATGTTAACTAGTTGCCTCATATTCCTGCCTGAATAGAGACAGGGTTATACACTGACTCAAACAACTCAAAATATATTATAATAATAAGAAACCTTAGCTATCGGCCTCCCAATATGGTCTCTAAGGATATGCTTGCTTTCAGCGTAGTGTTAACACATGAAAAGCATCATACAACTATTTCACTGTCACTTGTTACAATATGCAGCAATGAGACATTACTTAAATGCTCTACTTGTACTTGTTATGTTAGTACATTTGTCTCATATGATCAGAGAGCAACACTTGTTTTGTCTGTAAAAAATGGTATTACAGTATTTCTTATTTGATTTTGTATCCATGACTTGGATGTGTGACTGTAGACAATCAGTAACTTTCACACACTAGAACAAGACTCCACAGTTCCTGATGTTGTACCTTTTGTACAAATGTGGAATGAGGAAATTCAAGTTTTTGAAAATGAGATTGTCTAAACACCACTTCTGTTTATGTAAATATTTGAAAATACTGGAACTGTGGTGAAACTTGGTCTCTCTCTTTTTTTTCTTTTTTTTTTAAAAGTCAATGAACTGGAATTATCCATTACTTTTAGTTCAATGGCAAAAGCAAATTTGACCGAGCAGTATGTTGAGTGTTATGTAACCAGCATACAACAAACCCACCAATACAGTTGTATGCTCCTGCACCAGATCTACAGAGATAGATATTCTGCTGTTGTGTTTATGGCACAGCAAACTATATTTTAATATTCTCATCATATTTGTGTCACGACCCCTCAACTCTTCCCTGGCGTGGTGTTTTGTCACATCCGTTACCGCCCTGCTCTCTCCACAACGTTAAGGCGCCATCTGTCAGCTTTGCACCCAGAGTGCTGCTGAGTGGCAGGTGCTCTTGAATCTGCCAACCACCTGGTGTGTGCAAAGCAAAGAGCCTCCATCTGAACAGCTCATTGACGTTGGCATTCACAGTTTTACATACGAAAACATGCGTGTGTGTGTGTGTGTGTGTGTGTGTGTGTGTGTGCAGGCTCACATACAACCCACTCCCTAAGAACAGTGTGCATATGAGGGAGTGGGGACTCGTGCAGCACTATAAAAGTTAGTGTTGACACTTTCCCCGGTGGTGACATTGTTGTCTAAGTCACAAAGTTGCCAGGCGATCTAAATAAACCGCGCAGGCTATTCCTCCCACGAATCAGCAGCCAAACTTAGCTAAGTGAAGGAGAACGAGAAGATTTGTTCTTCACAGACGTGAAAGTGCTGCTCAAAAGAATCCCCGGATGTGATGATGCTATCAATATAACAAATAAAACCAATATATTTTGGACATCTATGCTGGAACTGATTATTATAAAATCATATGCATATGACACCATGTTATGGAAGTAAATTATGGTGCTACAGTACAGTGCAATCATTCTGCAAAAAGCATTAGGATCCATTTGGCTGGGAGCTGTGAATATTTACATCCATATTCATAGACTCTGCGACATAGTTTGAGTTTCCTTATCATGGTTACAATATTGGTTACGGGATATATTTACCTGTTTGTGGCATTAGATCATAAGCCAACAGTCATAAAAATTCCTAACAATTATTTTTTAGGTAACTTTAATGTAATATTCTCAGCTAGTTACATGCAGTCTGGTAAATAGTTGTGCTGCTGATAATGTTGTATCATTATATATTATATTTCACGATCAAAGTACTGAACTCATTGACAGAGTAACTGACTGACATCCCAATCCTTATTCCTTGCTGCCATCGTTGCTTAAATATATAATTTGCTGTAGACGACACATACATTCACAAGGCTCTGCATTGTTGCACATGTTATTGTAATGACTTGACATTCATGAAGTTTAGGGACTTTCAAATGGTTCAGTATCTTGTAAATGTCTTCCAAATGATTTCATGGGGTTTCGTTGAACTTTACCTAGATGCATTCTCCAATACAATACAAAGCCTATCCAAGTTTCAATCGTTCATTATGTATTTTATTAAGAAGATAAATGACAATCACAATTGCACAGACTAGTAAATTAGATTAGAGCGTCGTGCCCACCGTTAGTGTTATAACCGCAGGGGAAGCATTCAGGTGCTCAAGATGTGTAAATGATGAATGTGTCTGAAAACTAATCTTTTGTCTTATCTTTGTCTTTTCTTCAGATTGATGGAGAGGACGAGCAGAGACGCTTCGCCGAAGGCAACGCACGTTATAACCAGAATAAAGCAAAGAGACTCGCAGATAAGGAGCGCAAGCAGTGATGCCGCTGCTCAACAGAGTAAAACGTCTTCTGCGACAGTATCAACCCCACACAACACATAGAGTATGAAGGAAATAAGAAAACCTCTCCCCATTCTGTAATTGTAGAATCCTGTTAAATCTAATAAAATATAAAAACGTCCTGTGCTATGCACCAAAGTGTCCACATATGGCTCTATATGTATTTAAAATTAAGAGTATTAAGAGTCTTTTATTTTGGGGATATTTGTATTGATATATATATATATATATAAAGACAATTCATCATCCAAAGTGACAGTCTGACTGTAAACGTAAGATAACTATTTTATTTTCGGAAGATTTTTAAGTACGAAGACTTCATGTTTGGTGTCAGTGCAAAGCGATAGTCTGAGTGCAAGGAAAAGGATGAATAAGTGAGTGAATAATGATGAATAAAAGATCCAAGCGTGAGTCTGGGGTTCTCGCCTCGTGTCCTTGCTAGTTTGATAATGATGATGATGATGATGTCATTGTCTTGGGCATGCCTTGGCAGAGAGGGCACACGCTATCCATCTTTTCAGCACAGTGTCTTTCACAGAGAAATCAGGGGAGCTCGGGGGCTTTGACTCAACTCACATCTCTCCCACGCCCGCCCTTCGCCTTTCCTCCTCGCCGCTCTCCTCCTCCTCTGCTAGTCTGTCACACTCTGACTCCAGCGATCACTCTGCCTTAACATTGTCTCCTTTCCCTCTCCTGCTCAGCGTCATATCCTCATCCATCTCCATTCTCTTGCAACGCCACTTCCTTCCTCCTCTCATTTACTCAATTTGTCCCTCCGTCTCCCCCGGTCTTCTCACTGTCTCGCTCCCTTTGTCTCCACATGAGATGTGAGGACTCATAGAAAGACATGTATCTGTATGGGCATCTTTCTCTTTGCATATCGCCTGGGTGTGTCTATGTGTGTACAAAGACAGATTAGAAAGATGAATCGAGGTCAGCAGCAGCCAGTGAGAAATCAATATCTTTATAGCCAGGCGGGGACTGGAAAGGCTGTGATTATTTACCTACCATAAGAACTCCTGTTCAAATATTTAGCAGGATTGGTTTTTCATTTTGGTATTTAAAGCACTCTTAGACTTTAGGAGGACTTGGTGGGTTTCAATCCTGTGCAACAGATGGAAAGGACTAATTTGAGATCAAATTTAAAGTGAAATTTCAAAGTGAGCAAGCGCTGTAAAGGACAGAGGCTGACGCAGGTCTAAACCTCAGCAAAAGGCCTTTTTGTTTGGACCTTTATTCTTGCTCGTGCTGTTGTCTTACACAGACAGACACTGATTTGTCATTGGATCTTGAAGGTTATTGTTTTTTTCCCTTTGTCCCTCCAGCTCAGTATGTGTGCTTTTTATTTCCCTGCTGAAAACGAAGTTAGGCTCAAGCTGCACCAGGGGGATATATCTATTTTTAACCCGAGTGAAGTCAAGGCATCTTCTGGGAGAAGGAGAGCACAGGAGAAACTCAGTCCAGGGAGATGGGATCCATTTCAGATGGCAAGACGAGACTCATGAGCAAATACTATGAGAAAATATGAGCTTAGAGAAAAGCATCTGCCAGAATTTCCCTGTACAGAGAACATCTAATTTCCTATCATTCACAACAATGTTCATTACTGTCTTTGGCTATTACAGCTGGCAGCAGCTGGCTTTTATACGGAGGGACCATAGAAAGGGACAAACACAATATGGTAACCATGGTTACTTATGTGGAAGAACAGACTTGAAATGGAAGAGATGACATTATCAGAAATAGATGTTTCTCTTCCAGGTAAAGCTGCTTTAAATAATGAATGTATCACATGCAAATCATGTTGCTGCTTGCTGCTCATTAACTTCAGTATTTAATCCGCGCTGTGCATCAGAGGAAGCTGCATGACAAACTGCTTTTTCCCCATCAGAGAAGAATGAAACAAAGGCAAAAAGCTGATCTCATGTTTTCCTCCTGTTTCCGCATCTAAATTAGCAAACTAACAGCCCCCTCACATTCTGTATCCCAGAGTAGAGAGACTGACATGGCTACCTAGAAGATGAATGATCCGCTAGTGCATGAGAAAACCATTATGGACTCAGAAGGAAGGATAAACGATAAAGCGAGACGACCCGCTTTGCATTTTTTCCACAGCTTGGGAACGTCTCCATCGTCAGTCATTTTCTGACAGCGGGGGCCTTACTTGCACACATGAAACAAGACACAGAAACCGTGAACCGTGTGCACATTATACTTCAAGGTCACTCGTGAAAATAAGTCTGTCAATATTTCTATGAAACACTGCTTCTGTTGGGTTTTGTTGGCAGCAGTTGCAGGTGCTCAAAGATGTCAGCTTCACATAGTAAACGGTTAAACAACCCAATATTTCTTTGTTTTTTTTGTGCTTTCTGGAACCCCTTCACAGAGCAGAGATGCAAGTCCTACATTCAGCTTTCCTCTGTTATCTGGGCTTGGAGCCAGAAGGGCTTTCCTTGCAGAGGAGTAGGTGATGGGCCGTACTTTGTCTGGCCTGGAACCTCCCTTTTTGTCAGCCACAAGGGACCTACTGGGAGGACTTAATTAGGCTACCTCTGACTGCAAGGCACACAGAGTCCTCCACACAGAGAAGTGGGAATGCTGACAGGACGTGGAAAAGTAGATAGTAAGACAGCACATCAGCAGGACAATCAAGTATTAAAGAGCTGCTCTGTGTGTGTTTGTTCGTGTGTCTGTGTGTGATGTGATGTGTGATAGTGGAACTGACGGTGAGAGTGGGGGCAGCACGGTGCCAGTGGAGCCAGTGGGCGGGAATGCCTTCTGTTACTTTTTACTTCCAGGTCACCTAGCATCACACAGGAGAGGCTAGAGATGGACAGTCTGATTCTCTTAACAAACCCCCTGTCATGTCTGCTTCTAATGATTGACTTATTTAAGTCTAAAATACAAAAATAAAGCATCCACGACAGGGTACACCTACCCCTCTGTCTTTATCCACACACCATTATTATACCGTATAGACATAGACCTGCTCAAGTTGTTCCACAAGCTTTATCAGAAACAATTTTAACTATTAATAGAAATATGCTTGATTTGTTCTCTGCAAGCCATTCATTACATGTAAGGAGGCCAGACTTAATAAATGAGCATTGTATTTCTGTAAATGGATTACTAATTCATGCACCTTCTGACTGATTTTCTAAAGCAGTCCTGACTCACTTTGTCCTGACAACTTAATAATGAACATCTTTGAGATCAAGGTAGATTAGGACCAGCTCCTGCAGAGTCAGATGCATTCAAATGTGACACCGCTGCTCACTGAAATCTTAGTATGGACACGTTTGTGAATCAAGCAAAAAAAAAAAAAGTGAATATCTGCCACCATGAAGAATTGTTTTGAGTTCTATTGTACGCACGCACGCACACACATAGTGAACTTCTATTCTTTCATTTGGCTTTCTTCCTCCAATGTTGTGTTGCATCAAAGGGTCTTTTCCTCAGCTTATGTTGTACCTTTTTTTTAAGAAGTTTTATGAAGTGACAACAATGAGGGGGGTCTTGTGTAACAGTGTCAAACTGAGCCCGAGTCCTCAGTGACGGATGTTGACCATATACTATCATAACTGTTGAGGTAAGCTGTTTATTTTGCAGCTATCTATAATGTATCCATCGAGATAAGCAACATGACTCAGACAACCAGAGTTTAAACCCAATCTCCAGTTCATCCCAACCATTTATTTGGAAGTGAAACCAACATTTTGTCTGTGTTATAACTGTTCATTATAACTGCACACAAAATGGCATACTTGCAAATCCGGGCAGGAGGTCAAAGGTGAAGTGTTATGGAAGATATAATAGCTTTTGGTAAGACACACAACTTGAATGTTCTTCTTTGTTTTCACACTTGAAGGTTAACCAGCTAAATCTAAAAACATCCGTCCATGCTAACAGACATTTCCATCACCAAAAACATGGTTTTGACAACAGGACTTAACTATGGACTTATTTTAAACCAAAAAAATCTAAAGGTTTGTTTGGTTGTTATTGTAAAAAAAAGAAAGAAGAAGAAATAATAACCTAATATAACTGCATGTAATAACTTAATGTACCACATTGTGTCTGTGTGTGTGTGTGTGTGTGTGTGTGTGTGTGTGTGTGTGTGTGTGTGTGTGTGTGTGTGTGTAGCTTATCTGTTTTGATGAATGGGGAGCAGCGAGGACGTGCGCTGCTCATCTGACCATCCACCAAATAAATGAAAATAATCCTTATAATGGAGGCAGTAACCAACGCACCAGGGACCTCTCTGTGTCTCTGCTCTCATGGAGGCCTATTCGTTTTCTCACTGGGTACAATCTAGGCCCCGAGGGAGGAAAGCCGCTCTTACAGAATCATCCAGGATAGGAGTCTTACATAACAAGTCATATAATGTCAATGAAAAGAGCTCATTTAAAGGAGCATGAATAACATGAGAAAATAATGTGCATTCATTGATACGAAAGGTGCAATGTAGATGTTTGGATGATGATGATGATGATGATGATGATGACGATGATATAAATGGAAGCTATGTGGTCAATTATATTCACGCTTATTGCTAGCTGCACAAGGGCCACCATGGCCATCTCTTGTTTCCATCTTCTCTCGGTGGAAGGAAGCTTAATGAAATCAACTCATTCAAATGAGACCTTTAATGAAAAATATGCCTTCATGTTCATTCAAAGGTTGCAGGAGTGAAACGGCCTGTTTTTATTCAAAGCCAGCGTGCAACATACAGAAGCAGTTCTCGCTCAGTCAAAATGCCGACCTCTTTTCCATGAATTATTTCTTATTGCGGTTCACTCCCACGGCCACGGAGCGTCTGACCCGCGCACGAGCCTGTGCTGTCGGGGGCGCGCAGCAATCATGCCTCATCCGTCGCACGCCTCGCTAGTGTCGGAAAATAGAAGGAGACGTTCGTCTTTTCCCTAAAAAGAAATTGCCCGCTCTTTCAGTCCTCGTGCTGTCGCGCAATCGCCCGCTTCGTGGCGAAGAAGGGAGCATTTGTATTCAAAACTCGTCCATATTTGTTTTGTCATTTGTTCTCCCGTCAGTGAGACAAAGAGAGGGAACAAGACACAAGAGGAGTACAGCTGTGCTGATGTGGTGATTCAGTTTCAGGGCTCATCCTTCATTTCGCAGGTCATTCCTTTAAGTTGATGTCGACACTCCTGAAGCTGTTCGGTTTGGGGATGTAAACGACACTTTGCGGGACCTGAACTGATGCGACCCAACGAGTGTTTTCATTCGCCGGAACAATGAGCCCCATGGGAGCCCGAAACGTCTCGTGAAAGGTAAGATAAGACTCGCACAGCTGATTACGACAATGCCAGACTCACTGGCGCTCCTTTGGATAGGTGTATGCTGAGAAAACAACGAGGCTTCATCCAAACAGGTGGTGAAAAGTAAACCAACAAATTTCTATGAAGGTGTAACATTCCTGTGGACCTGCTGTGCAAATCTGACCTATTTGGAGGGTTGCGTTACAATTAATTTGCATGCAACACAAATTTGGACGAGGACGTGACCTAATTGAAAGATTGAATTACAAACATGTCATAGGCTATACTATATGCAGTTATACACTCATTTAACTGAGTGAACAGTGTATTTCTGTATTAAATCAGTTTGGCAGCTACTCAGAGCTGCCAGGTCTGAGATGACTAGAAATGACCAAGATTAGTCACTTGAGAAAAACACACCATCATTTGAACGAATACCCAGGTAGTGTACTTACATTGACTATAGCAGTTTGTGACATAAGCATATTGAGTTTCCTGCCATCACAAAGCGTATCACACATGCAAGAGGGACATGTAAACGGGTGCAGACAATTTCTGCAATGTGCTGAGCACAATCTCAAAGCTTCACACCATATTTTATTTTTAAGTAATGCCACTTCTTTGTTTCTTTCTAGCCGTTTTATCAAAAATGTATTTGCAATATTCATGCACGTGATTTGCTGTTACTCAACCTTTTTAAAATGAAGCTGAAAAAAAGTAAGTTTTGCAGTTCAGCTTGAGAGAAGTAAAACAATCAAGAGACACGAGTTAGACACCTGGCGGAGTTCCAATCCAACTAGTATGTTTGGAATGAAAGCATTGAGTATAGCCACATATTGCCATTATAACAGCGCTCACATGATGGACTTAACATGCCATTTCTGACACTGATGAGGACATTCACAACTTCTACACCAAGCCAAAGGATTTAGTCTTTTCAGTTCCAACTATCTCCCCCCCCCCTCCATGCATATGAAACATGTTTTTTTTATTTTTTTACAAAGAAACACAACACAATTGCCTAAAAGCTACATTTTAATATCATATTTTTAACAAGATCTCATGACTACAAGTGAAGCTAGATAAGAGAGTATGAGCAGGCTCCTATTATTTTAACACAGTTTGTTTCCCCATTAAAGTCGACACAGCAGGACTAAATGAGAGTGGATAACATGCAGTCGCAGGTCAGAAAGTGGCCATACAAGCCAATGATCACATCCACTGCTCAGATGAACTGCTGTAGCCTACATGTGACAGTTGCTGCTACACCACGAAAGCCTCACAACAGATCTCAGTGTTTCGCGGGGTATATGTGACAGTTTGTTTGTCACACATTTGCCTCTGTCATTTTGTGACAGTGTTAGCTCGTGTTAACACTATTCTACTTTTCCCTCACACACGACACATTCAGTCCGCCTTTTGTTAGACAGCATTATATGGCAATTTGGTATTAATAACAATGAGAAGATTGTTGAAAGTGATATTCCGGGAGGCTTTAGGTCTTCTGCACCAGTTTGACTTTATTATTAATAATACAAAATATATTTTCTGTACAGTGTGGCTATATCCTACCACCGTATTTTTACTTAAATTCAATCCCAGTTTCCGATGGAAACTCTAAACCCTCTGCCATATGGGGGCCAGTGATCCAGCTACAGTCATAGCTGGAGGTAGCTTAACATAAACAGAACGAGAGCCTCTAGGGTTACATTTGTGATGGAAAATTCGACTACTTACTCTGGTCGCTCAGCAAAGAAAGTGCTTACAACGTGCCTCAGTAACATCAAACAGCATGTAGGACTCGGGCTTGTGACCTTTTTAAAACCTTTTCATCATATTAGTAATTTGTGTGTAGGCATCCTATTGACGCTTATTGCGCCAGTACGGCTTGTAATCTTTACTCTAGCTTTGTGTTTGTCGAAAATCGAGTGCAGGAAGGGAATTACGGAAACCACAGTAGCTATGACATATCAGTGGCAGCTGGCTGTTTTCTAATGACTGCACAACGTATTTAAAAAAATTACGTCAAGCTTGGTCGCAATAGTAGTTTGTGTCCAATATTTGTGTTTGGCCCATGAGAACGCATTTCTAACAAAGTGTCTCTAATCAGCTACAATATAGGTTTGAGATGCTTTAACTGTGGGAGAAAATACCCATTGAGGACGTCTTGATATAGACCACTTAATTTTACTGCACCGCAAAAGCAAATTAGAGCTGGAGTTTTAGAGTTCACATTAATATTGATGTCTCCCCCGGCCTTGTACAAGTACCTCAGAGCATAATGCTATTGATGTTATTTGATGGGTATTTAATCAGGGCTACTTAATCGAATGTTTTTGGATTTTCTTGGTTTGGATCCATGTTGTGACGTGCTTGAAGTGTGTGATTCAAGGGTACAGACGAAATAGTTGGTTTTTCATCTTCGTGCTCGGGAGACTGTTTTATTAGTGACCCCATTGGCACATTGATCTGGGTGGTTGCTTAGCATTCAATAATTTGCCAGTTTGATGTATAATCTCCAGCAGGAGGATATCGATTGAATAGAAAAATTGTCTTAGCTTACCTCTCTTGACAGGAAGGTCCGAGGTCACGGTCAGATGAGCGCCACTAGAGCTTATTTATTTCTGATGACTGTAGCTGATGGTGTTTCACTGGCTCTGTTTAGGGACTTCAGTGGCCGACACAGGGCCTTAAATCTAGGTCCTCTGGTTGGAGAGCAGGCTGCCAACTCACTCTGCCTCCCCGCTGTGCATTAGTGAAATGCTGTGATTAAACGGAAGCGGCATTTGCTCACAACATGTTATTATTGTTGTATTCCAGTACTTGAATATTGCTGCATATTTGCTGTTTAGCGTCACATGCTGTACATGGGCACTTTACAATGACAGCAGCTAAGTAGAGTTACTCACCACAGGAACATTACACAGATGTATGAAATACACATTTGCCGTTTCTCAGGAAAATTCAGGGTGCTCAGGGTATTCAAATATACTGTGCTTCTAAGACAATGTTTCATAGTTTGTGTACATATAACTATGTAACCGCTACTGGAAACTGAACTTTGCCCTTGTTTTACCCCAAATAGACTGGAGTAGAATGGTAATGGATTTGAGTAGCTTGTATTTGTCCAGCATGTAAACGATTCCATTCAAGGCCATTAACAGACCAACTGTAAAAGCAGACGTTGCGGAAGTAGTCTTCTTTCAATGAGGCTGGTTTGGTCTGTATTTGTGTAAATGTACCTCCTACACTGCAGTTAAACATTGTTAATCAGTGATGAGTGAGAACAATGCAGACTGAACTCTAAAGCACTTCCTTCCATTTATCGTGAAACAAGAAGCTCAGAAGATAAGTTTACGATGCAGTCGAAAATGAACCATGCATCAGTTGCACACAAAATCACTGTGTTCAAAGAACAAAACCAGCAAAACATAAATTTCCCACAAAAACATAGCTCAATGAATATTTACTACAAATCAATGTGACTTTTGCTGTTTCAGATACAAGTTCAGAAATGCGCGATTTCACCTTCACCCGCGACATTTTGACTCGTAATAATCGCGCGACACAACGAATCGATAATGAAATTCGTGCCAACACTTTTGATCATCGATTTTTAGCGATTTTATGGATTCACTGTTGCAGCCCTAGTTGACTCCACCGTCCTGCATCTGTCGATTGAGATGATTGAGAACTTCGAAAATATCGGTCATGTACGCCAAAATGAGAATGAACTCAGAATTTTCTAAGCAATTTGCGTGACAATGTTGGTACTCTCGCAAAAACAGGGCTAATTCCACACGCATGGCAAAAACATAATTCAGCACCTTTCCCTGGGAGAACCACCGAACGTTAGAATGGTACAGAAGTACCTTGAATTCAGAGCCTATTTCCTTACGCAACTCTTTAATGATGCAGTGCTTCATAGCACTATTTCGCACGTAGTTCACACATTCAACTACAATCTTTAATACTTATGCCAGTTTTGGAGGCAAGGTTTTTGTTGCCAACGCATGCCTCTGCAGAACACAGTGCGTATCAATGATGTGTGGTGCATCGAATTTAACCAGCGCTCCAAAACCACAGTGTCGTCCCAGCATGGCTGGAGCTCCGTCCGAATAAACTGCAGAAACCATATTCCACGAAAGATCGTGGTCTCTGAAAATCAGATCTGCAACTACTTGAGATGTCAGCGCTCATGTCGTCTATTCTGCTGCCGATAGTGTCATTTGAAAGAGGAATTAGGGATAACTTATCTTCAGCAGCTTTTCCCAGCATGATATTCGCCATCTTCAACACAGCTGGTTTTACAAGTGTTTCACCAATGGGGTGTGGTTTGCCCTGCTTTGCAATAGGGGTGGGAATCACCAGAGGTCCCACGATTCGATACTATCATGATACTTGAGTCACGATTTGATATTATCACGATACTGCGATATATTGAGTATTGCGATATATTGTGATTTATTACCTTTTTCCAACTGCAAATTGTCCCCAAAGCAAATCTTTGTCAACATATTTGATCTAATATCATCTCACTTCAATCATTTTTATTGCAGCAAAATGTGATTGTCAAGCAGACAAACTGCACCTGACAAACTGAACTGCTGTATTACTGTTTGTATTACAGTCTACATAGTCGCGTCATTTGCGCCGGAGAGGGGGCGGGGCTTATCTCTGTGCAAACAGTTTTCCGCCATCCACCATGGAAATAACCACTAGTTCTGCTTTATACTTGTTGTGGAAATCCCCAAAATGCCGGAACATCAAACGCCCTCGTGTCTGGGTTCATAATATTATCCGTAGGCGCACACAGCTCGGTGAATTTCACCGACTTCTCCAGGAAGTGCGTCTGAATGACGGCCCGCAATGCATGCCGGTTAGATGTGTGTCCGACTTGGTCCCGACGTCTCTTGCTCTGACGCCATGCACACGTGGTCAACGACAATCCCACAAGAGCAAGCCGGCCGTCAATTTCATAGCCAGGCACCACAGTAGCTCTCCCCCGACTGCCTGGCCCAGTGCATGATGGGAAACGCCACATCAGAGAGCTGATTGGCTCTTAGATCTAACAGCAAACAGGTACGCAACTTCGTACGACGCTGTGAGAATCGGTTTGTCGATGGGTACAAAGCCGAGAACAGGCAGAGTAGCCTTTTCATCAGGAAGTGTTCTTTTAGTTTTGCCGGTGCTAGACTAGAATTATTTAACTTGGCATTGCAAATCATGCATTGAGGACACTGACTCCCATCACGTTCCTTTTATACACGTGAATCCATATTGTACATATTTATCCAACCACTTTCTTTTTTTGCTCGACATAGTTAGTATGAAGAGATTGAAACATTGATACGGACCCCGTTGCCGGCGACAGGAAGTAACATGCACAACTAAAATTACCGTAACTCTGTGAAGATTCACGCAAGTAACGTAATTCCAACGAATTCTGAACGCTAAGAAGCTTTCCAATGGTGTGCGACACATTGCAGTCCATTACGGTACTGGTAAAGAAACAGCGCCGAGCTTGCCTGTGGGGGAGGGGTGTTGGTGAGCATAGCTGCAGAGCTGCAGCTGAGAGACTTTGATTGGCCTTTGAGTAGCCTTTTAGAGGCATTTTCTTTATAAATAACATGTTGGTTGTAAATAATAGTATTAGGATAGTTTCTAAGAGTTCTGCCATACTGTGTGTCTTGACCTCTGCCGAACCCCTGAGAGTGACTCAACGAACCCCTGGGGTTCGATCGAACCCAGCTTAAGAACCACTGGCTTAGAGATATAAAATGAGTACAGTGAAAAACTCAATGGTTTATGATAAAATTAAGGATTCCTGTCCGAAACAGAATCACACCTTCTAAGAAGGATGTTTTAAATGTATTCATAGTGTAAAACTAAACAGTGGCGGTGGATGTTAATGACTGTTGAACGGTGCTTTGCTTTAAATGTTGCTGCCACAAGGAATTGTGGGATGGCATTATCTCCTTTCCTGTCATAACGAGTGGCCCAGTGTATCCCAGGAGATAAGAAAGCATTGAAGCACCTTTCCTTAGCATTTACAGGATTCGGCCAGCTCTTATCATGGCTGCCACTTTAAATGCTTCGGGGTCTTTTCACTCAGTTAGTAACCTTCCTAAGCTAAAACGACTATTTGACCGCAGCCTTGTTGTTTCCTATTTTTGGTCCTGGTTGACTAGGGTTGCAGTCGAATAGTCTTCACTAAGAACGTTCCCAACTGAGTGAAATAATCAGGAAGAAGTGGCAGCCATGATAAGACCTGGTCAAATTCTCTGAATGCTAAGGAAAGGTACTTCAATGCTTCCTTTCTTACCTCCTTTAGCATTGGATTCACTGGAAAATCCTATATGAAAGGAAAGTAGTTAATGCCATCTCACAATTCCTTTTGGCAGCAACGTTGACAGCGATGCACCATTTCTCTATATTCCTTTGAATTCCAACCTTTTGTATAGCATGCATGAAACTGCTTGGGAAGAATGCACAGGGAGAAGTATCAAAGATGCACATTTAATGGTCCATCTTCTGATCATTGCCATCGCAAAATTACATATCCTAGTGTAAGTCTTTTAACACTGCAGTTGTCTTTTCAGAAATCCATATGAATTGCCTTTCACATCTTTACTTGAAGTCGAGGAGAAAGTGTTTAGGAAAAGACTGTTCCAGTCAGAATGACAGCCATAGACACTTTCGGATACTTTCTAACCGTGATTTAGGAAATAACACACGAGGAGTGTTGGTAGAACAGCACAGCTGGTCCTGGTCTTAAGGATTTTGACTGCGGTAGGAAGGCCACATTTTTGCTTGAAAGTTCAGCTGTTCACTTCCTGCTGCTTTATAAAGTTTGTAATACTCTGCTGCGCTTCGTCCTTTGGGTATAGAGCTCAGTGTGAACACACTGAGAGGGGACCGGCAGGGATCTTGATGGATCTTAATTAAGCATAGTTTCATTCAGGCTCAATTTAGGTTTTGGTACGTGTGCATTTTGAATGAAACCCCATACTGTATAATGACAAAGGTAGACTGATAGAAAAGTAGTAGAGTAGGAAATCACTCTCGGAAATTAATCCCGGCCAATCACGGATGGGAACAATACAAACTGGCAATAAGGATGGCATTTTTTTTTTTTTTTACTTGATTCATTTGTGTTTGGGACAAAGTATCCTTAATGTAGACTTTGGAAAAATGACAGAATTGTCATCTAGTAACCAACAGTTACAAAGAGGTCACAAATATCAGCCGTCTGGGTCCTAAAGAGGTCACTCCCTTTTGTTGACGGGTATCTTCTTTCTGCAGGACAGTAGGTTAAAGCTGGTCCTGCTGACCATTTGCCACGCCAGGAGGAACCTCTCCCGGACTCTCATTGATAACTCGATAATGAGCGCTCACTGGAGATGAGTAAGATTGATGGTGTTTTGCCCTTGAGGGCCATTGTCATCCCTCATGGGGTGAGAGAGAGCTCTTCACCAGCACTTTGTGGGTGACACCATGCGCCGTGAGAAAGAAGTATTCCTAAACTGGCTGCTGTCCTAAACAAGTTGTTGAACTATACTGATTGTACAAATTAGAAAATAAATGAGAAATATCAATTTTTGTTTTGTAAAAACATTAATAGACATGTGATGTAATTCTAAAAATGTTATAATAATGTCCTTTTCTTAACTGCTGGTAAATTCTGATAGGTGATATATAAATACTGTGAAAGTAACGAAATGCTCAATCCACAGAGAAATACACACAGCCCGTATTCAAAAACTTTGCATTTCAAACAATGTTGTGATGTCACTAGGGCTGAACGATTCATTGACATTTTATGGAAATCACAATATAACCTACTGGAATTTTCTAATAATTTATTAAAGGCAAAAATGTGTGTCAAAATACCATTTGAAATTATATATTGCTGTGCTGCATAGATGTCCTGGCCTACACATACACATATTATATGGACATAAGAAAACATCTTGGCTTGGAACAAATCCTGCTAAAATCAAATTCTAATCATATTAACATATTAGCATGTCAATGAAAATGAGGATATTAATGGTAAAATTGTCCTCTATTCCTTGCAATATCAGTAAAAAGTATTGCACTTTTTATTCCTCTGAGCCAGTGACAGCCGAGGCTATCTTTCTATACAGACAGACTGAAAGTCCGGGTAGGACTCTCTGGCGCAGCACTTAACTGGTTTGAATCCTACTTGAAGGACCGACAATACTTTGTGTCGGTAGCTAATTACACATCAGAGCTGACTAGGATGACATGTGGTGTTCCCCAAGGCTCAATACTGGGGCCTCTTCCGTTCAACATCTACATGCTTCCAAGGACGAATGATTGAAAGTGAGCGCTCAGCTTCAATCACTGATGTTAAAAACCTCAAACTAAGCCAGAAATCTAGGTGTAGTTATGGATTCAGACCTCAACCTGAACAGCCATATCAAGACAATTACGAAATCAGCCTACTATCGCCTGAAGAATATATCAAGGGTTAGAGGACTTATGTCTCAACAGGATCTGGAGAAACTTGTCCATGCATTTATCTTCAGTAGACTTGACTACTATAACGGTGTGTTCACAGGCCTCTGTAAAAAGTAAATCAGAAAGCTGCAGCTGATTCAGAACGCTGCAGCTCGAGTCCTTACTAAGACCAGGAAAGTGGATCACATCACTCTAGTTCTGAGGTCTTTGCACTGGCTTCCTGTCAAACAAAGAATTGACTTTAAAATCCTGCTGCTGGTTTATAAAGCACTGAATGGTTTAGGGCCTAAGTATGTTTGTGATCTGCTGCTACCTTATGAACCATCCCGGCCCCTCAGGTCGTCTGGGACGGGTCTACTTTCTGTTCCAAGAGTCAGAACTAAACATGGAGAAGCAGCGTTCAGCTTTTTTGCTCCACATATCTGGAACAAGGTTCCTGAAAGCTGCAGGTCTGCTGAGACCCTCAGCTTCTTTAAGTCCAGATTGAAGACTTTTCTGTTTGCTGTTGCCTTTAATTGAACCAGATTCAATTGCTGCATCTCACTACTGCATTTTATTTCTTAAACTGCACTGCAACTTTTATTCAATTTTTATTTTTATTTAAATTTTTGACTGTTTTAATGTTTTCTTAACTGTTTTAAATCTTGTTTTCTCTGCGTTATGTTTTGATGCTTTTAATGGTTTTATGTGAAGCACTTTGAATCGCCTTGTTAAATAAACTTGCCTTACAACCTCTACCTTAGATCAGATGTTGATCCCTAAAATCACCACCACCATTAACACTGCAAAGTCTATCAGACCTTAAATTAGAAGTTGCTTAAAGTTCTTTAACAGTTCCATCCTGTAACATACAAATGAAAATATACAGCAGGCTAAATGTTCTGATCATAATGATTACCTGATCAATATTTTAGCATAAATCTAACATAGACATGTGGGTTTGGGACTAGAAATGTTCCTGTTTATAATAAGTACATTAATAACTGGTTGTTAATTTTATGCAAGGGGGATCATGGTTTGTTTTGATCACCGGCATCGAGTGAGAAAACAATTGCAGCTCCGTGGGTTCATCACAGCACATTCAGGCCTCTGATATTTCAGAGCCATAGATTCTAACTTGCATAAACCTCCGTCAGATAAAGGATCAATGAGTAAAGCAGAATAGACTAGCATATTCAAGAAACCTTCTTCCTCTGCATTCTCTCTGCTTTTAGGGGAGAAAGAGGGGGGGTGGCAGGTTAACAAGAATTTTGCTTACAAGGGGAATAACAAACGCCCTCAAATCGCCTGCTGGTTATAATCTATGGATTAGTTTTTCTCACTTATTAAGATCCTCATAGGCTGCTGAGTACAAACTTCCATTATTTAGAAACATAAACAGACAATAATTTTACAGAGCAGTTCACGTAACATAAGTCAACGAAGGGATTACAGCTAGAGAATAAATATAGCAAAATCTTGCATGATGTTGTTGGCTGATTAAGTGCAGTACCTTTTTTACGCTTGATGTTGTGTAATTGCCTCTAAGTGGGACACTGAAACAAGTGACTTTTCCTGACATTCCCTGCATAAGGAAAACGCTGTAGGACGGTGTTCGGCACCTCTCTAGCACGAGTCTCTGTAACCATGTACATGTGAAGCAGGGTGCTGCTGCTGCTGCTGCTGCAAAACAGCTTACCTGCTGACTTTCAAAGTAAAGCATGTCATGTGTAAGCATCAGCGACGTAATATTAAACACTCAGGCTGTGCTCTTGGGAAAGCTGGGCAGCCTCCCAGGACCGAGTATATTCCTCTCTGACAGCTCCGGGAATGAGTTGCTGGTCGGGCAATGAGACCGTGCATCCCACCTGTCAACGGGGAGCTTATGAAGTCCACTCCTTTCGCCCACTATAGTCCAGCTCTTGCCAATTCGAGGCTGAGCGATGAGAGTCAGGATTACACATGCAGACCAGTGTTCCCTTTGTGCTGATGAGCATGGTTAGATAGACATTTGAAAATCATCGTGTTCCCTGGAACAGGTTTAAATGTAATAATTGGTCTGATCTCATTCAGACACACTGTCATCCATTTTGGCCTTTGTTTTAATAGATACATGCTTCTTTATGTCTGTCAAAGTCTGGCTCAGCACACTTGTCTCTTCCTCTCTGTTTGAGATGAAGAATGAAAAAGTGTTTGGTCTCTCTTTTTTTTTTCCGCAGTTCAAAATGTGACTAATATGCCAAGTGGTAAACCATCTAGGAGAAGAAACACTCGGTTCCCTACACAGCAGTTTGCATCAGCCCTTAACGCTGATGGTATTTCTGCAAATGTTTTTGTGCAAACAGGCGGCCATTTATGTTTCCACTGACGGATACATCGTTGTAGTGAATTATTATGCTGTGTCTAGAAATGGAACGAGCAATGCTGAGTAATCTGTATCGAAACAAACTCAAAATATCATATACTGAAACAATGGGGTCGGAAGCACCATAATACACACAGGAAAGCAGTCCCTTTGTGTTTTCTCATATTTTCCACTGCTGGCTGAAGAAAGTTGTTGATATTTCTAGCTAATGGAGCTATTGGAGGGGGAAATTAAACCTGATAATACTTTTACCTCTTTAATTTCTATATTATAAGACACTCTGAGACATAATTTTGGTTAAGGTAAATCCTGAAAAGAAATTACTGGTACACACAAAGCATTTAAATAATTTAAAATGTTTAAGCTAAATTGATTTTATGAGCCTATATGCATAACCTGATTTACAAACTGTTTAGCTCTGTTGATGTTATATGTATTATAGGTAAAGACACAAGTATTATTTGATGGCAGATGTCTCAGAAATCAGTTCCAAGGCAAATTTCATTCAGTTCAAATTATTTACTATACCTTTTGCTTTTAAGCGAGTCTTCACATCTAAATGTAAACAGTTCATGTAGATTAGGAAAACTGCAAAATTAGTAATTATTAAAAATACAGTTAAAGCTACTATGACACATTTCTGTTTCCTAATCTTCCTCAATGAATCTGTGCCACTCTGTTCACATTCAACATATCCATGTTAGAGAGAGAACGTCTTTGCAGCCTGTGTGTAATTGTCAGTGCTGATTTTTCCTGTGTAGAGGTCATATTTGGCTGGGAGGCCCAGGGGATTGTGGGTGATCGAGCTGTTACTTCCACTATGGTTAGGAAGCTTATCAGTGAAGTGTTAAAATACAACTAGTGCTACAACTACTATATCCAGTGATATTCCTGTTACTACAACTAATACTTCTATGACTTACATTATACCACCACTACTACCTCTACTAATACTATGTACTTAAAGTATATAGTAGTGCCAAGGCAGTTTGCAATATGAGTTTTTTTTTTTTTTTAACTAAGCATAATTTAATTCAGAATAGATTAATTTAACCGGATTTCCATCCAGATGTTATGTCTAACACTTGTGCAAAAGTTGCTACACGTCCTGTCTTGACAGTTAATCGTAAACAGTTTTTTTTCTCTTGGTAAAGTCAGCTCCGAATATGCTGAACATAGGATAAAGTGAAGAGGAATATGGAGAGAAGATGCAACTGAGCAGTTGATTATGATCCAGAAACCTTCAGTTGAACAAAGCCATAAAAGGTTAAACAACAGAGCGTTTGTGCCACACAGTCTTTGAAGGGTTACTAATGAGGGTTAGTAATGAGCAAACTGAGTGGGCTCTTTAGTGTCACTCACAGTCTGAACAAAATCTTATTGGATGTTATTGCCAGTATTTACACTATTTGCTCTATTTCCCTGCAACTGCTGCAACTGTTGTAACACAATATACAGTGAGCTGTTTGGCTTTAAGCCTAGAGACTTGTCATATAGAAAATACCTCACATATCTTAAGAGTAAGATTGTCTCTGTGAAACCTTAAACCAACAAATTAAACTCCACAAATGGGCCGACTTTTGGATGGGAGGTATTGAGCCAAACACTTAAATAAGATATTGTGCAGCCAAGTCCAGAGGAGATATTGCACTCTTGATCTTTCATTTTCTGAGTCGTATTTCTGAATCCTTTCATGTGGCCTCCAGTCCATTTTATGAACAGAAGAAATGTTTTAACTCATCCTCATCTATGTTTTCTTCTCTAACAGGAAGAGTAGTTAACACATAAACAAACATAAACAACACTATCAAGCAAAGGTGGACCTAATCTTTAGTATTCCAATCCACTGATTGTTGATTTCAGGCTAGTATCCTATGAATAACCTTCGTAGTAGATGATTCTTTAATGTATTATGAGTTTGTGTCACTATAGTTTTCTGTTTCAGTTGCCAGCGTTTCTTATTTTTTTTCCATCTGACTTTACACAAGAGAGGAATGTGGTGAAGTTTATCTTTTATTATCTAAGTTTGCAGTCTAGGTGAATATTGTAATTTTCGTTGTATTGCATAGTTTACCCCACATTGTAGACATGATTAAGTGTGTCTGCATTTTTCATTTCTGAAGGCAACGTAGCGCAGCACAGTTAATCAACGTTTATCGCACGTTTCGGTCTGGTTCGGTGCTGCTAGATGACACTGGCTGGCTTAATTCTATGTCAGTCCGAATGATGAATGATCTCACCAAGCATACATGTGCAAAGCATTTCCACGTGCCGAAAACATGTCTACAAAGCTGTGACAAATAAGTGAACTACGACAGATGTACAACGATCTGTCAATACCCATAACGTGGAGGGGATGGGAATCCCAGAATGTCAGTATGTGAGTATGCACAATAGCGGAGCCCTGAACCTGGCTGATCTAAAAGCCTTTACAAGGTGAAAAGGATCTTTTGCTTTGGTTTGCTGGTCTGTATGGACGAATCGCAACGGCTCTCATTGTCCCTTACCACCCATGTACAACTTCTGGGTATAGAATCTAACAAACACAGCCCAGTTCCCAAAGCGCACTTTGATGCTATCATAACAAGTGAGCACTATATATAATTAAACTTGCAAAGACTCTTCGTCCAGTTGGGGCAGTGTAACCAAGCTGTAAACCCAATACTTTCACCTCATCACTGGCAAGAAAACATTGTCTGTTTACACATCAGCAATAATAGTATTGACCTTTTTAAAGCCCTGCATTTAAAATGTTACTCAAAGCTACACTGAAGTTTTATTTTGTGTTGATTTTGGCAGTCTGTGTGTACAGAAGTGGTAGTGTCTCTCCGAGCACCGGATTTCCTTTAGAAAACCTTTTATTTTACTGCAGCAGGCGTTAACCGGCGGCCGAGCTCAGTCTTGGTTCTGGTTCTCCCACAAGCTGTCAGACCATTGTAGTGAGTAAAGTAAAATATTTCCCTCTGAAATGTAGTGGAGCAGAAATAGAAAGTTGCATGAAAAGAAGATATATAACACAAGGCAGTCCAAGTACAACACATGTGTATTTAAGTACAGCAATTGAGTAAATGTACATTTTAGTTATTTCTCGCGGAAAACAGCTTCCCGCTGCGGCTGCAAGTGACATTATGAGAAAGACAGAATGACAGTAGATGAAAACAGGAAGATCAAAACAATGAGCTGAAAGAGTAATCATTATAATACTAATAATTATCTGTGGGTTTGTCATTATGAGAGACCCCTTTTGCATACAGCTATAGTCATGTGATGAATACTTGTATATACTTAGCCTCAGTTTTCACATTGTTTAGTTATGCTGACATGTAAAGGAATTTAATGGAAAAGGTGTTGAAATGTTGGTTACATTATGTGTTTACTTCAGCCCTTTTATCATCTCCACAGTGAAATGTTGCTTTGTTATTATCTTCTTTTTTTAATCTATGTGTTTAGTTTGTCTAAAATCACACTGCAATATCACCCCACTATATATATGTATATTAGGAGCTTCTTTATTAGATAGTTGACAACCTGTTGTGTCGGCAGGGGGATCACAACACACTTGATTCCTTTTAACTTGAGATACGTATGATGGTCTTGCATAATAGGGTGTTATTGTATGTTAAGAACACAAAAGAAGAAGAAAAAGATAAATTGACAATAAAACACTGCTGAAGGTCAGATGTAATTTTGGCATATTTTACAGTGGTATGTGTGTTCAGTACCATTATTCCACTACCAACAAATTGTGCCACACTTTTGCTTCGTACACAAGTGAGACTTTTTAAGTGTTACTTGTCGTTCTCCCTTGGTCTAATAATTAAATCCCGTAAGTGTAGGTCCTTTTGATGTAAATAGGTAGTTCCTTCTGAAACTAGCCGAATATTTCATCATGTGGTTGCAGGACGACCTCCTGATTTATTTGGTTCCATGGGTCCTGAGGAGTTGGTAGATGCTGCCTCATAACATCCTGCCGACAGGAGTTTGAGGTGCAATTGGAGGGAAGAGTGAGAGAGGAGGATCAGCTCAGTGGCAGTGAGAGCAGGGTGACGATGACGTGGTTCTTGTCATTTCCAGTGTCCCCTCTTTGGGGTCTTGCCTAAAGCATATCAGTGTTTGGACAAGCCAAAAGACAGGAAATAGATGTGACAACACGCTCCAGCAGTGCCAAGCACTTTTCACTCCACAGTGGGGGAACCAAAGTCATCCTCTGCTGATTATTCTCTAGCTGAAGCTGTGTTATACTGGAAATGGCCCTGAAGACTGACCAAAACTGTAGCAAGCTTTTTTTTCTGCATTTGCTCCTTCGATGACTCCTTGTAACCGGATTAGATACGACTCAGTGGTTGTTATCTACCTGTTTTTAAGCGGTATAGAGGTGGACCTTACAATATAAGTGTTGCCTCAAACATACTTCTGGATACTGAATCAACACCTCTCTGACAGCATCAACAAAATACAACACTCTTATGTGTGCCAATAATTATTTTCTTTACGGATTGATATACAGAGCAGCAGATCTTCACAACTAATAAGATGGAGCTGGGGGATGTTTTGTGTTTTTTCGCTTGATGAATGACGCAGTTAATTAATTATTAAAGTTAGTGTCACCTCATTTGTTTTAATTGACAATTAGATGAGTTAATTGACAAATTATTTCAGCAGTAAGCTTTACAAAATGGTATTCATTTCAAATGGTATTAATTTAAATTTTCTGTTTTTTTGTAACATGCCAGCAGATTAATGTTTCAGTGGCATCACACGCAAAGTGTTCCCATCATGCCTCCTTTCAGTAGAAAATAGAAATTGCATATGCCCGTATCTTTATTCTATTGCCTTATCACTTGCAGAATTAAAACATAAAAATAAAATAAGCTCTGCTGACTGAAACTGTTCTTCATCAAATGCCATGTGTTATCGCATAACTGTTGCAATTAACCCTTTTAGTTCACTGAGATGAGCTATCATGCCTGATGAAGGATTATTTAGAATTGGACTGGCTCATATCATTTTCTTCTGTCTCTGATCACCCTGTGAAATCTTCCCCCCTCTCTGTTCTCAGGCTCGTGAGGGAACTGGCCCGGCTCTTTCATCCTCCCCCTCTAACAATCCGCTGTGTTGCACCTCCACCATGTCCTTTCCCTGCTGTGGCGCTCCCATGGAGAGTGCACGCCCACCCAGATAGGATGCATAGCTTGCCCGACGTCCTGCATCCCCTCCTGCCCGTTACCACCTCCTCCTTCTCCTCTCGTGTACCTGCTCTTGCTAACAGTTCCTTGCGGACCCCTGGGCTCCGCCCTGCCCCACTCCAACATGGTGGATGAGGTGGCCACCATGAAGGATGACGTCATCAACGCCAACACGCTGGCTTGGCTGGTCTGCTCGGGCGTGTCCATCCTGGCCAACACTTGGAGCATCCTTAGCGTCAGTGCCAAGCAGAAAAAGTGGAAGCCTCTGGAGTTCCTCATCTGCACGCTTGCGGGCACACACATCCTCAACATGGCAATCCCCATCACCATATACTGTGTCATAACACTGCGCCGTCAGCACTCCAACTACGAGTGGAACGAGGGTCTCTGCAAGGTGTTTGTCTCCACCTTCTACACCCTCACGCTGGTCACCTGCTTCTCCGTCACCTCGCTCTCTTATCACCGCATGTGGATGGTACGCTGGCCTGTGAACTACAGGTAAGAAGATACTGTCTGTTGCTCAAAAAGTGTTGTTTATGCTCTTTCGTGTCATTTTCAAAGGGTAATTTCACCCAAATGTATGTCTCATAGTATCTAGACAGGTATCATACCACTACTAGAGATAACTTTGCCCTAATTTAGGTTTTGTGGTATCTGCCACTGAGATTTCTGTCTTCACTTCAATAAAATAGAGGTAAATGGAATATTTGTTGTGATCCTCACAGCCTTAAAAATGATATATAAAAAAAACAAAACAGCTCCACAACTTTCCAGGAACAATATCCTGGTTACTCTGGATACTCCTAAAGCCTGTACAATATACCTCCAGCGTATACAGTTTTTATTGGAATTTCCCACTCAAGAAATAGTTGCCATAAAAGCTTATCTACTAATGCCACTGAAGGAAAGTGAGAAAATATGTTTTATTTGTAATTTAAGGGGGCGCCAACCCTAACCAACACAATCCATTGCACACATTAAAACACAGTGTATTCTGCACGTAAGTAATGTTGTACAAAGCTAGAGTCTATGAATATAAGTAACACATATGTTACATTACTTTGCCTTTTTATACATTCAACCATCAAATTTGTATAAATGTTTAAGCAAAAGAATTTCTGAGCAATACATTTTAAACTCTCCTCCAAGACTTTTTACATAAGCATATTATGACATTTCAAGCTGCAAATTTGGGATCACTTGCGTCGATTCTGAGCAGATTGCTCAATTGGGATGGAGACGAAGTTTAGATTAGTGTCACTTGTCAGCCTGTTTACCTCAGTTTTTTGAGAGGGATGCTCTGCATTAGGTGAACCGTCTTTCCTGCCAGTGCCAACGCAGGCAACACCATGTAAAACCCTCTAGACTGAGCGTCTGCCAGATCTAGCTTCCAGCTTCATTTGGCTTCTCACAACAAGTGATATTACTAAGTAATACTGATTAATAAAGAACAGGTTAACATCACATTAACAGTCTGCAGTAAAACCATTTTGCACTCGTTAGATTTCCAAGACATCTGTGGTTCACACGTAATCAGATGTTCTGAACAACATTGCTGCTTCCTTTTTGTCTGTGTTGCACATGAATGCATTTGTAGGAAAAATACTGTAGAAAATTCAGGTTTGCACAATACAAACGAGCTACGATATGATTTATTGAAATGGTGCAGAAACTAATGCTGTGGTACATGTGGTGAAGATCAGTATTCTGTTACTCTGCTCTTCCTCCCCTGATTAAAAAAATGAGTGATTTGACTTCCTGTGGCATCAGATGCTCTGATAGGCCTGCAGATGCACAGCCTATCCGCCTAGTCAGCTTTGCCAATTTTGCAGATAAGCAGATGTTCAAAAATGATATGCAAACTTCCTTTTAAATCTTTGGTCAATCTTACTATCTATATTTCTTGTGCAGCTGTCATTATTGGCTGATGCCCACACAGATATCCGGCTTTACTCAAATGCTTTTTTTGATCTCCCTCATCTGTTCTCTCACTCATCCGACTATATTTTCTCTCGTCTCCTGTTTGGAAGCATTGCGATTCCTCTCAGCAGCTCCTCTTCATGTTTTCAAGTCACTTTTAACAATGATATGGTGGAGTGAGGCTCAAGCGATGCGCCGTGTAATTGCTGTTCATCTTTCATTTAAACCGCTTCACGTTTGCCCTGCTGAGGTAGCATGGCTGCCTTGTCTCTGACATTAACACACACCGAAGGACTGAATTATGAATTCCAACCTTGTACTTGGGCAGCTGTTCTCATCATCCTGCGCTCACTGTCTCTTAGGAGCTTTCCCCCCTCGCAATGCTATCTCTCTGGTAATAGATTCAAGCAGCTTGGTGACGTAACTTTCCCATCATATGCACCCCAGGCACATTCAGGAAAGGCTAGCATAATTACTCACAGTGACAACAAGACCTACTTGTCTTTGCACAAATCCATCGTGCAAAGATGGAGGCTACTGCTGCCCTCTCTGAGCCATTTCTGTTGTGTCTGAGTTCATGTAAGCTAATGCATTAGTAGTTGCACATATATTTTATATGTTTATTTCACTTATTTTTTTATGTGAGGACATGCCTTCTATAGTGTTCCTCCAGAGGAATAATAGGATATGTACTTTCTTGCCAAAACTGCTCCTGCAAAACTCACACCTAACAGATAATTTACTGTATTTCTTCCCGAAATAATACATTTATATAAACTGCACAAACTGTCCCTACTTATTATAGCTATTTTTAAAGGAGGCCAATTTATAAATGCGGGAATGAGGTGACAAAAGCCATAACATAGACTGTATCTACGTATTCTACAAGCTAAAACAGGGGCTGCATCTACGTGTGAGTTGTGGCTGATTCCTTGAAGGTGCAAAAGGATAGCACAATCTTTTTTGTCAATGAGAACACAAGTAACTGCCTGTCATATTGTTAGATGTGTGTATGTTGTTACCAGAGGACAAACACATTCAGCAAATTGCTCAACTGTAACAATTACTTGGAGGGGAGAGGAAGTGGAAATCCCTTCGTCCTGAAATAGACCTCGATGACAAAATAGACCGAGGGACGTGAAAAGCAATCTTTAGCCATCATCAAAGCATTGATTTCCCTCCATTCAACTCCAGTTTATCTGAGTGATGTATGTGTGGGATAGCACTTTTTCAGCTTTTATGTCCCAGGTGCAGATCTGCTACACTTATGGTGTAGTTTTGCTCATGTATGGCTCTTTCCACTGAATTTCTCAGTCAGACATAATTCTTTGCCATTAGTTTTTTCCTATATAAAATACCCTTTTTTGGTCCAGGCGCCTACACTATTTCCTACAGAAGTGATATCACGTTTCAGATCCAACATGTATCTAAGTCAAGGTCCACTACTTACTACTTTAAAACTCTTATGAGCTACAGGACATTAACAGCAGATAAAAAAAACAAAGCCCATTTCTCTTAAAGGCCTGACAGCAGTTTGACTTAGTTTATGCTAAAATCTTATTCTGCTTCCAGGTTGAGTAACACCAAGAAGCAGGCAGTGCACACAGTGATGGGCATCTGGATGGTCTCCTTCATCCTGTCCACGCTTCCAGCTGTGGGATGGCACGACACTGATGACCGCTTCTACACCTCTGACTGCCGATTCATTGTGACGGAGATCGGTCTGGGCTTCGGCGTGTGCTTTCTGCTGCTGATAGGCGGCAGTGTGGCCATGGGTGTGATCTGCATCGGCATCGCTCTCTTCCAGACCTTCTCCATCCAGGCGGGCCACAAGGCTGACAAGAACAAGTTCAACGTCCCTACCATAGTGGTGGAGGACGCTCAGGGGAAGCGCAGATCATCCATTGATGGATCGGAGCCTCTCAAGACATCACTGCAGATCACCTACCTGATCAGTGGAATCGTCTTTATCTACGACTTCCTGACTGGCTTCCCCATACTGGTGAGTATACCGCCTAAACATATGCAGGTAATGATGGAGCCCGCCCGGAGAACCAACCAGTTTGAGGGTGCATCAAACATTCCAAATGAAGGCTTTTCTATATTACCATAGACTCTGTTAAACATGCAAATTTAAAATTATTAAAAGAAGTTGTAATTAAAAATTATTATTGAAAACTATTGTTCCAGTTTTGCTGTTGTTTAAACAATAACACAATTATAGCCTAAACAAGCATTTAAAAACATGTCTTGGCCACTTTTCAGTGTAGCTTTAAACCTAACAAAAATATTTGGACACATACACACAGCTTGTTTTATGACTTACAGTAGGAACTTGTAATTACAGTATTTTCTTTAGTTTTTCAGATGGTGTGTGTGTAGAAAGAAACACACTAACATATAGTGAGATCTGGCTGATGGCAGGGTTTGGCTGTTTGCTTTGGGGGACGGAGGTTAATGATTTAACACTGGAGAGAGAGAGGGAGATGGTGGTGGTGGTGAAAACTAAACATTAAGGCGAAAATAATGGTTTGAGGTTGGAGTTTACCACGTGAACCCCTGTAACCATAGCATACTGTTTTAATATTTACAATTATTATAGTTTCTGCTCATCCGCGGTAGCAAGTAGTCAGGCTTTGTGTGTTGTGTCTTTATAGACCGTGTATACTATTGGATGAAGTAAGGGGTGTTGATTTAATTCTGTCTATACTTACAGCTATAGTAATAACAATGATTATAATAAAATAAGAATATGTTGGCCAACACAATAGAAACATGTTGATGGTTCATCCCTTCCTGTTGCATCATGTGTGTAGCTGTCCCAGGTACAGGTCACTGGAGAAATCTTCTCTCTGTTGTCTTTTCTGGAACTCCAGGCTTTGAAAACAGAGTGTAACTACAGTAATATAGAGATAATCCACAAATACATTGATATCATCATTGCGTCAATATTGTTGGTTGACCGATATTTACACAACGATTAAGTTCATAAAAGGACATAACTTTACTGTAGTGCAGTCTTTAAAACCAGTAAAAGACAACACGTTATACTATCCAAAATCTAAGACGATATTTTGTTTCATATCACAACATTTGTATGAAATCGATTTATCAGAATCAGTATCAGATTGCATATAGTTTACCTTCACTCTAATTTCTAGTAAAAGTGATCCTTCAAGTGCATTATCAGTGGGTGAAGAAGGATATCATTGGTTATCTATGCAGACTTGAGAGCCTGTGGAAGGCTCGAGGCGTATTGCTTATGATGCAGCCAAACCAGCCATCCTGCCTTCTTAAAAGCAAGCCATCATGCTAGAGCCATGTTTTTTTTTGTATGGAAGATCAACTTTGACAGTTTTAGTTTTTATTCAAGCAAGTACCCTCTTCTTATGTAATGATTACAGTCTACGTTCTTTGGATGCAAGTGGATTTTTTAATGGTTGAGATTTTCTTATATTAGATTTGACTTGTTTATGTTATTACTTCTAAATGGGAGAACATCATGCGCGTCAAAGCATCAGTTTAGATATAATGGATTTCCTCAGTTCTGTTATCAGTTGTACAAGCCATCTTTTCATAGTCCATTTTAAACCCTTTTTACATTTGGAAAACCTGTTTTAATTGAGTGTTGTACACTTTAGGCAAGCCAAACAGAAACTTCAGCACAAAGCACAGCTATCTGCAGAAGCCTTTAATGCTGAAATCTGAAGCACACAGTACTTTGCCATGAATCACAGGAGAAGCATGCTTTAGCGTTCTTAATTGCACGGTTGTTTGTTTGCTTCAGTTCCAGCAATGACTGAGCTGAAACACTTCACAAGGAACCACCAAGGCATATGGCCATCTGAGATAATAAACAAGAGCATGCTATCGATCATCACCTTAAAAAAAGACATCACTCGTTCCAACATTCTGGTTTGCATAAAATTGTCCGTTGGCCTACAACAAGGAGCATGTAGGTTTCTAGCTGGGATTTTACGGAGAATGTAGCACGTCAGCGTTTGCACCAAAAAGGAATGTGAATAAATATATAGAGACTGAATGAACTCTATTATTAAATTATTTCTGGTAAGAGCAATTGCTCAGTACTGATGAGCTCACAGGTCTCTAGGCATCACAGCTGTTGTTTGTTCAAAAAGAATCAAAACACTCGGAAATGCTTTTTACGAATTAGTCAATTTCAGTGATTGATAACAATACTGGAAATGCCCCCATTTCTTTGTGTAATGGCTCTGTCGATATTGTGTGCTGCTTAACTAGTTTGTGTATCATGTTTTTACTTCAGGTTTAATAATATCACGCCTGTGCTGAGTACAGATTCAGAGGGGAAACCACATTATTGTTGCTTCATAAGCTGGAAGCGGATTTGAAAAGACAGTGATGTATCACTTCCACTACAACATCCTATTATGTGTCTCTGTGTGTGTGCATAACAGAGACGGCTGAATAGTACTGATGAAAGATCCTATTTCCAGTGCAGTAAGAGAAACAACAGAAGTTCAGCTAGCTGTCTTTATGGCCTGATGTAATGAGCTATTTAAATGCATGGAAAGCTGTAACACACGTACAAATGTATCGCGTCGCACAGAGAAATACTGATGAATAGATACGAGGAACAGAACAGAATCACCACTTTTTGTGTGCTAAAAAGCAAAAGTATAATTATTTATATGAGCATATACTCAGAAGCTGGTGTCTGAGATGATATACCACTTATACTCCCAACATTTTTATAAGAAAGTGAAAGCCCTTCTGAGATTATCTCTTAAATATATGTATGCTGGCCAATGTTTTTTTAATCTATGAAATTATACTTATGCAAGAGCAATACTCGTTATATAACTCTTGGTAACCGTAGTTGTTACGTAATTACCCGTTGAAATAGTCTTGTTGTCAAGTTCATACATGTCACTTTGTTAAATGTCCTCTTATCCATTTATGAGCTGTAAGAAATTATATTTAGAGGTTCAAATACACAAAGCTACTGATAAAACTCCACCAGTTATAAGCTCCCAAAGGAAAACAAATAAGTACCCGTCAGTGTAAATTACATTAGCTGTAACAACATCATAACCTAGATTTTCCAGACTCATAAGTAAGGCGTTACGACAATTTCTGATGCCAGAATGAGTGTTGTGTTATTACTTTTTTGCTTTCTGTCTGAAAGTAAGTTGAAAATCAGCAGGTGATGTGTTCTAATAGAAATAAAACCTGTATTTGCCTCCAGCATCTCTTCTCTCCACAGTCTGTGGTCTGTTTTTAGATTGGTTTAGCAACTCAAACGTACTCAAACAAGAGCCATATCAATTTGAGACTTCACAACTACATTAAGTCATGTCGTGAAGATATGGCCGGTGCTCAAGTTCAACATATGATCATAGGAGGTGACATCCGAGATAATGAGTTTGACTAAATCAATCTGATCAGTGTGTCTTGCATTAGATACGAGGGTTAGACTCTTAACTTCACAACTGTAACGATCGGATAATGCACTCAGTTGCTCCGCTGTGGTAGATAACTAATGTTAGTTCTCATGCTTGTTGTAAAAAGAGGTCGTGCCCTGACCAAGGTCAACACTGTCACCTTTCCATACAAAAGGAGCCGGTCAGTGCCTGAATGCAGAGATGAAATGAATGAATATTAGATGCAACTTCTTGCAATCAAACATCCAACTAGTGATCTGAATGCATCTGATCCCGTTTCTGATAAATGTTAGAAAACACAAACAAACATCAGAGTTTATTGTTGTTGTATATTTAACATTAACCCATTAATACGTCAATAATGCCATTCGACAGAAAAACATCTGCCGACTGTTTTGAGAATCGATTGTCTTTCCTGTATTCTCGCTTATCAAATGTGAGGATTTTCTGCTTTTGAGGAATTTCTGCTTTTATATGATTGTAAGTTAAGATCATTTGTAGTGATGTTTTTACATTAATTCATAACATTTTGTTGACTAAATGATTTGATTGAAAAATTATAAATTGATAAAGAAAATAGTCATTCGTTGCAGCACTAGTTCAAGTGATGAGGGCGACAAATGACAGGCATTTTTTCTTCTTCTTGTGTCTACTGTATATCACAACAGTATGTACGCTGCTTGTTTGATTGGTTATTATTACCAGAGCTATTGCCTGTACGCATTTACTGTATTAATGTATAGTACTGGATCTGAAGGATCATACTTGTATTTTGTTCTCACAATGGACACTCGGCAACCTTGTGTCGAGTGTCTGCTGAGACTAGCTTGAATATTATAAAACGGAGGGTATCAAGTATCTCTTCATGGTTTTAACGCCGATCCTTCTTACGGCAGGTCTTTCACTGGTCGAATACAATAAAGGGCATGTTCTGACGTCTGGATCAGGGTGAATCTGAACTGAAAAATGTTTACGACAATTTGTGGAAGTGTCTTTATTCTAAACGTGACTTGATGCCCTTAATACAGCAGCAGAAATCGGTAGTGTTAAGCCCTTTACTTTGCTCTGATGCTGTTTGGTGTCTGAACTACTGAGGATACTGTTTCAAACAGCAAGTAAGAGCTGTTACATTTACCTGTCAATGTTGAGACCAGGCACATGGTAGTACCCATTCAATGAAGTGGAGTTGAACTAAGTGTTCTGGAACCTCAATACAACCAATTTATAAAGCAGTACTTAGTCAATGTATCTACCGATTAAATAAATACTAGCCTTGTCCACTCGATCCATGTTATTATCAGTGCTCTGAATATTGCTGAATTGATTTAATTGAGACTATGATATTTAACATTCCAGTCCTCACCATTCAGTATAACCCTTTGCTTACCCTGCCCAGGTGGTGAGCTTCGCCAGTCTGAAGTTTGACCGTTCCTACAACTGGATGGTGTTGTGTGTGCTGTGGTGCTCCATTGCCCAGTCCATCCTATTGCCCATGTTCCTCTGGGCTTGTGACCGCTATCGGGCTGACATCCGCATGGTGTGGGAGAAGTGCGTCGCCATCATGTCCAACGACGACGTGGATGAGGGTAAGACACTGTCGGAAATCTTCCTCCTGTCCTCTGCCTCTTTTTTCCCTCCTCTTCACCTGATGATGTGAATAAGGATGATGATACTAAGACAGCTGCGTGGACTAGTAAAAGCTCGAAAGAGTAGAGTTCGTCCAGTTAAAGCAAAGACTGCATTCTCAAAAGTGGTTAAAAACTGCAGTGTTTCAAAACTATATATCATATGACATGAAATTGCAGATAATTTGCTTGAGTTTTCAAAATCCAAGTTGGAGTTAAAAATGATTCATGAGTTTCTGAATTCAGAGTTTGGACACAGAGTTGTTTGTGTTGAGAAGTGTTCTGGACTGTCTTTGGCCAGAGGAATTGCAGAGCCCAATGTGATTTATCAACCTGAATGGTTTTGTCTCTCAGCCTAGGGAATTGTTGAACTGGGGAAATTGAGGGCAGCAAAATTGTAGGAAAGGAACGGAGGTTAGCATTACGATGAGAACTCTTTAGTTTAGAGCCTAATGTTTGATAGACACGTCCACCTCTTGTCCTTGAGGTCCAGTATGGGGTCACCTTTGTCATTAACAGTCACAGTTGCATTAATGTGATAGCAACTGAGACATGCCGCAATTCAAAATAAAATGTTTTAGTTTAATTATGACAGAGAATCCAGCGGTCGTGATAATAATCATGAAAAAGTTACCTCATAGCATCTATCCAAACCAGTTAACATCAAAGATTTATGACGAGAAAAAACAAACTTTTCAGAATGTTGCAGAGAAAAGGTGCACTACCGTATATTATTTGTCCTCAGTGTGTGAAGATAACTGATGCTGTCAAATCACAGATGTGACTTTAATCATAACATAATCTATGTCTTACATTTCTGTGGCCAATTACAACTCGGCACATACACAGCTATAGCTGTAGTTTAGACAGAGTTGTTCTTTAGACAGCCGAGATGGGTTGAGGGAGTTTATGAATGTTTTGACACTTATTTTCCCGTCACAGCCACCTTTTGAGTTTATAGTCAGTAGGTCAGTATTTTGTTCCCAAATGATAGATTTTTCAATAAAGATAATACATTCCTGGTTTTACCTGATGATGCAGGTTTAAATTGCTCCTTGACTCTGGAGCGGCCATGATTACCAAAGCTTAAAATCCTCACCCTCTGTGATGGCTCTGCTTGGTGTTCTAAGTATTAAATTATGCAATTATAGTCTGTTACTGCCATCTATTTCCAGTCTGATCAATCCAGTTCAACCAGATTATAGAAACAGGAATGTGACACATTACTTATTGTGAAAATATTTAACAGTCTGTTGGTCTCATTGACCTTTAATCTGAACTGGTTTTAAGTTGTGATACAGGATGAGCCCAATATATTTTATACCTAGAAATTGCTGCAAAGCTCTAAATATTGGATATGATCATTCTAAAAATGTCAAATGTATTTTTTTGAAGTGGTTGATTGGGTGTATTTAACCCTTTTTGGGAGACATATGGACACAATCACAAAAATAACAATGTCTATTTAGAGGTACATTTCTTACCATTTAGTTCAATTATTACATGTTGTACAATAGCAATCATGAGTTAGGCTGTCTGTACATGTTTCTTAAATCAACAATTATACATATTTTGCTTTATTTTGTTCTTTTGAAAGGTCATTTATACTAACTGTATATGTTGTTGTAGTTTGAGTTTTGAAATCAATGGTCAAATAGTATCATGTGACCTATCATGTGACCTTTGTTGTCAGGAGATGAAACTGAAGTAACAAGTGTCTGTTTAACCTAACCTTCTGCACTAAAATATTTGTGTTATGTTTTTGTTCATGGTGTGTACTTTTTAGAATGCTTTACTTTACCATGCTATGAGATTAGTGTCATTACAAAAAAAGAAAAGAAATATTGCTGGGAAAGGACATATTTACCCTGCAGCACTTTTTTCTTTTTCACTCTAGTGTGTTTAATCTTCCTCTAAAATGCCACCGCATGAGCGGACCATCAAATAAATGGTTCATTTGTTCGGAACCAGAGTGAGCTGAAAAACACTTTCATCTCATTATTATGATGGTCATATTTCCCTCAAGTCACAGAGGGTTAGCCCCAAGTATTTTTCTTGAAACATAACTTTTTTTGTTTTTAATATTTTATTTGTTTTAATTCATTTTTCTTTGTGTGTTTGTATATTGACTTTAAGAGAAAACTAGTATATATTTTAAGGCAGAAGTCTGAATTAAACTGCAATTAGTAGATATATGAATAATAGATCAAAAGAGAACGACAGTAGTCTAAAAATGCTAGGAATCAAAGACACTTCAACAAAATCTGGTCCCAGAATTAGGTCACATGATAATCATAGAAAGGCATGCACCCATGACCAGATCTCCACAATTTATACAAAATGTATGAAGCATCTATCTTTTTTTTCTATTGGCACTGTTTAAACTCAACCCAATCTGAACTCCATCTCTCCTGTTTCTAACCCTCCAAACCTGTTGATCCTCTCCCTCTCCACATCCTCCCTGATAACTGCTCGTTGTCCAGCAGGAGCCATTAAACAACACAGGGCAGGCCATACTCTGTGTGATAATTAACACTGCCAGTTCTCTGCTTTTTTTTCCAGAGGGCTTGCCATGTATAACTCATCACAGTTGTATGTATAAGGATTGTTTTCCCATTTTCCCGAAGCTACTGACATGCATGCCAAGCTGCCTGTGCAAATAGCTACTTTCATCTTTCATCTTTTTGGCCAACATTTTCCTTAAGATCAGCATTTTACACTCATCTCCAATTGATCTTTAATGAACATGAATGCAGTAATTGGGAAAATAAACTTTCTTTATATACTCGGAACACTTTGTGTAGGTGTAAGCCTTGTAGCTTCGAAGATTGGTAATGCAGCTATTTGGCATGGTTTCTGAATTAGCACCCATCTAGGGCTTTTTAAAATCCCCTTACTATACATTTATATTTAATTATTTTTCATTTTTGTAGCAACCTTTTTTTAAATCTAAACTTCATATTCAAGCGCAATCCTGTAGGCTAATTCAACAAAACTGAGAACAATTGAATTTGTCTCTCTTATCTATTCGTCTGTCTTTCTGTCTGTCTGTCTTTCTTGTGTATTGAGATCGTTGCTCTCTAATCCTGACGTTCGTGCTTTTCTGCACTTTGCAGAAAACAGCCAAGATGGAGGAATTCATGCCGACTTAATATATGACAGACCATATGACTATAGCTCGGCGCCTGAAATCGTGACGGTAGACCGTAATGCCAAGTATGAGTTCTCAACCTTAGAAAGGGGGGTTCTGCAAGGGTATCCATTGAGGGAACATCAGGAAGATAAAATGCAGTATTTGCAGGTATATTTTTTTTATTAATTTTCCTCATTTCTTTTACTTGATCAATTGACTTATTTAAAATGACACTGTGCATGGTGAAGTGGCCTTATGGGCCTTTACATGATCTTGTTAGAATTTTCTGGAATCATCAGACATTTTGTGATGCTATCTCTACCAGATATGCCACAGATTTCTTTGTTTATTTTACGTGAATCAAAAATACACTTTGACTAATGTTTGGTAAATATGACCATCGACAGTCCCATCAACATGTTAGATGTGCTTCATTTATCAACTATAGTGTGTCCTAGCCAAGGGCCTACAAGCAATTGACTCCATTTGTATTTTGTGAGAGGGTAAGAGCTTAACTTAACTGACTTACCTTCTACATTTCAGAAGTCCCTCAAGGTTTCATGAAAGCACTAAAAACATTTGCGCATGTTCTACCCAAAAGCATTGTGTCCATTGGATCGGACATCCATCCCAGTCAGATGCAGAACTGTGAAATGCTCCTTTTCAGCCTGCATTTATGCCAAAACGTTCTTTCCCAACATGCAGCCTTCTAGGTCAATTCAACAAAACCTTGTTTTCTGCGTTGGTTCCAATACTGACTTCACGCTGAAAGTTCCAAGTTTTGGCCCACAATCCAACATTGGATACATTTTCATGAAATTTATTGAGTAGAGCAGTGATGATGATGAACATCTTGCTCGACTTGGCCTGGAAGGCTGTGGTGATGATATTTAACTTTAGAATCAACTGAGGCAACCCACACAATATTAACTTTTAACAAAGCATCTTCATACTGTGTCATCTTTGTCAGAAAACAACTGAACGAGGGCTTCAGTTTTCTCTGTACAGCCTGCAGCTGAAGCAGTCTATATTTACTTGACAAATTTGCTCATTGAAATATATATATATATATATATATATATATATATATATATATATATATATATATATATATATATATATATATATATATTTAAAAATTGACCCTAGATGTCCAACAATAAAATGGACATTTTAAAGACCAATGATTTAAATTGGATTCAATTTGACTTTTAACAAAGCCTGGAAACAGAGATGTATACAGTAGTAGTATCATTTCATCAGACCAAATCATTACTTCATCCATTGTTTTTGTGTCCGATACACCTCGTCATTAGATTTAGAAGATTATTGCTCTATACATGTGATGGTAAATCAAATACGGTGCTTTTTTAAATTTCAGTTAAAGGACAACTTGCTAAACTGTGCTTTTTTTTTGCTGCAAGAAGGGTTAAGGCCCAATTAGACCATGAACAAACAAAGCCCTTTCAATCCTTAATTAATTAAATGAATAGAACATCCATTTAAGAATTTCACATGGTTTGATTGCAGAATAAAGCCTCTTTGGCTTTATTAGCTTGTTGTGCAAGTCCCTGTCTTTCTTCATTATGCATCTTAATTCATTTGTATGCTTGTGCTGCCCTCTGCTGTTCAGCCCTCCCACCTTACATACTCGATGCTACTGTATCGTCTGCTGTCTCATTTCTCTGTATTTACTAAAACCCACCACAGGGGGGCAGGCTGATATCAATCTTGTGGCTCTTGACGTCACCTTGACAAATCCTCTCTCTCTTGCATAGTTGTCAGAGCAGAATGGAATGTGAGTATAACATGTAGGGAACAATCATCTTCTTCAGTTTTCATCTCAAATAATGGAGGTGAATACTAGTTCAGTGATAACCATGTTGATGTTAAAATGTTAATACATGTCTGAGGGATTCATAAAAAGAAAAAAACAAGTTAAAGTGGCACTTATCATCTTGGGCACACAACTTATTGTGCTGCACTACAGCTGAATCAAGGTACCAAAATAGAATGGATTTTGATACTAACCTGAAAAAGATCCCTGAGCTCAATGTCATCAACCTAAATATTTACACAAAGCAGTTAATTGGGACTATTACAGATCAGTGTTATTACTAAATACTATATATATATATATATTGTAATGTTAACAATGAGCACTTCCACAGTGCTTAATGGTTTTGTTTTGCTGTACGTGAATGAATGGCTTCGTTACTTATACACTGAAGGGTTTGATCTGTGTGTTGCGTTCAGGTGCCCCCTATAAGAAGATTCTCCCACGACGAAACCGACATGTGGACCAGCGACCGGATCCCCTCATACCTTCATCGATGGGGCTCCACCGAGGACATGATAGTGACTGCCCACTACAGCTCCACCTTACCGCGCCGCGAGAGGCGCAGGAGCAGCCTGGTCTCCTACCACGAGGAGAGCCACCATCACCATCACCCCCATCGCAAGCGGCGGCGCTCTGAGGAAAATATGCACACCCTCAAGCACCTGCCACTCGTGGTTTGTGGCGGGGAGCACTACGAGGACGAACTGCTGTGTTTTAGCCGCGATGAGGTGATCAACTTTATAGATGAGACGCCGCTGCCGAGCCCGAGGAAGAGCCCGAGGAAGAGCCCTAGGAAGAGCCCGCGCCGCACATCCACTATCTCCCTTATCCCAAATGTGTATGATCAGCACACAGTCATCCTGCCACACTTCCCGCTCACAGACTTTGAGCGTGAGCCTCAAGCGCTCAGGCGGCTCTCAGAACACAAAAGGAGCAGCAGTCGGGGCAACACGCCCGAGGCTTCCCCCAAACCAGACAGGCCTGCTGGAAAGAAGAGCCCCGGGGCTTGTGGCTCTGGTAAAGGCTGCCGGGAGCGCGTGCCAGACGGGAAGCTGCAGTGTGAAGTGGGCTCACCTGGGCGCGACCAGCAGACTCCAGGGCGCTCTGCCTCTAGGCCCAGGACAGGCGGTGGAGCCAGGGCTGAGGCTGCCGCTGACTGGGGTTATCAGAAGCACCTGAGCAGGGGTGAGAGTAAAGTTAGCGCAAACAGTTTTGTAAGCACACCCTCGGCGTCGTCCAAGGGATACATCACCTTCCACTCTGATTCTGTCGGCTCCACCTAAAAGCAAAGGTTACTCTTGTTAATATCAACATTATTACTGAAGTAATGAAAACCACCGGGACATTGGTGGTTATTGGAAAGTGACATACTGGATTATTTGTCCTTTTTACTTGTGCCACTATTCTGCTTTACTATATATGCCACCAATAAACATTTGTTATGCTAAATGGACTTGGGAGCTTTGGACATATTTTCTGAATGGGCCTAATGTTTACTTCATATATGTAGGTTTATGATAAGGTCAGCTTTCACATCACAAAATATCACAGAATGACATTTTTTATTTCCAGCACTACCACAAATATACTTTTTTTGTGAACATTGCCACTCCTTGTTTTTGCTGTTCAATGTTGTTTCTTATGAACTGCTTAAAGAATTGGAGGAGGTAGTTGTTAGGGTGGTATTTTTCTCTTTCCTTGTTTTTTTTGCACTTAAGAACTTGAACTCATTGTATTTTATTTTTGCCTTAGTGGCTGTGTGTTTTGTTGTATGGATACATTGGCTTTCAAACTAAACTTTTCTGAATACTGCTCTATGTACCTTGATATTGACTTAAGGACATGCCTCAGTATATATGTTATTTTTTTATCATGTTGCACAACTTTATTATTATTCACAACATATTAAAGTCTTTTTTTTCAAGCACCCTTTGTGGAAGTAAACTGAGAGTGGTAATCCCAAACACTTTATTGCCTAAAATAGTTTTACAGTTACGGTGTGATATTGAGATATAACGTGAAAACCCTTAAATTCCTAAGGAAAATGTGAAGTCAGTTTTTTTTAAAGAAGATTGATGGGACATGTACATATGAAGGACATTGGATTTATGGTTTTGGTGTTCTTTTTTGTTTAATGAGACCGTTGCTTAGAACATTTCCTCCCAGTTCTTATTCCAATGTTTGTGTTAACTTTGGAGATGATCAGGCACAACAGTTGCCCATCACCACATTGCATATTTCCATATAAAACATCAGACAAATACAGCTGGAAATGGTGCTTTGTCCTCATCAACTGAGCATGTCAGCCTGACCTTACCTCTTATTTGTTTCAGTAACGTGTTAGAAAGGACCAATAATTATTTTTATTTTTTAAATGGCTCTTGATGAAGGAACCTCTAAAAGATGTCTAACGGTCCAAAGGTTGAATAATTGCAATCCTTCAAGCTGACTACATGTAGCATAATTTAAATGTGGATGTCGTACCCAAACCCACAAAAATTAGGAACATTGTTAAAAGAATGGAAATGGAGAAAAATGTAACTGCTACAACAAACAACAGACATTACATTTGATAAGGTATCTCCATAAAATGCATTAAGACGGTTAATGGTTTTATTCTGGGAGGTCTGTTGAGTATGAAGGGACTTTTTCAACACTTATGATTTATAGGAGCCCCATAAATGAAAGCAACTATAAGCATCCCCAAAGAGTCATTTTGGGATGCTGTGGAGAAATTAAAGTTGTATTTCTTATAAATATATATTTGGAGAGAGAATATTATTATTTCTCATCATAACAAAGTTTATAAGGTCAATGACAAAATGGTATTTCTAAATGATCAGTTACCATGATTTTGAGTGAAAGTTCTCACTTTGGAAATGGACACTGCAGTAAACTTGCACAGTGCTTCACAGCCCATTGTTAAATTAATCAAGAACTGCATGTTTACCAAATGGGACAATTTGCTGACTAAAAAGAGTGAGAACTCTTTTGCTGACAAATAATAGCAAAACCAACTGGGGTTTTATGTCTCATGAACAATAACTGCTCACCTGAAGAATGTATTTGGACATTAGTAAGTTTTCAAAGAAAATATTATAAGATATAAAGACAACATGAAATTAAAATGTGACCTTTGACAGCCATACTAGCTCTGAAACGTTTTTGCTATTATCCAAGTTATAAAGTTGCACATGTTTGTCATTTACGTTTTTAACTATCTGCGATCATTTAAATGTTTAGTTTGGATTCACATGTATTGATGTACCTCTTACTCATTGCAGCCTATTCAACTAGACTGAATTGTTGTTTTTAGCTGAAATGTATACCTTCTTTGGAAGCGTAACATCACATTCCCCTGTCAAACTTTGCTGTGTCAAAGATTTTTGCATTTTGTTGTGTTTACAATATGAAATTATAATTTTGTAACATATTCAAAGATTTATGACTCAAATATGAATGATGTTAAATGTTATGATTTTCTTGTTCATATGATGACTTTGTTAAAAAAAAAATGACTGATTTAAATTCACAAGACAATGCTTCAGAGTGTTTTTAGAATTGTGGGACAGTGGTATATGTGTGTTGTGGGGCTGTATTACCATGTGAGCGATAGACAAAATGAAGTAACATTTGTCACCTGGCCACATAAAAGTTAACCTTTTCAGCCCTGCAAGACAAAGCAGCACCTGTTTTCAGACAATTTTTATTTTGTTTTGCTTGAACGTTTCCTTAATTATCTCCAGAACCACATCGTTGTTTAACTTCATTTAAAGTTCTACAGTTCTACAACCCTTTTGAGCAGATGCATATGGTGTAAAACATAATTAAAGTATTTACGTAAACTCCGTAAATACCCTTTACAAAGTCGGATTTCCCTAACAAACACATCTCAGTAATTGTACCGGCTTGTGGGAGTCTAACAAAGCAATCAAAAATCCTTACGAACTCAATATTAGTACCTGTAAAATCACAAATCGCCCAGAGGTTTCTTTTTTTTTTTTTCTGTCTCACAAATCCCCTTCCTGTGACTTACTGTACCCCCCACATTTCTAGAAACACCTCACACAGCAAGGGGGAAGGCTTATGCAAATTTTAATACCCAGCAGCCTCTGGTGAGACAATGTATTGTCATAAAACAAGTAACCTTTCTATTTTTGAACCGAACGACACATTTTTTTGACTAAAACACCTTCCCAATATATCAAAGCTTGGTTTTACAGTGGTTTTTGTTGCAGATTCTGATTATTTAGGTAAAATTAAAGTAAAAACGTAAAAAAAGAACCATATACGAGCCTCAGGTTTCAAAAGGTTAAGCCTTTGTTCACAGAGGGAGACCTAGATTTGTTGTCCTTCACAATTATATATATGAATGATCGGTCTCCCTCATCTTGGCAACTTCCTGCTTTCAATGCGATATATAGAAACATATCTTAAACATTAGTTAACATTAGTTGCCTTTGAACACTTAAGAATCGTGTGGAAATCGTATTATAAACCCAAGAACTTAAGGAAATCTAGTCGTATTTCTTATCGCACCACATAAACAGTTGGATGAATAAATAAATTAACAATTCCGACTTAAATTATTCATCTTTCCATGAACCCACACCTAAACAAAAAACAAGATTTAAGAAATATTTTTTGTCACATGAAAAATAAAATTAAAAACTACTTTTCCCACTCCACCTTTTCATCTTAAGATCATAATAAGCCTAAACGCTAAAGATTTTACCAAGGAAGAATTTCAACAGCAGAAGCATTTGCTGTAGTAACATGAAATGACCACTTGATGCCGGTTTCTTAAGATGTTGAGATGATGCAGGTAAGCAGTAAGATACGAGCCATGTTCAGATTCAGATTCAACTTTATTGTCAGAATCAGACAATCAGAAACCATTTATTTGCCAGGAATGTTTACACAAACGAGGAATTTTTCTAGGGGGAAGGTGCATACATTAGACACGAGACTTTAGACGAGACAAACAACAATCAACAATCAGCGACAACAACAGTGCAATGATATTAAATCAAGTATAAGATAAAGTGCTCAGACAAACAGATAACGTTAATGTATGTTAAAGTGTATCTCAACCTCCTACCAGAATGAAAGGACTCGAACAGGTTGTGACCAGGGTGAGAGGGGTCAGCTACGATCTTCCTAGCTCGCTTCAGAGTCCTGGAAGCGAACAAGTCCTGGAGGGACGGCAAACTGCAGCCAATCACCCTCTCAGCAGAGTGGATGATGCGCTGCAGCCTGGCCTTGTCCTTGGCAGTGGCTGCAGCATGCCAGACGGAGATGGAGGAGCAGAGTTCAGCATGTTCAGCTCCCACTTGAGGTCCTGGGAAATGATGGACCCCAGGGAGCGGAAGGACTCCACAGCGTCGATGGGGGAGTCACACGGGATGAGAGGGGCGGGTGGGGCTGCATTCTTTCTGAAGTCCACAACCATCTCCACTGTCTTCAGGGCGTTGAGCTCCAGGTTGGTAGCTCCAGGCTTGGGCTATGGAGCCGTACTCTAATGCAGTGGTACCCAACCTTTTTTCAGCCACGGACCGGTTTTGTGTCAGACAACATTTTCACGGACCGGCCTTCACGGTGTAGACGAAAAATATGACGTAATAAATATGACGTAATACGACCGGCATAAATACAATTATAAAGTGCATGAAGATACAACTCACCATGACGCTGCATTAGTGGAGCCCGGAGGAGCGTCTCGCCCGGGGCGTAATTACATGTGGAACCGCCACTGCACATAGTACAAGTACTGTGACAACGAAATGTAGTTTGCATCTGTCCAGAGTGCAAAAGAGAAGCAGTTATGGTGCAGTGCAATGTGGTGGATAATACAATGAAAGACAGTATAAACGGTAACATATATATACATTTTATACATATATATATATATATATATATATATATATATATATATATATATATATATATATATATATATACATATATAATACGTATATTTACTGTATATATATATATATATATATATATATATATATATATATATATATATATATATATATATATATATATATATATAGTATACAGCTGATAACAGTAAACACATGTTTATTTAATAATAAAAGGTTAATATTTTGTCAAATGTGTTTAGTTTATTTACACAACTAACTATTTAGTTTACTAAACTAACGAGTTTGCAAACATTACATCGGTTTGAATGTTTTTTTACTTAGTCTAACCAATCTTCTTTGATTGTATAAGAAAACAATCATGCTGCACAGTTCCGTAAGGAGCAGAGTGGCGCAGCGGAAGCGTGCTGGGCCCATAACCCAGAGGTCGATGGATCGAAACCATTCTCTGCTATCCATTTTTCACCTCCTCTCGGCATGATAGTCTTTCATTTCAATTTGTACTGACCATTCAAGCTTATTTTATTCCTAAAATCTCCAGTTCCAGACAACTCGGAGGACGTAATGTTTCTCTGTTGAAATGTCCAACTTCCTATCTCCAAGAGTTGCACCACGCCAAACGTTAACACAAACCACGTGCGAGCGTGCCTTGAGAAACTGTACATATCATTTTATTGGTGTGACTTTTTTTCAGGAGACCTGGAAGTAAGGTGCTCAAATGTAAACGTGAGACCAAACACGGGGTTTCTACAGCAGCTGTCTGACTGAGCTCCACACCATGGGAACGAAAGTGACTGGCATATCTGCACCTCAATTTAAACAAAGGATGATGTAATGATATTTGGTGAAATTAAGGGGGAAAGGGGTTTTGTATTTGGTATAGATAATCCTTAAATAAACCCTTACGATGGAAGGTAATATCAGCTAAAAAATAAAAGACAAGAGATTGGACAGTGACCCCTAGTGGTATATTTTTGTACTTAACCTTTGTAAACGTCTTTTCTTGTTTTGCATAAACAAAGTTATTCATGGTCACATCTATGGATAGCTGCAGTGCAGTCCTAAATGGCTCTGAAAGAGGTACTTACAATATTGGGTATGGTTCCCCCTCTAGAGTTACGCAACATCAGCTCTAACAGTTCAGCCCACATAAATATATTGTGTTGAAATTTTACTTGCGAGGGAGAGACAGCCAATTATACGACATGTTACTGGAATGGCTTTGTTTCCATAATGGAGTGCTGGAGTCAGGGTCCGAGTTTAGATTTTTATGGCTAATAACCATTGAGGATAAACATCTAGAAATCTGTTTTAGAAATTATGATTGGGCCCTTTAACTTCGTCATAATCATCAGAACCAGATTTTTTCTTTCGTAAATATAATCATACTATTGTCCGTACAGTGCAAACACAGGAACAGCTGCATGGCCATGAAAAACGACTATCAAAATAGTTGCAATTAATTAATTAATCAACTAATCAGTTCAACTGTATACAACTAAAGCTGCAAGATAAATGTAGTGAAGTAAAAAGTACAATACATCTCTCTCAGCTGTAGTGAAAGTATAGTGGCATGATAATACATACTCAAGTAAAGTAAGCCGTCAAATAGAAGTACAGTACTCAAGTAAACATACCAGGTTAATACACAATCATTATTCTGTAAAAAGAAATACGTGTTTAATTGTTTCCGAAGTTAATAATAGTTTTTAGCATTCTGAGTTAGATAAATCAAGTGTCTATCTTCCAAAGTTACCATATTTATTAAAGTATTACCAGCAACCCTGCATGTCTCCTATGTCCCGCAAAACTAAAATGCATTCTCAATTACGTTTGAATTGAAATGTATTTTCTCCCTGTTTACGTTTGTTGACGTATTAAAAATACATTTCTAATCAACGTATCTTTACCGTTTGTTCACAAAATACACAGTACAGACATCAGTTAAATGAATATATGAGCATTTCTTATCTTTAGTGTTGTGTGTTTAACTGTGACATCCCAGCTCTGATGCTGTGACAAATATGGGAAAGCACAGTGGATGATGGTAAATTAAAAAGGTATTTATCATAATTAGGTCAATAAAAGACAATTTGTGATAGAGTCCGCGAGCCGGAGAGCAGAGCAACACTTGGCTTTTATTCCATCAGGGGTATTCAACTCAAATTCAGCGAGGTTTGGAGAGAATTCCCACAATAATGTCTAATTTGCGCTACATGATGTTGTGCCATATGCAGTTAAATAGCCAACAGTTGTATTAATTGTAATCAACAACCGACTGTCAAATTAAATAAAGAAAGTTTAATTGAATAGCATCTACAATTTTTATTATTACAGATTTCCAATTTAACTGGATTAATTATACATAATACATACTCTAATAATAAATACATTATCCTCTCTTATTTCAAGTCAAATTTAAAACCGAAAGCTTTTGAAAAATGTGACTTCAAATAAAGTACTTAATTTTAGAAAAAATAATTTAACTTAACTGTCCTGCAGCTTTAAATTCAGTTTATTCGGACGTCAAGTGATGTGAATGTTAGATACTTTATCTGTGGTTATTACACCACTTGTTTGACCTCAGGGTTCTCAGGGTTCTCTGATCTCAAGGTTATATTATCTGACCTCAGGGTTCTATGCTCTGGCCTCAAGGTTCTATGCTCTAACCACATGGTTCTCTAACCTCATGGTTCTCCGACCTCAGGGTTCTCTGACCTCAGGGTTCTCTGACCTCAGGGTGCTATGCTAAAAAGAGAAATGTGTGTGCAGAGACTTTATCTGGGTATTAAACCACTTGTTTCAGCTCATTTCTCCTCTCTGTTAACATCATCGTTTATGACATCATCGTTTAACACATTAATGTGTTAGGGTTCGGATCACATTGGGCTTCCTTTGCGTCTGTCTTCAAAAGAAAAAACAAAAGAAGGATTTGCAAAAAACTAAATCGGCTCGTTATTTGAGTTTGGTTCTCTCGTATTTTTATTTTTGGATTAAGACGAAAAAAACGAAAAAACATGTGCTTTTCCATTTATTTATTTTTCGACTGAACTATAAAACAAAGGACCAGAACGTACACGGGCCACTGAGAAATTGTTTTGATTTATGGCAAGAAAGAAATTCAAAACTGTCCCAGTTGCCATTGCACGAGTGATCAACTGTTACCACTGTATGAGAGGGTACTCAACCGTTGTGCTGGACCTGTCATAGCAGCCAAATGAGCAGAGAGGGGAGGCGTCTGCAGCGCACTTCATCCACGTCTGCTCTCTTAAGAGCGCTCGACTGGGCCCAGTCTAATGCTAATACCTTATTCTCTCCCTCCCTTCGGTTCTCAGCTCTAATATGCGTCGCCATTATAGTGCCAAACCAAACTTGGTTACTTAAACAATACTGAGAAGAGTTCATAGAAATTCTTAGAAAAAGTTTAAGGGCATTCAGTTTGGATGTCACGTGGCATTTCCTTTCTTGGCTAAAACAAACTTTCCTTGTGTCACGGGCCTCTGTTTGGTCTCTTTAAAAGAGTAGCTTTGACTTTGAAAGTATAAAGGAGATTTACAGACGGGGTTCATGAGCCGGTAAGACCAAAGAAGGAGCTGGATATAACATAATTGCCATAAGGGGGTTTGGAGCTGTGATTTTTGTTATTTTGCGGGCAAAAAAAACCTTGAACCAGGCAGTGTGTACTTTTTGTTGTCCTTCGTTGGCCTACTGCATAGGAGCACCCCTCTTTCAGTGGGCAGCAGTGTCTTTTCAGCATGTACCATCTGAAAGAGCTGTGGGCGTTTCTGCGATTCTCCTCGCTGTAAGGTGCCATCCTCTCCCTTAAGAACGGGGAGACACTTTATGACATCCCTGCCAAAGCAGCGGAAGAAAACTATGGGGCACTTTAAAAGAGCTTTCTGATAGACAGGTTGGCTGTCTCGCGCATATGGCTTATCGCCCACTAGTTTAATCGCGATCAGTGATATCAGTGTTGCATAAGCCGACTGCATGTTTGCTATTCACTATATCATAATTTAGAAAAGCAGAAGACGTACAAATACTATTTCAGTATACATACAAATGCCACTACTGTATGCGTTAACAAAAAAACATCAAAGTCAGTTGTGGTTTATCCAGAAAGTTGTCCTCGGTACAATTTATCATTTTATTTGTATGTATAGTTTACATCAGACACTACAGAATAGTTCACTCATATACTATGTGGGTCGTTGGTCTAAAAACAAACACACAAACAAACAAACGTTAATCTGTACCTGACATGCACAGGACGACTTTAATTGTATAAATTGGGTCTTCACTTTAGGTATCCATAACCGGCCGGGACGTCAGAAAGAGGTTGTGTGAGCCTAGTGGAGCCTAAAGATATTCTAAATTGAGATTCAAGACGGCTGGGAAACAATTAAAACGATATATTGTAAAGTCCAGAGGAGACAGAGAAGGATGATGCATGGCGTGTAATTAGCAGCCTGGAGCAGAAAATTGTTACGCTGTCCGACAAGCATCTGATTTGCCCGCCACTGTTTCGGTACTTATGTGTGAAACCAAAGAAGAATGGAAGAACTGACAGTCAACCCCCCACTCTCCTGATTCTCTTTTTCCTCTACGTCAATTTCACAAACCTATAAGTGTGGAAATCCTACTTGAGTTTTGCCTTATATATACCTCTATGCAAAACAGTATTATTATAACGTATTGGTTCTATATATGAGCTTTTTTCCGTCCACTTTCCTCTAATTTGTCAATTGGCACGTGTATCGATGATTTTGGTTGAGTGCATCGTTATCTCGCGTTAAACTCCACTTATTTGAACAACAACCAACAAATATGAGCCTCAAACAGCTGGCATTTTTTTTGTATGCTAGATGACATAATTATTTAGAAACTGTTGATGACGACTTTAATTTCATCACCTGGTGCCACTTGGCAAATGGAATGAAACAATGTTAATATACAACTGTTCTGCTTTCGAAGGTGAGCAATTCATATATGTCACTATTCCATCTAATTTGGTCGCATAACCATTCATGCAAGAAGTATGAATTAACATTCATTAATTGATGATATAGTGTGAATTATCACATTAAGTCACATATCGACTTGATAATGTACTACTAGTGAGCAACATGAATTAATGATACTGCATTAATTAATGCATTAAATAATCGCGAGGTACGCACTAGTTAAGCATTATACTGAATTATATTTGTAGCCTTATTATTAAGTGTTACCCAATATTGTGAATACATTCGATGTCTTACAAAAAGTGACAAATTAAGTTTGAAAAGATAGCACAAACTCAGTGTTCATACAGCCTAATGCATTTATCAAATGTTCAAAACAATTTCATAAAAGTAAGATTTCATTTTAATTCCGTGTCCATACTTTTATAAACATACAAAAAATGCACCTTTAGTTGTTTGACGCTCCAAAGTCCAGTTACATTATTAATAGCTTTTCTTTATATGGCTTCAGCACGAAATTCATTTAGTTTATTATAGGCTTATATCACGTACCATAAATCATGTGTTCACTCGCAGTCTTTCTTTTTACTAATATAACGTCGAAAAAGTCACATGTGCCTCTAAAGATCTGCCTGAGATCAGCTGTAGGCCGCATATTATGTAAACGACTCATTTTCATATATTCCAATCAAACGTAATTGAGAATGCGCTGTAGTTCTGGTGGAACGTCATTTTCCGGAGACAGGGTTCCATGTATACATGGAAGGTAAATATCTAAACCAGCTTCAACAAACAGGACAACACATTATTTATGTCGTTCATTTTATTAAGACAATTAAAAATATATATACATTATAACCAATAACAGCATATTGTGGTAATCTATACAGTGCAATTCTGAACATTCAATCGGACATCCACAGATTCACCAAGGCCGCCACACATTGTGCTGAGTTTTTGCAACTTCATTGTGACTGGCGGGGTGAAGCATCTTGTTACTGGAACTTTTTTCGCAATTATTTAGTTTGGGCGCCGGCACAGGGACAGCCTGTTTGGTTCCAGCGTCTCCAATCGGTAAAAAGGAAGACGTGCTTGCGCTATGGGGTTTCACACTTTTACATTTAGCCGTTTTTCTTTCCTCGGGTACAGCTGTGGGTGGAAGAATCCTCCGCACTTCATCCTGTGTCTCCGCTCGGTCCGGGCCGCTGTCCATGGTGCTGAAGACTCCCTCTCGTCCACGAGAGCGGCAGAGTGTACTGGAGAGCTGCGATAACATCCAGCGGTCGCTCCCGTTTAAATTGTCTGCCATCAGCATATACTGGTTGACGTTTGCCAGGCAGCTGCGGAAACCACTTTGATACTCGGAAAACTCTGAAGCAGCTGCAGTGCCTGAAAGCAAAAGAAAGACATCTAAAGTTAAGGAAAACATCGGTGACGTTGTGCGTAAAGCTGGTCTGGAGTATCCACAAACAACCTACATTTAGAGTATTGGAATGTCTGATGGCTTGGTCTACTGTAAACATGAGGTTATAACTTACAGCTCTGGATCTTTTGGAGGTTCCTGAGATGTTTCACAGTAAGTTCCAGGATGTCGGCCTTTTCCAGTTTGCGCTTTCGAATCTGAAGAAAAGTGAAGAGATTTAATTACAGCCATTTCTTAATTATTATCATTACTTAAACATTAATTGCAATAACTGGTCCGAGGTAAAACACACACACACACACATATATATATATATATATATATATATATATATATATATATATATATATATATATATATATATATATATATATATATATATATATATATATATACAGTATGTGTTTACAATTCTGAAGTTACACTCTGCATACTTACACTAGTGCTGTAGAAACTCTCCAGGAGAGATTTTAACTGGTCCAAACACTTGTTTATGCGAGCTCTTCGTTTCTTTTCCATGAGTGGTTTGGATACCTGTGAAAAGGAGAAATAAAACAGCCGGTAACTGGAATATTCCATACAACACACTTCAACAATTTCGTGGTATTTAATTTTGAATTATGTTTCTCTTATAATAAGTTCTTATAAGCACCTTCTTTCCAGCAATGGGTTTGGACTTTTCTACACAGTCTGTCGTCGCCACCATTCTGTTAGTCCTTTTCTGGTTTCCTTGAAGTTAATCTCTTTTCCTCTTTGGCGCACGAATGAAGGAGTTGACCCTGAGTGGATTTTTATAGAGACACCCACTTAACATCTCAATGCAAACAGTCCCGCCTGTCTCTTGCGCTCAAATGACTAACGCTGGCGTCATTTGACAGCCAAAACCAACCAAAGGCGTAGATGCCCAAAAGAAAAGTGAATAATGTTGTGCTTTTTGAAGTATATATTGTAAATTGTTGAATGTTTTGGAATTTAAATTAATTAATTAAATTTATGTATTTATTTTAAACACGTCAGAAAATGTCTTAGTTCATTTTAATGAACTAACGAAAGATTGATAACAAATGCAGGCCTTGTAGACAGCAGAGGAATAGCCGGACACATGTTATGCAGTATAAACACGGTGTCCTTTTGGGATAGAAAGTACTGTGTCTGTCTATTTATCTATCTATTGTGATTATTTTGAAGTCAGTTTAACAAAAAACAAACACAGACCACTAAATTTAGCCTTCGAAATGGACATACAAGTGCCAGCCCCAGAAACAACGTGTGGGGCAAAAAGCTAAGGAGAAGCGTAAAAATCATAAACATAATGGGTTATCACAATGATTCTGCTTGGCGAGCATGCTGTGGGCACTATTGACTCATGTATTCAATCTTTTATATACGAGTTTCACGCCACCAGGTCGAAGGCAGCACCGTGGTAATTCCCGGCGTGTCTCCACACCATTTCGATTTTCTGGTGGCCACAAAAGTGTTACACCTGCAAAATGTTATTACAACAGTTAAACTATACGTTTTAAGGCCAACGTGCTTCTTTTTTTCATCTTTTTTTTAACACATTGAATGCCAAAACATGTAGCTCGAAGACCACAAGAGATTTTGCTAAATTGTTGTTAGTTAAGGATTTTTAGACTATTGTGGTGCGTCGCCAGTTTTTGTCTCCATACCAGGCGCGCTGAAGCACCGAGGAGAATCGCGGGCCGCCCCTTGTCCTCGGTCCTTCGCCTCCCGATTTTCCACACTGCTCCCTGAAAGGAGTGAAAGCTTGGGAAAGTCATACCAGCTGAAACAATGCATTGACTAGACTGCACATCTTGTGCTCACACACAGAACCTATGGACATACACAAGGGGGTTGAATTAAGGCCATAGACACCAATTTATGGGATGCTCTTATATGTTGGCTGTAGCACTGTCTGTAAGGGAAATGCATTGCATGCATTGTCGCCGCTAACTCCAGATGTGCGATTTGGGCTTACTTGAGTATTTCCAGATGGCAGAAAGTCAGTTTAGATGCTGCGTTTTGACGACAGTGAGAAAACATTTCTTACATTGCCCAACATTGCTGATCCGGTACACAATGCGTGTTAAAGGAGGGGCATTTGTATTCACCCTGGGGAGAGCGCGCATGCATGAAAAGAGGCCATTTATAGTAGCGCTCCATTGATCTTTTCTTTTGGCATGCTTTGTGACCACAAACGTGTGCGCATCAAAAGATTCCCTCCACTTCTAAAGTGAACCAACATAGCTCTTCTCTTCATTCCGTTTTGACAAGATAAAGTAACTTCGTGTACAATCTGCTGTTTCATTTCATTGTCACACAACGCTACCAAGTTGTGTAGCTCAAACTGCATTCTGCTGCAAATAGTAGGATTTTGTCGTTTATTAAATTGCACAACCTATTTGTACAATTTCAGTTTTTTTTTATACTTAGGACCGGATTGTTAGTCTCGAATAACTAAAATCTGGAGTCCCAATTCGAATTAAAGCACAGGCATGTCGGGCGTGTGTCAGCCACTAATTGCGTAAAATGTACCGAAAACTTGCGAGCCACAACTGTGTTGTTGTTACTGAAGCATTTAATTGGTATGAACATTGCCCGAGGTAGGTGTAAGTGAGCTTTCTGGTGTCTTTTGTCCTCTCTGGACGCAACATTATCTGCGTTTTCACGCTTGGATTGAACACAAGACCGTGGTGCGTTGATTTCAGCATGAAGTCATGGCATCACACCAGTCGCCTGTTTGGTTATTCTGTGCCGCAGAGTAGAGATTTCACCGCTGATTATTCGGTATAATTTCAATTAGTGTTGGCTCTCTGGGGTCTACAGTGAAGGAATGCAAGCAGGCTTTAAAACCGTTTCCCTCCAACCTCACTTCTCTCAAGAGTCGTTATGTCATCATCTATCCATAAGAATGGCGCAACGAGAAACTTGTGGACATAATAATGCAAGTGCCATTAAATGACAAGTTAAGTGTATGTTTATAAAAGGACTCGGGCTCTCGCTCCACTTTCACTTTTCAGCCCCGGGTCATTCATTAACCCTATCAGACCTTTGTCATGGATGCAGGCCGGCGGGGACCTGACAATGCTGCTGTAATAATTGGACTATTGGGGAACTTGTTAACAACAATTAGTGAAGCAATTATGCAATTACTGCAATAAACTATTTTCTTCCTTGAGGGAAACTGAGACATTTGCAAACCAATGGTTAGGCTAATACCTAGAATATGCAAAAATGCAGAGGTTATACATCTGCTGTTTCTGAAAAAAAAACAGAAGATGATAATGTCTACGAACAACTATAGATTACAAATATTATAGGCTACTATGTTTTAGCAACATGCGTGGTGAGTGTAAACTTACCGCAAAATAAAATGCCTATTGTCTACATTAACGGTATACCATCTGATGACATCATTCCATTAATTATCCAATAATTAAAATATGCCTGTGCTGCAGGTAATTGTATTTTGCAGAACATCATTTAAAATTAACAATATATGTTGTGGTAAATGTCGTGCGTATGTTGTAAACGCATGCATAAAAGGCTATTCCATGTCGTAGTAGAGCGCTGTTAAAATATGCAAACACTAGCCCATAAGTTGGCGCATCGTGAGCGGAGCAAATCGATGTACCGCCTTCCATTCAAATGGACCCGAGGCAGCCCTGATGTGACCAAACCGCTCATTGTGAGAAACACGGTCACAGTAAAAGGAGCAGGTACAAGGACAGGTGCACTGTAAAAATATTAGAAATATATACAGGACTTTCTGAAAAGCCACGCGACGGACCTGTTGACGAAGCTCTGATCAAACATCAAATAGAAATAGCGTCATGAATTTCTATAGACTGGTCCTCGGGTTATTTAAAGACTTCTTACTTTGGTTTGGGAACACAATGGACGCTGCTTGCCTGTGTGTGCCGGGGTTACCGCATGAAAAGACCAGAGGTGCACATTAACATCGCTTAAGGTTTTCTCAAGGACCGAAATGAACTGGCTGGAAAGTAACTTTATAACTCGCTGGAGGATGAAGCCTTTGTCGAGCTCTGAACTGAAAGAGACAAGTGCCTAACAAAAGGGGAGCGCCATTGTTAAACACTAAAGCGCATGGGTATTGATGCGCCTTGAATTGCAAAACATCTGCCATTACTCTGAACCACTTGAGCAAGATTTGAATGAGAATAACCGAGCACCCTTTAGCGCACCGCATTTAGCCGTGCGCGTAAAACAACAGTTAGGCATATGACCAAATTAAGCATTTTGTTTAAGATTAGTATATAAAAAACAAACCTCTGAGGAAAATATTTAGCGGTTTCTCTGTGCCATATCGCCTCAGTGCCGACTCTCACTTTTAATGGATTGACACTGTCATCTTCATAAATTAGGCCTATTTATTTGCAATATTAATGTTTCTCATGCACTGAAACAGTAATATTGTCTGAATGTAGTCCACGTCACGGCCTTTTTGTTTCGGATTGATGGATTTATGACTATTTACACGTAGGTTAGATCCATCTCTTTACATACAATAGACACACAGATAGATATAGATCAAAGCCATCGTTAGTTTTGAACAATAGAAAACAGGCTACAAATTAACTCCCAACTAATTGTCATTGCTGAAAGCGACCCGACTGTATTGATAGTGAGTAAAGATATTCCACTCAAACACGAATGTATTTGGTCATTAATTATATTCTCTTTGTTGAAAATGAAATCGATATTCTTAGACAAGACCAACATGTTTTAGAAGTGCTTTAAAGAAATTGCTATACTAAAACGCAAAAATTGGACTTATGGGGGCTAACGTTTGGGAAAATAGGAATCCAGATATCTCAACACCAGCCTGAGCCTGTAGTATTTCACTCAAAAGAAGACACTTTTAAAGGCGAATCCCATATGGCCAACAAACGCAAATGGCACTTAAAGTGTGTTTTTGCTTTAGGCGTATAAGGAAGGACCAGTTGCTGGCAACGTTTTTTTCCCAGGGTTTTCCCCTTTATCTGACCGAAGTGGAAAATTGAAAGGTACAAGTGAAAAGCCAGTGGGCGTTCCTCCGATTTTCCTCGCTCCATATTTTGTAAAACAGAAATGTGTCCCTTCAGCAGAAATGCCACCTCCATCAGGCTTGCACAAAATAAGGAAAATAAAAGATACAAATGAAACAAGGCATGTTGTCGTTATTGACGACAAAAATGATGCTAAAGTGTATGTTTAGGCAATTTAGGCCATTGGACGTTTTCAATATTTAGATAAATTAGGATTTATAAACCTGACATCTTGAAATAGTGTTTAATCCCAACGCTAACACTGTAACAGGTCACACAAATCTTCAACTTCTGCCGAGTGGATGAATGCGCTGAATTTCCTCGTGACGACGTGTGTGGCGAATGTAACTCTGAAATTGGTATGAAATCGTCAATTTGTTGGTGCAGCGTTCAGCTCTCCAAACGCGCCATATGCCATGCTAAGTGGCACCATTTACCAATTCGTTCCTAGTTTCACGGTCCATCCTCCCCTTCTCCTTGCCAGGAAACTGAATAGCCCAAACAAAATGGCAATTTACCCCTCTGGAATTGTCACATACCCCCTGCAGCAAGGCTCTTTCCGTTTCACTTTGTGGGGCGCCCCAGCCCAACTGTGTCACAGCGTGAAACTGTGACTTTCAAATGGAGGCAGAAAATGGTCGACCGTACTGACGCATCCGTGAGCTAACCTGTCAAAACGACCAAAACACGTTAGCTTCATGGGCATTATGGCCCTTTTTATATGACTATGAAATAACTAATAAAATAGCTTAATGTTGGCCAACAGGCAAGGTAGCACAACACTCATTCAATTAATTACAAAATGAATAACAAAATAAATATGCAATCCCTGCATGACACACATATTATTTGAGACAAAACAAAGTCTTAATTGGATCTATGACCAACTAATCAATAGAAGAGAAGATCTGGCAAAGCACATGGGAACGGATATATTTAGTGTCACCCCCATGCACACAAACTACCTGACTATAGTCTATTAGAGGCCTTTAATGCTTCCAAACGAGGCACCCTTGTCCCCCAAATACATCTGCATTTACATCAGGGTCATAGTTGGCAATATGGGTTGTATAACACTTTCTAAATTAATACATAATTGATTACCAAACTAATGTACTTCCAAGACAGAACAAGAAGGTTAGATGTTACTGTTGGGCAGTGAGTAGGAAAAAAAACAACGGGTTTATTGCAATTTGTTTTTCATTGACAAATTTCACAGCCAATAAACTCAGATAATGGCAATCATCATCAAAGCCGGAAAGGATTTTATTCATCACGTCATATGCATCCACACATGGAGACTTTTCATTTGTTTATGCGGGTACAGAAACAAACTGACAGACAAAAACAAAAATGCTAGCATTCATTACTGAGTATTCATTTATCACTCCAGTGTATTGGTTCAGTATAAATTAACTATTCAATTTATTTCCAAACTGTTGTGAATACTGTTATGTGCAGATAATCTCAATCAGTAAAAAATCAGCAAAAACAACTTTCCGCCTCTCTGCACTCTCCACCGATACCTTACACTTTAATCTCAATGCAATAGTTAAGGCTGATTTAGCATTTAAAGCTTAATTCACATCATCCATCATTTTTGGAATGAATATGGTTTAAAGGTCATACTGAGGGGGTGACATATGGAAAGTATGTATGTTTATTATCACGCTTTGACTTTGATGAATAATGATATTAGATGATAAATTAAGTCATACAGTATGGTGGAACTGAAGTCTTGCCCTAAAGCACCATCACTGTGAATTGGCGCCATCCGGTGGTGAGATTGTTGTTACAGCAGCTTAAAAAAAAACGTTTAACAAGCAGAAAAACACACATTCCATTTAATTGTTTCCACTCTTAATGTTTACCATGCCGTACATGTGAATGCCAATATCTTTATTAGTACAGGGGCTTAACAGGATTCCCTTTAAGTGGATCACTAAATGCTCTGAGGCTGTTTAATAGCATTTGACTTCAAAATGTTAAAGCATTAATTCACCAACAACAAAATATATATTGATATACAACATGCACATATTTTTAGAAATAACAGCCCAGAAAGATTTTAGATGCGCTAATGTGCTGAACAATTTGAAGGGAAACTGTTGTTTTTTGTGTGTCTTTTTGTAACTTATTTGACAATGTAGAGACACTGTCTGGAAAATGGGGAGAAAGAGAGGTATGAGAACATGCAGCAAAGGTCCAAAGGTTGGAAATCAAACATGCGTTGTAACAGGGTGCTCCATTATTTATTGTCGTAACTAATTTCAATGTTTTTCTTGTCAATACATTCCTCTCAAAACAGTAATTTCTGTAAAAAGATTAACTGACAACCCTGAAAAGAAAAAGTAAACAAGACAAATACTTATTTAGAAAAGCCAAAGCATTGTGTTATAAGTATTCAGAAGGCTACACCAGCTTTTCTGTGTGTGGAGATGCATATTTACTGGAAGCTGCTACTGGCTAATTGTTTTGGTATAATTCTGAATGAGACCTTGGAAGTACTCCTGCGTATTTCTGTGGGGTTGAAAAATAATGATGTGACATTTTGGGAGGAAATACCACAACAGAAAGGAGTAGAGACTAGAGAGTACTGCCAGGGCATTAAGTATTTGGATGTACTTCCCATGGTAAAGTAACGTCACAGTGGCAAAGATGACCCAGGTGAGGATCAGCAGGAGCAGGCAGAAGGTTATTGCTTTGGCTTCATTGTAATTTTTAGGAAGGTCTTTTCCCATGTAGGAGAAAATAAAGCAAAGGGAGCACAAACATAAAAGTAAAACCACAGGACCACAGAGTGCTTTGAGATTAATGTCACAACTAAGAATAATGTTTGTGTCTGGGTACCTAAGTATATCATTGTAGGACTTGGGAGGGGCAAAGGTATAGCCAAAAAGAAGTAGGAGTGCCTGAGTAACAAATACCACAGTGATGACCAGCCATTGTCCATGATATTTCATCCACCAAATATGGAGCTTGGGGAACTTGGCAGCTATTTTGAAAATGCAAACAATTTGAAAAGAGCGCACCACAAAACATGCGAGACAAACCGTGTAAAACAAGAGAAATGGTAAGAACCTTAAGATACAAAAGGAAGTGGTTGGTTTACCAAAGTAAAAGAACACACTAAGACTACACAAGCTGTGGCAGCCTAAAATTAGGAAGCACATTGGTCCTCCAGCAGATCTGACAACAGGTGTGTTGTAGTTGATGGTAAAGAGAACGGACATGGCAAGTGTGAGGCCCACCAAGACCCAGGCTACGACCATGATCACTATAGCCCCGATGTCTGTGAATTGGATGTACTCCACCACCCGCAGATTACATGACGTACTTCCTGGTGCAGACCATTCTGTTTCCTTACATTTGATGCATGTGTAGGGATCCTCTGTTCAACATGAGAGAAGGACAGATTAACAATTAAGTTAAGGTCATCTTGTGAAAATGTCAGACATCTGAGGAAGCAGTCTTACTCTTTCCATCTTTTAATTCATATCTTCTCTCAAGATTGGATCAAAATGAGCTTTAACTAAACATAATTAACGTAGAGGTCATTTTAACAAGGCAATGTATTAAATGACGAAAGAAAACCGGTTCCCATGCAGTTGAAGACAAACGTGTATTCTTAGAAACATTTTCCAAAAATAGCTTAGCAAGTCTGGTATAGATGTGAGTTATCTCACTTTCACTCATATTTCCCCCTGATTTATCATATTTTACCTGTGATGTTTATATAAGTTCCATTCCGACAGATTTCACAATTGAAGCAGCATTTGTGGATTCCATCTTGTTTTTTTACAAATCCTACATCACATTCTGAGGAACAAAGTGAAGTAGGCACCTGTATAAGACAATTATGTAGCAACAAATTAAATGTCATTGAAGCAAAAAGAACACTGTGAATGTGGATGCAAAACAAGAGGAAAGTGGCTTTTGTGATTTATAATACGTTTAAAAAAAGAACAGAACCACCTGAACAGACATTTATATGTAGACATCCCTGAGAATTACACCATTAACTGTCACCACTGCTTGATGTCCCTGAATTTGTGTTTCTAAGTCTGTCACAGCTATTACTAAACACATATGACTTAGTCACATGTGCACTCAACCTAAAACAAAACATGTTCATGTATAAACTTTGGGCATACTCTATTATATTGCACATATTATAATTAGGATAAAAAATAAGAAAACTTACTTCTCCATTTGTGTACCACTGAATTTTGGTGTTGTTGATAAAAAAATTGACTGATGGGTGAAACCTATAGAAGCCGATCTCCTCTGCATCACCACTGTGGTTCCAGAAAACTATAGAATATGATCCGAACTCGGGGTTACCATTCTCATCAAATTGGATATGTTGGGTTAAAAGTGTAAAGTTTGACTTCTTCAGCTCTGCTAGAACCTGATGTGGGTACACAAAGTTATTTTAAAGACATATCTTTAAGTCAAAGCAATCAGAACATGAAGGAGCAAATCATAAATACTCACGCGTACACTTACCATATATGGGTACACTGTAATATTGCCATTACATCTGTCTGATTCACATCGCAAGGTATTGTGTAAAGCATGAGCGATGGCATAAACAGCAGAATAAACAGGAAAAGAGAAAGATGGGTCCGCAGTGATGACATCTTCTGCACTCAAGCTGCTGCAGTTGCAAACCTGGTTACAAAATATATTTGGTTCTGCATTTTCACAATGCATCTGGCTTTTGGAAGAATAGATAAAATCACTGAAACCAGGTATTGTCACCACTGGCTGAGACACTCCAAGCACAGTTCCAATATGTTGGATTCCTTCCTTCTTGCTAAGCTTCTTGTTTAAGGACCACCCCTCATCAGCTATCCACACCTTGTTAGTGACATTTAGTTGGATTGCTGACTCAATGAGAGCTTCAACAGTCAGTTTTGGAGCAAAAACAATAATAGTGTGTATCCTATGTGCCTCTATCTGTTTGAATAATAGGGAGTAATCTGTATTGTCATTGAGGCCTTTGTTGTATGCAAGGCAAATCTGAGTGTCCTTAATCCTCTTTCTGAACAAATCCAGTCCATCAATGCCATAATCATCATCACTGTTAAGAAGAGCAACCCAGCGCCAGCTGAAGTGCTGAACAATGTTAAAAATCACATTCATGACTTCTTTATTGGGATGCACTGTTCGTAGGAGGGATGGAAAATGTGCCTTTTTTGAAAAGACAGAACTAGAAGATCCATAACTGATCTGTCAAAAGAGTAATGGAAAAAACAATAGTTTTTAGTGACACATTCTCAAATGTAACATTAAAATACATTTTAAAATGAATTGATCAAAGCATATATTGATATATGTATGCTTTTAATATATGTATATATGTTTTGACAGTAAACAATGTTGAAACACAATAATTGGCAAACTTGCCATAGGAATGAGATCCACCATGAACAGTGGGGCCACTGCCAGGGCCTGAGTGCTTGTAAAAGGACCAACCACCGCTAACACTTTGGACACATTGGACTTGTGTGTTTGTTGCTTGTGTGGTTCATCCCAAGGTGGAATCACGCCATTGATTGAGATAAGTTTGAAAATGTCTGGAAAGTTCTGTGATGAGCAATGATCAAATATCTCATAGCCGAGAGATACATTTGGCAGGAGGTTGTTAGAGTTATTGATTTCTTCTACAGAGAATCTCATCAACTGAAACATTCGATAATTTGGGAGAAGGAAGGGTTGACTGTGAACAGAGAAAACACAACAGCAGATTTAGTGGAATTTACAAAGAATTTGTTTCATTGTGGCTTCAAAGCTTCTTATTTGCAACAGTTTTGCCTTAATGTTTCAAATATTAGTTTGCGAAGCCTTAATAAACAGTATCATTTTTGGGAGCCCTGTATGGATTTGAGAGTTAGAACACATATTTCATAGAACAAGGACTAACGTCAGAATAAACTTCATAGAGCAATTTTAATAACATAGCAACTAACTAGATACGATTAATTGTGCTTTTTCTATTATCTTACGTCTCGAATGTCTGTTATACAATGCATTCTACTAGTTTTATCTTCAAAAGCTATCCACTCAGATTTATTGTGAGGCTTACCTGGAGCAGTCGATTGCTTCTGGTCTGTCATGATAAACAGGGGCACTATGATGAATATCAAAAAGTCCACCTATCAAATATTCTCCTTCCAGCTGAAACTCTGAGGCTGGGTCAGTGCATTGAGCCAAGGCATGTAGACAAGCTCCCAGAAGACACAGCAAAGCAAGAAAATGTTCCATTGTTGTTCCAAATCTTGTGTGAACGCTAATGGTATTTGCCTCAACCTTTAGTAGGTAATGTCACTCTGGTGATGGCAAAGCCCTAGTCAAAATTTCCATACATGTGGGAATGAAATACATAGCAATAATGGTTGGAGGAGAATACACAAATCAGAATGCAAAAATAATCTAATTGGCTGCTGCACCTGTGACGTGCATCACCACGAGCCACAAAGTTGAGTGCCTTGACCATGAATATGAATAAATCTGGTAATCTTTTAAACAATGTAGACGTTCCCTTGTTTCCTCCAGTTTAAGTGTGGCGACATATGCAAGGCAACTTCTGCACATTTACAATCCATTCACCACAGTCATCCCTCAGTTGAATAGCCACTCTTTACCAAGTCCAGCTGTGAAGTGAAGCAGTATGGTGTTGTTTTTGCACTTTGGATTGTTGCCACCGCATTTGGAGGCAACCCCTAAAAGTTGGACTTCACAATAGATACAAATTCAGACACCATAACAGGGCATTGGGCATTCATCCCAGGGGCAAAGCGATCCAACACTGCCCTACCGAAACTATCCCGTAACTGAGCCACACCCAATTGATGGAGCCTCCACTCTCTCACAAGAGGGCACACCTGGAGAGGTCTGCTCACATGTATTATCTGTTCTGATCAGAACATGCTGGCCCGTTCGACAGCAATATTTTAGGGCTAAGAAAGTAGCCAGTATCTCAACAAACAAGAGTAGAGCTCAGTTACAGTCAATTAACCAACACAACAGCACATTAACAAAATACACCGCTCTTGAAGTGCAATAGAGAAACTGCGGGGATAAACGCTCATTCAAAGTGTATCATGATGGTTTCTTTCTTGTGACATCTTCAAAGTGAAGCTTTCGGCTATTCCTTCAGTTTTTCAGTTCACCTGAGACGTTGGTAATCTATCCATCTCCAGATAGTTGATGTGAAGCTTCCATTTTTTCCGCATCCAGAACCTACTCTGTCTCACCGTCACACAGAGCTCAAAGCCCATCATCACCGCAGGTCATCTTCCCTTTAAGAAATGAATATATGTGTTTTCATGCCACAAGGGGGCTTGATATCACATTCTACGCGTGTTATACAGAGGGAATCTTGAAAGGGAACTTGACCTGATGTCCAATCAGTCAGGTCAGGCTGGTCTCATCCAGCATTAGTAGCTATAGCTAAAACAAATGATGCGCTGTAGGTAATCCACACAATTGCTTTTTATAGTATCTCTGTAATCATGAACAAGGTAGCATAAAGACTGCAAAAGCTCACACAGGTCGGGTGGGAGGAGTACTGGATGCAAGGGTGTAGGTTTGGTCTCAGCATTGGTAGGGACACTGATACAAACATGGATCTCTCACTCGTTATATGAGTATATGTTGATCAGGTACAAAGTTTGTAAAAGTAGGTTAATAATCAATTTCTAAACTCAGACATCTATGGGCTACAGTAATGGTATCGTGTTTGAAAGTTCAACAACTTTTCCTCTGCAACTGTGTTTTGCACTGGCACATTGTTCAAGCCATTGACTACCTTCCATCCTCTAACAGTAATTGCATGCATTATGTTCAGCAAAGAGTTTTTTTCTTGGTACATCATTTTTCTAACAACTTATGGCTGTTAACCAATAGCTATTGTTGTTGCAGTAAAAGTTTCAGAATTGAACAGCCTTTTAAAAGAAAGATATACTGTAAGAATGACCTCAGCCAGTTCAGATGAGATTGTTATATCACACAGGATACACAAGCAAATACATACAAATTAAATTAATTCCACCCAATATCTTTGGTTTATGCTAAATGACCACCTCCTCTTTCAAATGATTGCATGAGTGAACATCGGCCCGCACACGTGATTTGAAATAGGAAAATGAACATGATAAATGGCCAGGGCTTTCACCAGAATTTGAATTTCTCCTGACTGAAACACAGAACTCCTTATTCTGTGTGGTAAAGTCAAATCAAACTTTACTTGTCACAAACATTGATATATAAGTATGTGTATTGCCATGGTTCCAGATAGTAACATTTGCAAAGTGTATATGCTAACTAAAACATCATATGGAGACCAAAATACTGTCTGTTAAAAAGGTATTATATGTTTGTTTTATTTTCAAGAAAATGACCCCATTACTGTGACATTTTGTGACACTATTCTGAAAGGTTTTCACAAACAATAGTGGTAGTTTAACTATATAAGAAATGTTAATGGACAATGAGGTGGGAACAGCACTTCACTGTAGTATTTGGTCCAAGCAGTTATTGCTATGATATGTTTGCACCTTCATTCCAAGAAATTAAAATTAAAATCAACATTCTGGCATTTTGTTTCCTGTATGTTCAGATGAAGTTTGACTTTGTAGATATAGGTCTATTTTCTTTGTCTCTGTTATCCATCTTAATCTTAAGTAACGTACTGTAACAAGCTCCTGTTACTTCCCTGAGTTTCCCCCCAGCACCAATGACACAAGCACACTCGAGGTATTGTTTTGCAAATACTTTTGTTGTGACCTGCACACGCTGGCAGACTGTGCCTCTGCTCTCTTCTCCTCTCGCCTCCATTCCTACTGAGCTTCATATAGGAACAAGACACAAAACACCTGATCAGTTTCAGCTGAGGCCAATTGGGGCTCTTCCTGTCTCCTGTTCTCTGAGCTGTTCCTCCTCCAAATTGTTACACTAGAAGTAAGAATACAAATGTATTGACAATTGAGGACACTTAAGACTTACACGTATATTTAAGATCAAGCAGTATAGACTATACTGCTTGATCTTAATAATAATAACACATTTAAAGTATAGTTTACATTTAATCTTCCAGTTGTATATGCTTTAATCCATATGCCAACAACATTATAGGGACATTCTCTTGTATTTAAGTGAAAAGAAACTCATCACGTGTGGGAAAAAACTTCAACCGTGCCAGGAAGTCTTCAGGTCGTCCAACACATTAATACTTTTCAATGTTATGGATACTCCTTTCAATGTTGAATGAATTGGACTGGATTCGGTCAAGTTCAATACAATTATAGATTCACTTGTACCTCGTTCAATTTATTTACTTATTTCCACCCCTTTTCACAAACTCCAGAAAATTCCACCTATGTTTACTACCATTTGTGTAACCACACTTCTTTGTTATACATCACAAGATAACAAAGTAACATCCTCAGGTATCTATTGATTGTTTCTGGTGTTTTCCCCAAAAGTTAATAAAATATAGGTTACACTCTATAATAAACTACACGCTATTTAACATTAGTAAAGCACAGTGGCGGGCCGTGCGTTATCGACCAAGGCCTTCAGTGACGTGAAGTCCACATCAGGTGCGGACTGAAAAAAAAAAGAAAGTGTCCCAGGAGTTACTGTCAGACCGACCCTTATTGAACATGACGCGTTGTCCGGCACGTTCATACAGACTGTCATACGCTCACTCTGCTATATGGACGATTTTTGTGCACTATTGGTGGAGGTCACATGGGGTGTGGACCGACCTGCGGAGCTATTTTAACCACTTAAGACGAGAAAAAAGACGCTTTATTAATGTTTACTTATTATTAATTTTATTAAACCTCTTTAAAACTCTTCTCACAAGGGTTACGGTATTGTAGCAATGTAAATGAAATTAAACAACCATGTAGTTGCAGAGATAATTAAGGCGCCGTTTTCAAAAACTTTCTTCTTTTTTTCTCAGAAAATGAGGCTCTGGAGGCTTGGGGAGCAAACAGCGGACACTCCGTGGAGCAAGCCTCCAACCTTGCCGTTGCTGCGTCATTAAGTTCAAATCAACAACCAGTCACATTTAGTTATACCAAAACAATCCAACAAAACTGCGGCACTAAGACACTGCACACACACACACAACATCTCCAGCAGCTGCTGGCAGCTGCTGGCACCTTGGCGCCGGGAGAGCCGAGGCCCCAACGCCGGCTCCTGCTCGACCAGCAGCAGCAACAGCACAGTGGCTTGTTTATGATTAAATGCGAATGCAGATGCAAAAGCAGTGACACAACCAGCATTTCACTCATCACATGCACATAACCCTCCGTAACCCTCTGTGCGAAAGACGTCATCATTAAATCCACCATGCAAGTCCATTTCTCAGGCTTCAGCCTGAGATTCTAGCTTCTAGGTTGTATGTTGTAGTTAGAAGCTAGAACCTACAACCTAGAAGCTTCTTTCGCTGACAGAAGTCACGCTGCCCCACTGACCAATCACAGCGCACGTTAACTCATGGAACACTGAGGTCATTTTCACTCGATTTTCTCGATTTGACATAATTTCTTAAATTCACCTTTTAAGGCACTTTCATATAAGATATTTACCCATGTTTTACATCATAAATTATCGAATCATGGGACCTCTGGTGATTCCCACCCCTAGTAAACAGGGTCCGCGTTGTCAGGCTACCACGACAGCATAGGTGCTGGTGGCTGGAGCGAAGCTGCATGTTGTCCACTGCTGCAGATGTTAATCCTCTCTGTAAAATAAATGACTACTGGTCACTACTAAATTCACTGAAAGAAAGTTACGATTGCACACCAAAACAGTAACAGAGATCCAGCAGGGACTATGATCAGAGCATGAGCTAACTGTGCTAGCGGCTAACGTAAACACACTACGTGCGTACCTGCGTTACGCCAGACTCGAGCAGAAAGGGACCAGCTAAATGTGCTCACTCTGCTATCGTAAATATGCTATTGGAACACAAAGTTTAGTATCTAAATACACTTACCCATCTTCAAATGGATCCCTTCTGTCTGCATCTTCCTTTTGGTCGCGGGAGTCCTCTTCCTCGTTCTGGTGTAGTATTTCGTCTGACGAAACTTTTTTTGGTACAATGTCATATGACACACTGCTGCTCTTTTCATTGTCTTATGGCAGGGGTGGCCAACCAGTCAGAGACTAAGAGCCACATTTTTTTACTGTGTTACCGCAAAGAGTCACATCATGCACATGGGCACACATGAACATCACCCCATCCCCTCTTCACCCTCCCTCCCCCAGTGAGCCAAAAATGAAAATGTCTCAATTCAGGCAAAGAGCCGGGAGCCGCGGGTTGGCCAGGCCTGTCTTATGGGCTTAGAATGCTGCTGGGCTCTGGCTGGGCAGGCACCCGGAAGCAGGAAGTCTCCTCTCTCTGCCAGACGTAAAGTCATGTTTCTGCGATATTATCGCGGCGCTATGAACGTCGAGAATGTCATACCGCGAAACCGTGGCCCCAGTGGGCAGAGATTTAATGGTCACACGGGCCCTGTGGCCAAACACACGTTTTATAATGCTAGCAGGCCTCTACATATAGTTTAACCAGCTCTCGATTGCACAGAGAAACAGAGGTGAAATGTGATTGGATGAGCAGTCTTAACAAGCAGCCTGAAGACTAAAGGCAGACTGAAGGCAGAGCAACACAGGAAGACAGGAGCTGTGCAATGAGAAAATAAGCTAATAAGGAAAAATAATTGTAGTACATGTAGTGTATTTGTGAAAAACAATTAAATTATAAAATAGCTATAACTTTTATATTTATGAAAAAAAATAATTTAAATTTAAACTTTGTGATTCTGTTAGGCCAGCAGAGAAGGCTTAGCAGGCCCTGACGGCCCGCCACTGGTAAAGCATGAGTAAACACTTAATTCATCATTTATAAAGCATTGTTCCAACATTGTCACGAACCGGCTCTAGCGCTATGACAAGACAAGAGGGAGACGCAGCGTTCAATGCAAAACATAGTTTATTCACTAAATAAGGTGGGTGGCTTAATCCCAAAACAGATGGAAACAGTTAGAAATCATAATGCGCTTCGCCTGGCTGGCCACCGACAAATAACACCCAGCGACGGAGAGAGAGCTGGCCGTCTCAGAGGCGGAGCTTTATCCCCGCAGAGCACCGGGCCCAGGGGCTTCTCATTAGGCTGTTCTCCCCCTCCTGTTACCTGTGGGGTGCAGGAGACAGACAGAGAGACAGACAGACAGGCAGGCAGACAGACTAGGGAACCATTAACTCATTAAAATGCAATTCATGAACACAGTTATAAATGTTTTATTCTTGATTAATAAGCTTGACTATTATGCGTCTCATGGTAATAATAATAACAATAATAATAATAATAATGCATTTTATTTGTTACACACTTTTCATTCAAACGAATCTCAGAGTGCCACAGAGCCTATATATAAAAAATAAAAACGTAGTTACAACAAACTATAATAAAAAAGAGCTGGCAGTGATTTAACACATCAAAAATGCCTTCTTGAATAAAAAGGGGTCGCACTTTATAATAACTATATACTGTTTAGGATTAGTAAAGCATGAGTAAACACTTAATTTGTCATTTATAAAGCATTGTTATAACATGAATACTGATTGATAACTCATAAGTATGCAATTCATAAACACAGTTGTAAATGTTTTATTCTTGATTAATAAGCTTGACTATTGCATTTCATGATTGAGTTTTCATGCACTAATGGTTAACATGTGCTTTATAAATGTGTAATTCATGATTAATTCAGGTAGTTACTATTTTTGTGTGATCCCATCTAAAGTGAGGACTATCTATGCTTTACAAAGCATTAATAATAATAATAATAATAGTAATAATAAATTGTATTTTTAAACGCACTTTTCTTTCAGAAGAAACTCAGAGTGCCACAGAGCCAATATATAGCAAAACAAAAATAAAAACAGTTAAAACATGGTTAGAGCAACCCCTAATAAGAAGTAAAAATACAGTTTAAAAAAAAGACAAATGAATAGATGACAATGTACTAACACAAGGTTAAAAATGCCTTCTTGAATAAAAAGGTTTTTAGACCAGTCTTAAAAGAGTTCAGTGTCTGAGTTGCCCTTAGGTGGTCAGGGAGACTGTTCCAGAGGCGCGGTGCTGCCGAGCAAAAGGCCCGATCGCCCATGGTGCGCAGCTTGATGTTGGGACCCGGATGAGCGAGCGGCCTGTAGATCTGAGGGTGCGGGTGGAGGTTTGGGGAGTGATGAGTTCTTGTAGGTAGGGAGGTGCATGTCCATTTATGCATTTATGGGTGAGTAGTAGGACTTTGTATTCTAGCTAGCTAGCTAGCAAGCAAACAAGTCACAGCTAGCTAGCTAGATACTCATAATAAATAATCAATAATATGTATGTGCCAGCAACTACGAAACATACTCAATACTCGTGCCACTGACGGGCATCGGCCACATCATATGGATGTTCTTATCACTTTGTGTTGTGTCTATTTCCCTTTTCTGTTGAAAAGATAACTGAGACTTTTGTCCGGTTTGCAATATATATTACTTGATTTACAAATGGGGAATCGATCATTTATATAGTATGAAAACCCAATCATGAAACAAATAATAGTCAAGCTTATTAATCAAGAATAAAACATTTATAACTGTGTTTATGAATTCCATACTAATGAGTGTTCATGTTGGAACAATGCTTTTTAAATGATGAATTGAGTGTTTACTCATCATTTACTAATGTTAAATAGTGTGTAGTTATTATAAAGTGTTACCAAAATGTATCTAGCCCCAATGGTCTTCTTTATTTATTAACCTTATTTTGGTTCAGATGAAAACATAAGCTCATGCTGTATCTAGTGTCTCTCTGTGTCTTACACAATGGCTTTCTAAGTCTATTGTCATGCATCAGCTTCTGCTTTCAAACATCCCTTTACATGTATATTCATCATAAATTCCACATCACACAACAGCCCTTTCTCCTGTGTAAGTACAGCAGTGTTCATGATCTGATGAGTAGTTCAGAATTGCAGAAGTTTAGATTTTGAAGCAGACCATTTTGCAGATTTAGATTCCTCACGAGATAATTTATTTTACATGTGAACCGTGTGGAATACTTGGAAGCCAGAAGGGTCTTGCATTAAGGGCACCTGTGAAGATACTCAACTGTGCAGGTCTCATAAAGGATTTATTCAACATTTTAAGAATGATGTTTTTTCATATTCTTGTGGGAAATCAGATGAGAAGATTGATACTGCTGTCAATATAACAATAGTATTAATCTCCTTACCAAACTGAATCCAGGGACATGTTGCCCACCATCTCCGAAAAAACTCAAAGGGTATCTTGTTCTTGCTCATTTCAAGTCCTCATTTATTTCTATAATCCTCAAAATAAAAAAAAACAATACAAACAAGCATAAAGCATTAGTTTACAACTATTGGAAGAAAAAACTAATCGAGACAAAGATTATGATTATATGTACTCTAAGGCTAAATTATTAACAGAAGGCTTTTCTGTGTGTAGAGATGCATATTTACTGGAAGCTGCTACTGGCTAATTGTTTTGGTATAATTCTGAATGAGACCTTGGAAGTACTCCTGCGTATTTCTGTGGGGTTGAAAAATGATGATGTAGCATTTTGGGAGGAAATACCACAGCAGAAAGGAGTAGAGACTGGAGAGTACTGCCAGGGCGTTAAATGTTTGGATGTACTTGCCATGGTAAAGTAAGTACTCAGTGGCAAAGATGACCCAGGTGAGGATCAGCAGGAGCAGGCAGAAGGTTATTGCTTTGGCTTCATTGTAATTTTTAGGAAGGTCTTTTCCCATGTATGAGAAAATAAAGCAAAGGGAGCACAAAAATACAAGTAAAACCACAGGACCAAAGGATGCTTTGAGATTAATGTCACAACCAAGTATGATTTTATCTGGGTACTCAAGTGTTTCATTGTAGGCCTTGGGAGGGGCAAAAGTATAGCCAAAAAGAAGTAGGATTGCCTGAGTAACAAATGCCACAGTGATGACCAGCCATTGTCCATGATATTTCATCCACCAAGTATGGAGCATGGGGAACTTGGCGGCTATTTTGAAAATGCAAACAATTTGAAAAGAGCGCACCACAAAACATGCGAGACAAACCGTGTAAAACAAGAGAAATGGTAAGAACCTTAAGATACAAAATGAAGTGGATGGCTTACCAAAGTAAAAGAACACACTAAGACTACACAGACTGAGGCAGCTGAAAATTAGGAAGCACATTGGTCCTCCAGCAGATCTGACAACAGGTGTGTTGTAGTTGATGGCAAAGAGAACGGACATGGCAAGTGTGAGGCCCACCAAGACCCAGGCTCCGATCATGATCACTATAGCCCCGATGTCTGTGAATGGAACGTACTCCACCACCCGCAGATTACATGACGTACTTCCTGGTGTAGACCATTCTGTTTCCTTACATTTGATGCACGTGTAGGGATCCTCTGTTCAACATGAGCAGGACAGATTTACAATAAAGTTAAGGTTACTGAGATAAAATTATGTTTGACACAAAATATCAGACAGCTGAGGAGGTTACCCTTTTTCTCTTTTACACTCTTTCATATGTTTACCTACAATAATGTATTGTTAAAATCACAATAATGTACTGTTAAAATCAAAAGAATGTTGCATGATGGTAAACAAACTATACTTGTATAGCTTTTCTAATAGACCACTCAAAACCCTTTATGTCATCATTCACCCATCCACACATTCATACATGGCATGCACAGCCTGCGGGAGCAATTTGCCAGAATCCCCCAGAACTAAAACGCATTCGTTTGACCAGAAATTACGTTTGACCAGAAACGTATTTCCTCCCTGATTATGTTTGTGTTTGACGTATTACAAATCCATTGACCGGCGCGACGGAGGCTGTTGCCGGCCTCACACCGGCGGCCAAGCGGTCTTCAGACCGGCCCTGTTACCTGCTTCAGACCGCCCCTTTTCTTTTCCTCCGCAGAGTTTAGAAATTCAAATATGCTTAAATTCACGGGGACAGCAAGAAAACAATAACACAAACACATGATTATAAACGTATTTGTAATACGTCAAACACAAACGTAAAAACAATAAAACTAAAATACCTGTATAATCAACGTATATGTGTTTAATCAACGTATACGTGTATAATCAACGTATTTGTAATACGTCAAACACAAACGTAATCAGGGAGGAGATACGTTTCTGGTCAAACGTAATTGAGAATGCGTTTTGGTTCTGGGGGAAAGTAATTTTTAGGAGACATTTTTGTGATCCATAAGAAAACAGCAAAAACTTTCATTGTCATTTTTTACTTATTAGGCTTTAGATTAGATGTAATTGCATTGGTCAGAGGAGTGGAGATCGAATCCTATGTAGATGTTTCCAATTAACACACAACTATTGTTAAACCCTATCAGTTTTGGAAAAAATGCTTCACAAAAATCAGAAATTAACTCTCGTCAAGGCCACTGTTTTTACTAATTTTCTTCCTCTCACCTGTGATGTTGATGTAAGCTCCATCTGGACAGATTTCACAATTAAAGCAGCATTTGTGGATTCCATCATGTTCTTTTGCAAATCCGACATCACATTCTGGGGAACACAGTGAAGTCGGCACCTGTACACAACAGTTTTAGATAAGGAAAGTAAGGGAAGAAAAGAGAATAGTGCGAGGGATGGAGGTAAACAAAAGGGGACTGACTGTCACAACAGTATTTACAACTTTTACATTTCTCAACAGTATTTGTTCTGTGCCAACATCCTGGCACTGAATAATATGTTTTGACATCCACTAAACTTTCACCATGAACAACCACCACCTGCATATTTCCTTGATTAGCCACTGTCACTGTTGTTAACAAAACTTTTTTTGTATACACACGCACACACCCATGTAGAAGGGAGGAAAAATAAAACAATGCATTTTTAATCATCATACTGTTTTAGGTCTTGACATACTGCATTACGCCACACATAATGAGAAAAATATGACTTACTTCTCCCTTTGTGTACCACTGAATGTTGGTGTTGTTGATGAAAAAATGGACTGATGGGTGAAATCTATAAAAGCCGATATCCTCTGCATCACCACTGTGGTTCCAGAAAACTATAGAATAGGATCCGAACTGGGGGTCACCATTCTCATAAAATTGGATACTTTGATTTAAAAGTGTAAAGTTTGACTTCATCAGCTCTTCTAGAACCTGATGTGGGTACAAAAAGTTAAAATGACCATTACTTAATTTGATTTCACACTGATCAAATACATGTCTTGCCGGAGATTTGAATGCCAGGCAACTGCAATTATACTTTGAGGATGTTAAGTTGTATATATGTGATGACAAAACATATGTGGCCAATATTTTGAATTATATTAGACTTCCATCATCTACAGGTTAAAGCTGTCATACATATAAATGTGAAAAATTGTAAAACTTACCATATATGGGTACACTGTAATATTGCCATTACATTGATCAACTCCACACTGCAAGGTATTGTGTAAGGCATGAGCGATGGCATATACAGCAGAATAAACAGGAAAATTAAAAGATGGGTCCACAGCGAGGATTTCTTCTGGACTCAGGTTGCTGCAGTTGCAAACCTGATTACAAAACATATTTTGTTCTGCATTTTTACAGTGAGTCTGGTTTTTGAAAGAATAAATGAAATCACTGAAGCCAGGTATTGGCACCACTGGCTGAGACACTCCAAGCACAGTTCCAATATTTTGGATTCCTTTCTCTTTGTGAAGCTTCTTGTTTAAGGACCAGGTGTCCCCAGCTATCCACACCTTGTTGGTGACATTTAGTTGTATTGCTGATTCAATGAGAGCTTCAGCAATCAATTTTGGAGCAAAACCAATAATGACGTGTATCCTCTGTGCCTCGATCTGTTTGAACATTAGTGAGGTATTTGTATTGTTGTTGAGTCTGTGGGTGTATGCCAGGCAAATCTCAGTAGCTTTAATCCTCTTCATGAACAAATCCTTGCCATCTTCGCCAAAATCGTCATCACTGTAAAGAAAAGCCACCCAGTGCCAGTTGAAGTGTTGCACAATGTTAACAATCACGTCAATGATGTTTTTATTGGAATGCACTGTCCGTAGGAAAGAAGGATATTTTTCTATCTCTTCAAGGGCAGAGTAAGCGGCTCCATAACTGATCTGATAAAGGGGTAATAGAGAGATTGTCATCATTTTCAGTAACATTTCTCAAATGTAACATTTGAAGTTGTTTCACAATTTTAAAAAATTGAAATTGTTACCTTAGTTTAAATTACTGATTTCATAGGGGGAATATCAAAGCACAGTAGTTTGCAAACCTACCATAGGAATATAATCCTTCATGAACAGTGGAGCTATAGTTAGGGTGTCGGTGCTTGAAAAAGGGCCGACCACTGCCATCACTTTGGACACATTCTTGTGTGGTTCGCCCCAAGGTTGGATCAAGCCGTCGGCTGAGAAGAGTTTTAAAATGCCTGGAAAATTATGTGTATCTGAGCAGTGGTCAAATATATCATAGCCCAGAGATACATTTGGCAGGAGGTTTGTGGAGTTATTGATTTCCTCTACAGAGAATCTCATTAACTGAAACTTCCGATAACTTGACAGACTAAAGGGTTGACTGTGAACAGAGAATGGACAACAGGAAAATAGGATTAACTTTGTTAACATTATTAGTCTTCAGACCTCTGTCCAGATATGGAAACTATAAAAGGGGATTTTTATTGAACAAGGACTAAATTCAGGTTTAATATAACTTTGATAATTTTGCAATTATTGGATTAAGTTGAGGGGGAAGCCATTACCATTGACCCAGCATCTGAGGTAAAGATCTTCAATGTTACATTAAGAGTTTGTCATTAGTTTAAACTTGATCAGTTATTTACCGAAATGTATTATGAAACTTACCTGGAGCAGTCGATGGCTTCGGGTCTGTCATGGTAAACCGTGACACTATGATGAATATCAAAAACTCCACCTAACAAATAGTCTCCATCCAGCTGAAACTCTGAGGCTCGGACAGTGCATTGAGTCAAGGCATGTAGAAAAGCTCGCAGAAGGCACAGAGAAGCAAGGACATGTTTCATTGTTGTAAATACCGCTCAGCAATCTGATGTGATTGTAGCCTCAACCTTTTATTAAGCAATGCTCATAACCACAAACCCTCAGTTTTTATTTCCATGCACTTGGGAATGCATGCCAGCAGATGTCATAAATGAAGACCTGTAATTGGTTGGAGGAAAATACACAAATCAGTATGCAAAAAGTATTTAAGCTGCACAGCCTCTGTAATGATTACTCAGAGTTTAACAGTATTAAGATAAAGTAAAGTCAATACCCTGTCATAGAGCCACAACAGGTTTGTGAACCTTTCAGAAGGTTCTGTATGTCTGCATTATTGTGATCTAAAATGTGATCAGATACAGATTCAAATCCCAAAACTAGATAAAGAGGGCCCAGATATACAAATAATACAAAAAGAATGACACTTAATCATTTAGCAAAATTGTAGTTAGCAGTCCTTGACTAAGACTTAAACCTGAAGAAGTCCAAGTAGTTAGGCTTGGCACCCAGTGGTGCTGGATAAAGTGGAATTTACCCTAGAAGATATGGACAGAGTTGTTGCATCTCATTCTTCCTTCCATCAATATTACAAACTCTTTCCTCATCTGCACACTTGTACACAGGGGCTGTCATAGGATCCCAGCTGTAAACTTTGCAGCAGGACGGACACAGTAGTGAACATATTGATAGGGTGTGAAACAGCTTTAACCCAGGGCCAATATCGATTGTACCACGGCATGGTCTTGTTTGCACCTTAAAGCGTGAGAGGTGGATAAATAACTTTAGCTTAACTAGACCAGTCCCCTTTGCTCAGAAGGGAACCAAGTATGTCCCATCTAAACCCAGTCTACAGCAAATGGCCCGGTCACATGGGTTGAGATTAAAATAAGTTATATAAGACATTCTCAACATGAATATAGCAGCAAACAAATATTTTTGCTATGTAAAGACCTATACTATTGGTGTCACAGTTGGCCCTATCACCTATCTGTTGCCGCTTTTTCTTTCACCTTAGTACCTCTAGCACGCAGGCCCAGTACTCAAGAGGACACATAATTAGCATGAACGTGTGAAAGTCAGGCAAGGTTTTATGCATACAGTCACTTGTTGACACAGATACATGAGCCTAATGGTACCCATTCGGAAACTGGTTGCACTCGGAAGTCTAAATATAGGTGACGTAGCGACTACTCACAGGGATAGTTGGTGAACTAATGTAGTTGGAGGATCAGTGTGCCAACAATTAGGAGGTTACTCCTTGATAAATTTTTTTTTTTAATTAAGTGGCTTGTAAAAGTTTTACTCTAGAGATTATGTGTGGATTACAGGGATGAAGTACAGATGAGGTTGTAAAATCGCACATGGCCACAAGCAAATGCACACAAATGTATTCATTAATTCAACCAGGTATCGTTGGTTTATGCTAAAATGCTACATCCTCTTACAAATAAGCTCTGCATGACTTAAGCTTTGACCACACAGTTCCTTTGAAAAGAGATCATTTGCATCACTCGTTGGAGGACAATGATAGATGGCTAGGACATGAGCTATAGACTCACCAAAGTTTGAATTCATGCAACCTGTTGATGCGAGGGTGAAACTCCTTGTGTGTTATATGCCTTTCTTTGCCAGGCGGACCAATAAAGACAGATGATCTGATGGCTACCTTCCCACTTACGGTCAGGTTACACTTGAAACAATTTTCGAGTGCTCATATAACTGAGTACAAAAGTGGTATGACGGTAGAGGTTTTAAGGGCAACCCATTTCAAATATGTATCTTTTTTAATTTATATGAAAGAAAAATATTAAACAGTGCAACTAGCATTACATTAAGATATAATCACATTGTATTTCTAAAAATGGTGCCTCCATATGTCCATGAAGATACAGAAACATATTGATACCGACAGAGAAAAGATGGTAGCATACAAAAGGGCTAAGTAACCTTTATGTATTACTCCAATGAGGTGAATCTTAAATGTGCATTAGAACAAAGTTCTGCACAAACTACAAAATCTGAACAACATCGGCACAAAAACTGACATTATGCACCCGAATATGTATCTCAACAGAAAACATTATGTTCCACAGTGCATTCACAGTGTGCCTGTAGTCTAACCTATAAGCCTCACAGTGAAGTGGCACCTTCAAGTGGTGACATGTTGTTATAGTAACCGCCAAAAACTGAAATCACATGTCCAATTTTAATTTGATCCCTTACACTGTTGTAGTGACTTAAACAAATATCTTTAGCTTCCTGAAAAAGCACTTTCAGGATGATTATTTCTTTGAAATGATGCAGCTGTAAGGTCTGCAAAGGTGGACTTTGATAAAGTGAAGCAGAACAAAGTTAGAGAGGGTTTTAGTTCAGAAAATTCAGACGAGGTCTCATTTGGGCCCATTTGGGCTATTTGAATGCTATTTGAATTTTCAAACAAAAGTACAGCTGTTTTGGGCTTTTATAAAAAAGAAAAATCATAAACCTATGATTTACAGTTTAAAATAACAATCACTCAGTTTGACCCCTTATGGGGGATTGGTTTAGATTTGGTTAAAAAAGGCGGTTGCTAACAACTGGCTACGTAAGACTGAAAAACATTATCACGCAAGTCATGCGAACACGGTGTAGTTTATTGTTTAACATTAGTTTTTTTACTTCTGGCGATTGCATTTACGCTTACAAATTACTTTTATTCTAGTTTATTTGTGAAGACTATCTTGGTGAACAAAATGTGTAAGTATCATAAACAGGGTTCTTACGGTCATGGAAAACCTGGAAAAGTCATGGAATTTTAAAATGGTTATTTCCAGATCTGGAAAAATCCCAAAAGTCATGGAAACGTGTTATATTAATGTGTTCATGACGTTCATTTACGCTGAGTTTGAAATAATGAATATGCTTTTAAAAGAAAGACGCTCAAAATATAAGCACGCATACATACAGGCATCTATATAAATGTTTATTCTTTTAATCAAACTATTGCCTCGTTCATTTGTGTTATTTAAGGTTTACTGTACACTTTGGAATTCTCATTGTTAGTTTAAATACTACATTTTCTCACTTTTTCATGTTTACACCCAGATTTCACGAAATGTTTGGTCATGGAAATTTGGTTTAGAGTCGTGGAAAAGCCATTAAAATCCATTGGTCAGAATGTGTATGAACCCTGATAAAGTTTTGTTTGTTTCAGAGGTTATGTTTTGCAGTTACCACATTGTCTCATTTTCAGGGGAACCAGGGGAATGCTAACTTCTGGGTTGTCCATCAAATAGACCTTAATCCTGCAGCACTATATCATGAATATGTTCTATATACATGCTGATGTTAGCATTTTGTTCAAGGCCCTGGTGCACAGTGTCACAGAGCCCTTAGCATGGATGTGATGCTAACACAACATTACGAGAGCCTCTTGTTTAAACGTTATTGACTGTACATTGTTATAGTTCCGTTCAATATTCTTACACCCCTGAGTAAAACAAACCAAATATAAACAATCAACCTAATTAGGGTACAACAAAACAGGGACAGATTTATACTACGGTTTTCTACTCTTTAAAAAAAACATATTATTGTGATTTAATTAAGAAGTATTCAGGAGATCGGAAGAATAGCTCTTCTTGTGTTTATAGAACACATATTTGCTGGAAGCTGCTACTGGCTAATTGTTTTTGGTATAATTCAGAATGAGACCTTGGAAGTACTCCTGTGTGTTTTTGTATGATTGAAAAAGGATGATGTGACATTTTGGGAGGAAATACCACAACAGAAAAGAGTAGAGATTGAAGAGTACTGCCAGGCCGTCAAGCATTTGGATGTGCTTGCCAGGGTAAAGTAGCTGAACAGTGGCAAAGATGACCCAGGTGAGGATTATCAGGAGCATGCAGAAGGTTATTGCTTTGGCTTCATTGTAATTTTTAGGAAGGTCTTTTCCCATGTAGGAGAAAATAAAGCAAAGGGTGCACAAAGATAAAAGTAAAACCACAGGACCAAAGATTGCTTTGAGATTATTATTACAACCAAGTATGATTTTGTCTGGGTACTCAAGTCTTTCATTGGCCTTGGGAGGGGCAAAAGTATAGCCAAAAAGAAGAAGGAGTGCCTGAGTAACAAATACCACAGTGATGACCAGCCATTGTCCATGATATTTCATCCACCAAATATGGAGCTTGGGGAACTTGGCAGCTATTTTGAAAATGTAAACAATTTGAAAAGAGCGCACCACAAAACATGCGAGACAAACCGTGTAAAACAAGAGAAATGGTAAGAACCGTAAGATACAAAAGGAAGTGGTTGGTTTACCAAAGTGAAAGAACACACTAAGACTACACAGACTGTGGCAGCCTAAAATTAGGAAGCACATTGGTCCTCCAGCAGATCTGACAACAGGTGTGTTGTAGTTGATGGCAAAGAGAAAGGACATGGCAAGTGTGAGGCCCACCAAGACCCAGGCTCCGACCATGATCACTATAGCCCCGATGTCTGTGAATTGGACGTACTCCAACACCCGCAGATTACATGACGTACTTCCTGGTGCAGACCATTCTGTTTCCTTACAGTTGATGCATGTGTAGGGATCCTCTGTTCAACATGAGAGATATAATGTGTCAATAAAGTTCAGGTTAATTTTGAAAAATCCCCTGTGGGTAAAGAATGATTAAACAGTTCAGGAAGCTGTGTTCGACGTTTAATTTGTGATACTGCATGAGCAAAACTGTAGCCTGAAGTTAATTTAGTGTGGCCATCACAGGTGGTAACGCAGAGATCTACTGTGTATATGTGCAACGTGTCATCCAAGCAAACAGTATAAACAGAACTATATGCTTCTGTGGTGTCTGCTGCTGTTCGTGAATGTGTGTTTGGGAGAATAAAGCCTTACTTATACTTTCTTCAAGAACGGTCGCCGGGCATTAGTTGAAGTGGAATCATACCGAGGTAACGTTTATATCTTTGAAATTCTGCAGATTTTTCCTTGTAGCAAACTGACGTTCTCAAAGTGCCTCAAAGTAAAAAGTTGCCCATCCGAGTCTGCCTAGTTAGAAAATGTTGGATGTGCACATACAGTTAACAATCTGACACTCCTGACCCTCAGGGATGCGACAAGCATAAATCAAGCCTAACCAAGAATTGAGCTTCACTTTCGCTATGCATTTCTGTCTGCCACCGGGCATGATTCTGGGAAAATGAAGGCTGGCAGAAACAAGCGTTTATGATCCATTGATAATCTAAACAAAGACATTTTAGAAAGGGTGGCGTTTCTAAAATGAGCATTGGCTAAAGTTACTGTATTCTGTTACGTTCAAGAAGTTGAAATACAGACAGTTTAAAGTTGCAAACCCAAGGCTAACGTTATTTTACAATAACGATCTTACGAATATGTATTGTTAGCCTGCTGTATTATCCCAAACTCCTGGGTTGAATCAAATGAAGCAAAAAGCTATTTTGTCTGCAAAACTGAAATCCATTATAGGCCTACACAGTATAGAACAAATTAATGGAGCATGAGAAGTTTGTATACCTACCTCCTTATATTTCTGTATAATGATTTGCTGAATTAAAAACTGATTGTGGTTCAGGTTGATGAAACTGGGTTTTGGCTGACAGGACCAAATTGAAAAAATATTTGACAGTTACTACGCCCTCTCAGAGTGTCCAGTGTGCAGAGACACTACTCTGGTAAAGGCAGGTTAGCCATGCGCTGTCCACACAACTTCCCAGGAGGGAAGATGGAGTCAGCGTGGATTGGATGACAGAAAGCTCACATGCTGCTCACATGTTGCTTCTGTCTCTCTTCCAATGAGGATTCCCAGTAAGCCATAATACAGTCTGAAAGTCTTAAATTGGCTCACATCAAGACCAGAATGACAGCACTGCTTTTACTCATTTTCTTTCTCTCATGTAAAATAATTTGCCTGTTTTGTTGATATAAGTTCCCTTCTTACAGATTTCACAGTTGAAGCAGCATTTGTGGATTCCATCTGGCTTTTTTGAAAATCCTACATCACATTCTTGGGAACACAATGAAGAAGGCACCTCCTGTACAATACAATTATTCAAAAGACAAGTAAGGACAAGCACAAGATAACACCATGCGGAGTGGAGGCAAATTATAGATAAGTGGCGATATTTAGGCCTACAGCTTTAAAATGTTCTAAATGGGGATTTGTAGTATGCAATCAACACTGAACATAACATCTAGATGTCCCCTGCAAATGACACCATGGACAACCACCATTGGTTTATGTTTCTGATATTATCTTTTGGTCCCTGTCACAGTTTTTTCTGAATAAATGTGCACATGTGCACTCATCCACACACACATCCTTGCAGGAGTGGGAAAACAAACAAAGTGTTTTTGAATAAACATATAGCGTATAAATTCGTTGTAGGGGAAAACAACTTACTTTTTCCTTTGTGTGCCACTGAATTTTGGTGTTGTTGATGAAATGGAACGTTGGGTGTAAATTATAAAAGCCAATCTCCTCTGCATCACCACTTTGGTTCCAGAAAACTATTGAATAGGATCCATAGTTGGGGTCACCATTCTCATCAAATGTAACACTTTGGTTTAAAAGTGTAAAGTTTGACTTCTTCAGCTCTGCGAGAACCTGATGTGGGAACACAAAGTTCAGAGAAATTGCATAAGATATTGACAAGAATCAGATGGTGAGAACAAATTATATAATATATATATAGTTATTGTAACAAATATATAAATGTATTGTTAGATTATGTGTATACCTACCATATGTGGGTATACTGTAATATTGCCATTACATCTGCCTGATTCACATTGCAAGGTCTTGTGTAAGGCATGAGCGATGGCATACACAGCAGAATAAACAGGAACGTTAAAAGATGGGTCCACAGCGAGAATTTCTTCTGCACTCAAGCTGCTGCAGTTGCAAACCTGATTATAAAATAGATTTTGTTCTGCATTTTCACAATTCTGCTTTTTGGAAGAAGAGATAAAGTCACTGAAACCAGGTATTGTCACTTTTGGCTCAGAAACGCCAATTACAGTTCCAATATTTTTGATTCCTTTCTTTTTGGGGAGCTTCTTGTTTAAGGACCATGCGTCCCCTGCTATCCACACCTTGTTGGTGATATTTAGTTCTATTGCTGACTCAATGAGAGCTTCAGCAGTCCATTCAGGAGCAAAAACAATAATGACACCTATCCTCTGTGCCTCGATCTGTCTGAATATTTGGGAGTGAGCTGTATAATTTTGATTGAGGCCTTTGGTGTATGCCAGGCAAATATCAGTGTCCTTAATCCTCTTTATGAACAAATCCCGGCCATCATTTCCATAATCATCATCAATGTGAAGGAATGCAACCCAGCGCCAGTTGAAGTGTTGCAAAATATGAAATATCACTTCTATGACATCTTTATTGGGAGGCACTGTTCGTAGGAAAGAGGGAAAATTCTGCTTTCTTGAAAAGACAGAACTAGCAGCTCCATAACTGACCTGTCAAGAGAAATGGAAAACAATGATTTTCAGTGACAAATTATCAGACTTAACATTAAAACACATTTTACAATTAATTGATAAGAACATATATATTTTAGGAGTCGTAGAGAAATTGAAATTATTTTTCAATTAAAAATCTGTTGAAATTTTAAAAATTGTATGTGAAGCTGTTTTTGATTCCTTGATGTATCTGAAAAAATGTACCATAGGAATGAGATCCACCATGAACAGTGGGGCTATAGTCATGGCCTGAGTGCTTGTATAAGTGCCGACCACTGCCATCACTTTGGACACATTCTTGTGTGGTTCGCCCCAAGGTTGGATCAAGCCGTCGACTGAGAGGAGTTTAAAAATGCCTGGAAAATTCTGTGTATCTGAGCAGTGGTCAAATATATCATAGCCCAGAGATACATTTGGCAGGAGGTTTGTGGAGTTATTGATTTCCTCTACAGAGAATCTCATCAACTGAAACCTCCGATAACTTGACAGAATAAAGGGTTTACTGTGGATAGAGGAAGGAAAGTGAGATAATTTTAGAATTAGTTGCATGATTCACTGCCAGTACAGACACGTACACCTAAAACAAGATTATAATGGAACAAGGACTGAGGTCAATAATGCAGGCTGTTCTTAAACTTTGTTACGAGCTATATCCGCTGACCTAAAAGCAAAGGCAAAACTTGAATGTGTAATCTGTCATTTATTAACACCAAGCGTGCATTATTTTCAACCTCAGAAAATATACAAAAATATCCCTTCAGACATATTGTAAGACTCACCTGGAGCAGTCAACAGGATCTGGTCTGTTTTGTGCAACAGCAGAACTATCATGATGAACATCAAAAAGTCCAGCCAACAAATATTCTCCTTCCAGCTGAAACTCTGAGGCTGGAACAGTACATTGAGCCAAGGCATGCAGACAAGCTTCCAGGAGAAGCAGAGAAACCAAGAAGTGTTTCATTGTGCTAGTTAGCCGACTGTTTACCATCTGATGTGAGCTATGGAATAGGAGAGCATATGAGTTGTCAGAAATGCAAACAATACACAAATCAGTAGACAAAATCATCCAAGCTGTCACTACAGTCCCTGTGATAGTGCATTCAACACCTTCACCTACTATACATCTCATGTTGCCTTGTTCTAAAATCATTTGAATAATGTTTCCCTCTGAACACTCTACCCTTTATAGTGCAAACAGGATTGTAGATTTTTTTGCATTTCATGAAAAATAAAAATAAATGAAACATCACATTGTCTCCAAGTATACAGAACATTCAAGTGGTCTGTCAGCTGTCAATACCTATCGGAGCCAAAAGCCGGCCATGGGGTCAAAGGAACTGCCTCCAGAGCTCAGAGACAAAATTATATCGAGGCACAGATGTGGAGAAGGATTTAAAAACATTTCTGCTGCATTGAGTGTTCCCAGAAAGGAGCACAGTGACCTCCATTACTCTTAAATCAGGGGTGTCAAACAAATTTTTCCCCTGGACCACATCAGCATTATGGTTGCACTCAAAGGGCCAGTTGTAACTTGGGTTGGGAACCAACCCTACAACACGTCCGGTATCTACCGGACCGAAAAGCAACGCAGATTTCGGTGCTTCCTTCCGGTGCCTGAGCCGATTTAAATATTTTTTTTTTACACTACTCTGTAAAGTTGCACGGTATATAGATACTAAAAAGGTAGCGCGGTACCCGCACGCTAAAAACGATTATTAAAATAGCGCGGATCAGAGCACACTCGCTGCTCTGCTCTCTGTCTGCCTGCATGCAGAGCGGGACTCGAGGGGGCGGGGCTTCAAGCGCTCACACACACACAGCGCACGCACACAGAGATCGCTGCAGACACGAGCACAAGCTTTTGAACGTCCATCCTCAGCTTGCTGGAACAAATCTCTCCAGTTGATATTAATGATGACGTGTAGTCCAGTAAAGCAGCAGTTTGTAGAATCCAACAGTGTCTGAGTTCTGTTGCACCAGTCCCATCAGGCCACCTTTTTAAATATATATTTTTATAGTTCGGAGCTGTAGTTTGAAGTCAAGTGTTTTGTATGTACTTATTTATTTATATCTATAGTATACTTTAAACAGTTCATAATATTGTTCAATTTGAAAAAAAAAATTGCCTTGGCAATAAAAAAGTATCGGTTCAGGCACCGTTTAGGCACCGGTATCGTTTTAAAAGTATCGGTTTAGCACCGGTATCGGAAAAGGGTTAAGAAACCCACATTACTATCAAAGATCAAACTTTAAAAAAAAGAAAACATAGACAAAAATCTTTGTGCATCAACTTTGTTCAAAGGTTTTGTTGTCACAGTTGAGAAGGACATATATCTGGTCCAACAAAAAATTGTTGCTAAGAACATGTGTGACAGATTTTGGGAACACCTGCTCACAAACCTTTAAGTTGTCTAGGGCAGCGGCCCCCAACCTTTTTAGAGCCACGGACCAGTTTTGTGTCAGACAATATTTTCACGGACCGGCCTTCACGGTGTGGGCGAAAAATATGACGTAATAAAAATGACGTAATAAATATGACGTAAATGATACGACCGGCCTAAAGACAATTATAAAGTGCATAAAGATACAACTCACCATTACGCCGAATTAGTGGGAGTGTTAATGCGTGCTAATTATTGGATGCCTGGTGTAGCCTCCAGAAGAACTCAGTTCAACAACTTCTCTCGTTCTCTATATTTATTTACTAAATGATCACAAGCAAAGTACTCAGCGCTGCAATTGCAAAAGCAGTGAGTGGTACAGCCAACACGCAGGTTGGGTCCAGAACCACTGCCCCCCAAACGGAAGTGGGGCCTTTCATACACAGGTTATCGTCACAGGTTCGTCTCGCCTCGTCCTAACATCTGATTGGCTCTATCCTGTCAAGAGGAGGAGAATCCCGTGTTCTCATCTTTTCTCACAAGACTGGACCGTGCAACGACCCGTCTGCTTCACTAATGTCAACATACTGATAAACAGTTGTGAGTGTTGAAGTGCGCAGGCGTGTGACTGACTTCCCTTGAGAACTGGACCTTTCATAGACACAACCAACTCCAGCTGCATAGCTGTGTTATACTGACCTCGCTGACCTGAACTTTAATAGGCATGAAGAGTAATGGAGAATATCTGCAGAATATAAGGATTCATATTATCAATCCCCCTTTTTACATAATTTATTATGTAATAAACAATAATATGAAGCTCCAACCATGGACTATATCAGTTCATAACTATGTGTGTTAATTATTTAACAGACTGGAAATCTCTAACAGACATGGGTTACATCAGTTCATAACTCTATGTGTGTGTTACTTAACAGAGTGGAAATCTCTAAACAGACATAACAGCACACCTATGTTATAAATGTTTTTATAGAAAGCTAACATAATTTTGGCATGAAGAGTAATGGAGAATATCTGCAGAATATAAGGATTTATATTATCAGGAGCCTTGAGCTTGTTTCTCTGCTACGAGCCGGTCCCATCTCGGGGTGACGAGAGAAAAAGACCGACCACCGACGTCTGTTGTTTATGTCCAGTCTACTGACTCTACTCGTGACTTAAACCTTTATGTGCACTCTGGAACGTCATTAAAACCCGCTTCACAAAGACAGGATGTTGAAATGGAGGCAGGGTTTTAGAGCTTTTTTGGCGATCTCAAGATACTCTTCCTTGATTTTAATCCAGAACACCGAGTTGAAACAGACTTTCAAGTTTAATTTTTGGGGTAACGTATCACGGAACCTCTTGACATGTGTCAAGAGGTTACGTTTGACGCACAGATGAATGTATCCGGTCATTTTTCAAAATAAAACATTTTTCCGACTTTTCTTCCATAAATTCTTTCTATGCAGCCTGGTACCAAGGGACCCACTGACCGGTACAGGCCGCGGCCCGGGGGTTGGGGACCGCTGGTCTAGGGCACACCTGCTCAAATACCTTTATGTGGTCTGGGGCATACCTGCTCACATACCTTTAAGTTGTCTGAAGCACACCTGCTCAAATACCTTTATGTGGTCTGGGGCATACCTGCTCACATACCTTTAAGTTGTCTGGGGCACACCTGCTCAGATACCTTTAGCATGCACTGCTAGGAAGCTTGTGGGATTACCAGTGCAGGGGGACGCTCAGCTCAATCCTCCGTATTGTCCCCACCATGTAAAGCTTTCTTTTCAGCAGCTGCATGACGAGGGCATGTGATGTAAAGAAGTTGTCACAGGTGATTGTTTTCCCCCGGAGAACTTCTGTAACGGACAACTTGCATGCCCTGATTGTTTTCTGACTGCGCACCAGCAGGTTTGCATAGCTGGACCTGGCATCGCATGCTGCCCATATTTTTGTATCACATATTTCCTTGGTTTACACTGGATGTACTGTTTGAATGGATGGCGACCTTTGAAGGGGACCAAGTGCTCATCCACAGTCACATCAGTGCCTGGATCGTACATCAACAGCAGGAGAGACATCCACTTGTCCCAAACGTCTCCAATGGGAGCAAGTTTGTCTTGTGCACGGCGATCTTCTCTTGTGTCTTTATCATTAAATCGAATCAATCTTGAGATTTTATGAAACATCTTGAGTGTCATGGTAGCACTTGGCATGCCATACATTTGCTGTAGCTTCTTTACTGGATCGGTACACACCAGCGAGAAACAACCAACCCACATATGCCTGCAGGTCCACTGGATCCATCTTTCTCCACATGTTGCCCCGCCTTGTTTGTCATGTTCAGCACCACCTCTTCAATAGGCGTGAGCAGAAACAGGTCAAGAGTGGACTTCATGTCATCAATATGAGACCTTGAATATGCGGTTGGACCATGGTGGCATGTCTCCCTCTCTGCTCTCTCTGCTGTCAACATGTGTTGTCCGTCACTGGGAGGGATGGAAGACCAGATCAATGTTTCATCCTTTGACTGGAAATATTGTCTATCGCAGCTAGCTGGGTCCTCTTCCTCCGATTCTTCCACATCAGTTGATTCTTCCTCTCCATCATAATAAGTGCAATCCTCCACTTCTGACACTTCTTTCAATTCAGCTTCAGATCCTACCTCATCACCATGTTCATCATGCTCCTTCACTTCATACCCATCTTTCATTTGTGTAGCGGGTGATGTGGGGGCTTCTTCAGAGGAAGAAGTAGCATGTGGTTGTATGTTGGATCTATCACCTCATCATTATTTTCCTTCTCTTCTGACCCTCATTCCTCCTCATCATCTCCTCCTGGTCATTCTTTTCCACAACATGGTTAACAATTTGCTCACAAGCCTCCTGTGCAGTACAGTGCTTCCGCCTCATTGTGCTGCCTGTCTCTCTCTAAAATGGGAAAGGCCCAACACCTGTGAGAAAAGACCTGCTTTTTGTTATTGCTGTTGTTGCCCTAACCTTTGCTTGACCCCACACATCAAACATCCAAGATTAAATATGTTTTGGAAAGCAAATGGTGTGACAAGTTGCACCACTTTGTGCTGCAGGGTCTTTTTGACCCCAGAGGACAACAGATGTTATCAAATTGATAAATCACCAATAATTCAATCAAATTACTTCAAATGTATTATAATCATGAAGAGCATAGTATCGAAAAAAAAACATTTGATGAATAAAAAACATATTTTGATCGCAAAAGATTTCTTTTGTGGTGAAAGTGACCCCAGGACAACACAAGGGTAAATAAAAGTGGAGAAACCTTTGGCTCTGATCTCCTCCATTGATATCTGAAAAATATGATGCTGGCACAAGTATGTACTGTTTGAAGGGCACAGCCTCTTTAATAGCATTTGGAGTAAAACAAACATGACACTGAAGTTGTTAAAATCAAGTTTTTGTTTATAACTATAGCACAGGAAAATGATAACATGCAGTATATGAGAAACATTTAATTCATCCAATCTAGAACCCAATTAACCAGTTCTGCTTTCATCAATTTCAACTGAAATGGATTTAAACACTGAAACAGTATGTTGGTTGAAAGAAAAAAAAGAAAAGAAAAATAATGTCAAAGAAATTTCATATTTTCAAATAAATAAATAAATAAATTATATATATATATATATATATATATATATATATATATATATATATATATATATATATATATATATATATATATGCAAATCCAACAGACAACCCTTTGAAACAAACTTTATACAGGAACATGTTTTGATCCCTTACTACAGTGCTGATCAAAGTTTAATAATGACAGGAGGGGGGGATTATCTTTCATTATTATTGTAGTAAGAGATTAAAACATTTTCCTGTAAAAAGTTTGTTTCAAAGGGTTGTCTGTAGGATTTGTGTACATGCCTTGTCTTTCTTTGCCTGACGGACCAATAAAGACGGATGATCTTATGGCCACCTTCCTATTTACGATGAGGTTACACTGGAAACAATTGTACAGTGTTCATGTGTCCATGAAGATACAGACATGGACAAAAGATGGTAGCATACAAAAGGGCTAAGTAGCCTTTATTTATTACTCCAATGAGGTGAATCTTAAATGTGCATTAGAACAAAGATCTGCACATAAACTACAAAATCTGAATCTGTACAACATCGGCACAAAAACTGACATCATGTGATAATATGTATCTCGACAGAAAACATTATGTTGCACAGTGTATTCACAGTGTGTCTGTAGTCTAGCCTGAGCATCACAGTGAAGTGGCACCTTCATGTGGTGACATGTTGTTATAGTAACCCCCAAAAACTGAAATCACATGTCCAATTTTAATTTGATCCCTTATACTGTTGTAGTGATTTAAACAAATATCTACGTTTATCTGAAAGGCACTGAGGGGCAAAGGGGAGAACTTTTTGGACATGTGTTCTCTGCCACAAACAAATCAGTGTCCAGTTCGTTGTTTCTCTTTGAATCTGTTGATCCATTTATTTACCTTTACATTGTCACCACAGCATTACATCAGCATTGTTCAATCTTTCATTGTACCACTGAATCTGAGCATTCCAGTCACTTGTTGGTCTCACACCAACAAGTTCTGAACACACCATGACAGGATAAGACATGGCCATAAACTGTTAGCTTCCTGTCCACACACCACTTACCTATATGCATATTTACATGTACTGCTCCCACTGTGTTCAATGGCAGAACTGATGTATAAATTAAATTCCCCTTGTGTTTCCCTCAAAGACAAAATAAAGCAAATAAACAATATTATGGCTCCAACAACTGTTTTAAAACTGCTTTCCATGTGAATATCAAAATCGGTGCAGGTCTTAACAGAATTAACTTTATGTGGATGAGCAACACATAATCTCACAAGAAAAGTACAATGAAAGATAAAGGTGTGTCACAGAGCCCTTAGCATGGCTGTGATGCTAACACAACATTACGAGAGCCTCTTGTTTAAACGGTATTGAATGCATATTGTTATAGTTCATGTCAAGATTCTTACACCCCTGAGGAAAACAACCATAAACAATCAACCTAATTAGGGTACAGGGTAACAGGGACAGATTTAAACTATGATTTTCTAGTCTTAAAAAAACATATTGTGATTTAATTGAAAAGTATTCAGGAGGTCAGAAGCATATCTATTCTTGTGTTTACAGTACACACATTTATTTGAAGCTGGCTAATTGTTTTTGGTATAATTCTGAATGAGACCTTGGAAGTACTCTTGCGTGTTTTTGTATGATTGAAAAAGGATGATGTGACATTTTGGGAGGAAATACCACAACAGAAAGGAGTAGAGACTGGAGAGTACTGCCAGGGCATTAAGTATTTGGATGTACTTGCCATGGTAAAGTAACGTCACAGTGGCAAAGATGACCCAGGTGAGGATCAGCAGGAGCAGGCAGAAGGTTATTGCTTTGGCTTCATTGTAATTTTTAGGAAGGTCTTTTCCCATGTAGGAGAAAATAAAGCAAAGGGTGCACAAAGATAAAAGTAAAACCACAGGACCACAGAGTGCTTTGAAATTAATGTCACAACTGAGTATAATTTTTGTGTCTGGGTACCTAAGTATATCATTGTAGGCCTTGGGAGGGGCAAAAGTATAGCCAAAAAGAAGTAGGAGTGCCTGAGTAACAAATGCCACAGTGATGACCAGCCATTGTCCATGATATTTCATCCACCAAATATGGACCTTGGGGAACTTGGCAGCTATTTTGAAAATATAAACAATTTGAAAAGAGCGCACCACAAAACATGCGAGACAAACCGTGTAAAACAAGAGAAATGGTAAGAACCGTAAGATACAAAAATAATTGGTTGGTTTACCAAAGTAAAAGAACACACTAAGACTACACAAGCTGTGGCAGCCTAAAATTAGGAAGCACATTGGTCCTCCAGCAGATCTGACAACAGGTGTGTTGTAGTTGATGGCAAAGAGAATGGACATGGCAAGTGTGAGGCCCACCAAGACCCAGGCTCCGACCATGATCACTATAGCCCCGATGTCTGTGAATTGGATGTACTCCACCACCCGCAGATTACATGACGTACTTCCTGGTGCAGACCATTCTGTTTCCTTACAGTTGATGCACGTGTAGGGATCCTCTGTTCAACATGAGAGATATAATGTGTCAATAAAGTTGTATGAATATTTGTTTTAGCCTGCTGTATTATCCCAACCTCTTGGGTTGAATCAAATGAAGCAAAAGGGAAATTTTGTCTGCATAACATAAATCCATCATAGGCCAAAACCGTATAGAATAATTTAATGGAGCGTGAGATGTTTGTTCACCTACCTCCTTACATTTCTGTAAAGGGATTTGCTGAATTAAAAATGGATTGTGGTTCAAGCGGCCTGTTGGTGAAATGAGGTTTTGGCTGACAGGACTAAATAGAAAAAATATTTGACAGTTACTACGCCCGCTCAGAGTATCCAGTGTGTAGAGACACCCTACTCTGGTGAAGGCAGGTTAGCCATGCGCTGCCCACACAACTTCCCAGGAGGGAAGATGGAGTCAGCGTCGATTGGATGACAGAAAGCTCACATGCTGCTCACATGTTGCTTCTGTCTCGCTTCCAATGGGGATTCCCAGTAGGCCATACAAAAGTTTAAAAGTCTTAAATTAAATTGATTTGCTCCATCACTTGAACCACTTGCTCAAACTCTAAGAGAACATCAATCTATCTTTCTAATAACTTTCAATGGCACCAGCCATAACATTTTTCTTATATGCTGATCACATTTTATTATATGTTGACAAAGCCCCCACTTCCATTCCTCATATTCTAAGTACCTTTACAGATTTGAGTTCCTTGTTAGGTTATAAAATGAATTGTGCTAAATCAGCACTTTTACCTTTCAATCAATATTTAACACCAAGTTCCCTACCTTCTAATATCCCTATCGTTAAACATTTCAAATACCTTGGCATTGAAATCTTCAAATCCCTAAATGTTGTATTTAGGGATTTGAAGATTTCTTCTCAAAAAACTACTTAGACGTATATAAACGTATTGAATCTGACCTTAACAGGTGGACTCAGAGTTCAAAGTTGTTACAGAATCGGGTTTCAATTGTGAAGATGGATGTTCTACCGAGAGTTCATTTTATCTCCACCACCTACTTATGGGATTAAAACAACCACGAGTTAAGATGTCCACACTACAAAGGCATAAAACTAAAGGTGGTCTTTCAGTTCCAAACTTTAAATATTATTTTTGGTCTTTTGTTTTGAGACCATTCTCAATTTGTTTGAATCCAGAGGCATCGGTATCTTGGAAGCCAATTGAAGAAAATCTTGCCACACCACGCAGGTTAGGGGGGACCTGGTTTATTCCAATCTTCCGCTTAAACAAGCTAAACTCTCACTTGGCCCAATTATATCGTTCAAACTATCAACATGGCGTATAGCTGAAAAAGAGACCAAAACAAATCTCAAATGGCATCGCGATATCTCAATTCAACTGTCTATTACTTACCGGTGGTGTCCCATTTTCTTCATCAACGAGGGCAAGCAAAAAGATACACAAACTAGCAGATATCTTTGATGAGAATAGTTTGAGGTAATTTAATGATATACGTACTACCTATGACATACCTGGCTCATCTTTTTTCTATATCTACAACTAAGATCTTCACTTAAAGCATTTGGGGTACCATGGAATGATGACCCTTTGGGATCACATCACCTGCATTCTATTTTGAATACACAAGGCCAAACCAAGGGATTAGTATCCAAACTTTACTCATTCTTTTCTATATCTTCTTACAAACCCTAACATATTGAACAGGTCTGGGCCAAAGAACTCGAACACATGAAGGAGAATGTGCAGCTGGACTGAGATTATATTTGATATAACTGGAACCTCGAAAAACCCCAACCATCAGCAGATTCACCTACATTTTTTACCGAACCTATTATACACGGAGGAAATATTTTTTAATGAAAATAATTACATCATCAATATGTACCCTTTGTACAGGAGGACTTGTGGTCTCTTTGTGGGGTATGTAAATGTATAATAATATAATACATTCCCTTGTATAATATTTGTAGATGTATGAGGGTGTTGCTAATAGTGGGAGGGGGTTAATTAACACTGTGTGTATGTATGAATGTATGTATGTGTAGGAGCCAAATGAGATCAAACATGGTTCCTAAATATGTACACTGGGTGGCGCTGTTCTGTGTTCCTGGGATTGGCTAGATAATCAATCAGAGCATGATTGACGGCAGGTGTTGGACCCCGGAAAGGGCAAAGGGTTTTGACCGCTTGCATGGTACTATTATGCTTCGAGCAACACAAGGCTAATTGTTGGCATCTAAGGGCCATATTCATGTCCTACCACTGCTGAAAGAAGAATAAACTTATCTTGTACCATACCACCTGTTCGTGGATTATTGAACCGAAGCAAAAGGAATGCAAGGTAACGGAGGCGAAGCAAGAGCGCGTCAACCAGATCAATCCAGATCAATCCAGAGGGAAAAGCACTTCAGTAGCCCAGGTATAGGACAGGGCTCCTTTAATAGTATGTATGTATGTATGTATGTATACATGTATGTATGAGGGTGTGTATGTGCATATTTTTATTTTTATGATTATGTGCATGTGTATCTTTATGTACATGTATTGTACACATCTTTTCTTTATATGCATATCTAGAAAATTAATAAAGATTTGATTAAAAAAAAAGAAGTCTTAAATTGGTTCACATCAAGACCAGAATGACAGCGCTGTTTTTACTCATCTTCTTTCTCATGTAAAATAATTTACCTGTTTTGTTGATATAAGTTCCCTTCTTACAGATGTTACAGTTGAAGCAGCATTTGTGGATTCCATCTGGCTTTTTTGCAGATCCTACATCACATTCTTGGCTACACAGTGAAGAAGGCACCTCCTGTACAAGACAAGTATTTAAAAGACAAGTATGGACAAGTGTGAGATAACACCATGAGGACATGTGACGGTATTAAGGCCTTTTAAAAATTCTAAACGGGTGTTTGTAATATGCAATCAACACTGAACATAACATCTAGATGTCCCCTGCAAATGATTCCTTGCAAAAGTGGGAAAACAAGCAATGTATTTTTAAATTAACATATAGAGTATAAATTCATTGTAATGGAAAACAACTTACTTTTTCCTTTGTGTGCCACTGAATTGTGTTGTTGTTGATGAAGAAATATGTTGAGTGAAAATTATAAAAGCCAATTTCCTCTGCATCACCACTTTGGTTCCAGAAAACTATTGAATAGGATCCATAGTTGGGGTCACCATTCTCATCAAATGTAACACTTTGGTTTAAAAGTGTGAAGTTTGACTTCTTCAGCTCTGCGAGAACCTGATGTGGGAACACAAAGCTCAGACAAATTGCATTTGTGTACAATGAATATGATTAGGTGATTATTCAATAGGTTTTTAGCCTATAGGATTTAAACTTTCAAATAGACTTGATTTTAAGAAGATATTGACAAAAATCAGATGATGAGAACAAATGATATAATCATATAAATGTATTGTTAGATTATATGTATACCTACCATATGTGGGTATACTGTAATATTGCCATTACATCTGCCTGATTCACATTGCAAGGTCTTGTGTAAGGCATGAGCGATGGCATACACAGCAGAATAAACAGGAACGTTAAAAGATGGGTCCACAGCGAGGATTTCTTCTGCACTCAAGCTGCTGCAGTTGCAAACCTGATTACAAAATAGATTTTGTTCTGCATTTTCACAATTCTGCTTTTTGGAAGAAGAGATAAAATCACTGAAACCAGGTATTGTCACTTTTGGCTCAGAAACGCCAATTACAGTTCCAATATTTTTGATTCCTTTCTTTTTGGGGAGCTTCTTGTTTAAGGACCATGCGTCCCCTGCTATCCACACCTTGTTGGTGACATTTAGTTCTATTGCTGACTCAATGAGAGCTTCAGCAGTCCATTCAGGAGCAAAAACAATAATGACACCTATCCTCTGTGCCTCGATCTGTCTGAATATTTGGGAGTGAGCTGTATAATTTTGATTGAGGCCTTTGGTGTATGCCAGGCAAATATCAGTGTCCTTAATCCTCTTTATGAACAAATCCCGGCCATCATTTCCATAATCATCATCAATGTGAAGGAATGCAACCCAGCGCCAGTTGAAGTGTTGCAAAATATGAAATATCACTTCTATGACATCTTTATTGGGAGGCACTGTTCGTAGGAAAGAGGGAAAATTCTGTTTTCTTGAAAAGACCGAACTAGCAGCTCCATAACTGACCTGTCAAGAGAAATGGAAAACAATGATTTTCAGTGACAAATTATCAGACTTAACATTAAAACACATTTTACAATTAATTGATCAGAACATATATATTTTAGGAGTCGTAGAGAAATTGAAATTATTTTTCAATTAAAAATCTGTTGAAATTTTAAAAATTGTATGTGAAGCTGTTTTTGATCCCTTGATGTATCTGAAAAAATGTACCATAGGAATGAGATCCACCATGAACAGTGGGGCTATAGTCAGGGCCTGAGTGCTTGTATAAGTGCCGACCACTGCCATCGCTTTGGACACATTCTTGTGTGGTTCGCCCCAAGGTTGGATCAAGCCGTCGACTGAGAGGAGTTTAAAAATGCCTGGAAAATTCTGTGTATCTGAGCAGTGGTCAAATATATCATAGCCCAGAGATACATTTGGCAGGAGGTTTGTGGAGTTATTGATTTCCTCTACAGAGAATCTCATCAACTGAAACCTCCGATAACTTGACAGAATAAAGGGTTTACTGTGGATAGAGGAAGGAAAGTGAGATAATTTTAGAATTAGTTGCATGATTCACTGCCAGTACAGACACGTACACCTAAAACAAGATTATAATGGAACAAGGACTGAGGTCAATAATGCAGGCTGTTCTTAAACTTTGTTACGAGCTATATCCGTTGACCTAAAAGCAAAGGCAAAACTTGAATGTGTAATCTGTCATTTATTAACACCAAGCGTGCATTATTTTCAACCTCAGAAAATATACAAAAATATCCCTTCAGACATATTGTAAGACTCACCTGGAGCAGTCAACAGGATCTGGTCTGTTTTGTGCAACAGCAGAACTATCATGATGAACATCAAAAAGTCCAGCCAACAAATATTCTCCTTCCAGCTGAAACTCTGAGGCTGGAACAGTACATTGAGCCAAGGCATGCAGACAAGCTTCCAGGAGAAGCAGAGAAACCAAGAAGTGTTTCATTGTGCTAGTTAGCCGACTGTTTACCATCTGATGTGAGCTATGGAATAGGAGAGCATATGAGTTGTCAGAAATGGAGAACAATACACAAATGAGTATGCAAAATCATCCAAGCTGTCCCACTTGTGATAGTGCATTCAACACCTTCACTTACTGTACATCTCATGTGATGTTGCAGCCTTGCTCAAAAATCATTTGTATATTTGTTCCCTCTGAACAATCTACAAAAAGCCAGCCATGGGGTCAAAGGAACTGCCTCCAGAGCTCAGAGACAAAATTGTATCGAGGCACAGATGTGGGGAAACATTTAAAAACATTTCTGCTATATTGAGTGTTCCCAGAAAGGAGCACAGCGACCTCCATAACTCTTAACCTTTTGAGCCCCCATGCCCTTCTAGAGGGTTAGTGAGGTCTGGTCAACAGTCATATGAACCCAAAATGAGTTCTAATACTTGTGTTATTTTATATATTTTTTTTCTGAATTTATTTGTGCAGCATGATATGAGCAAGATTTCCCAAGAATGCCTTTTTTGGAAAGATTAGGACCTAAAGAATCTGATTCTCCAACAACATTACAATAAAACTAAGCATTGGGGTGTAAAGAAGAAGTTTCAGTCAAAAAACGGTGTTTGGTTCAAAAATTAAAAAGTTATAACCTTTATGCCAAAACTTGGTTGGATTGTGGCATGCTGGGTATGCAACTGTGCACACATTTCCGCTTAAAACTTGTGACGCGTTCTAAGAAACCTCCCCCAACCACGGAAGCCGGCGCAGTCGAAAATGTCGAAGGGAGTAGTAGGGGGAAAAACAGTCCGGCCGCATTTTAATTTTTCAGGTACTACACACAAGGATTCTTAATACTTTATTAGACTCCTACACAGTGGCAACCGGCCAATAGAGGGCCATGGGGCCTGGCCCCACCCACCTTGAGCCACCAAAATAAATTATATATATATATATATATATATATATATATATATATATATTGCTAATATTAAATACTATTAATACATTATACAAATTGTTAATATTTGTGTTTTTGAGATATGGAATATACCCAGTAATATTTGTAAAATAGGATATCTGTGCAAAATATATGCTTTTGCTGCTTGTCCTCTCTGCTCATGCACCTCTCAGCTGCCCCGTGCACGTCTCTGCTGCACTGTGCACGTGCTGGGGCCGAATCTCTAGTAAGGCCGAGCTCCTCCTTGTGGCAGCACCCAGTGGCAAGCGAGCGGCAGGCGTCGGTCACTCGTCAGCCGGCCGGCGAGTCTGCGACGTGTCTGCGACGTGTCTGCAGCGACTCTCAGCCAGGCGGCGTGTCTGCGGCGTGTCTGCGCAGGCGTGACGAGTTTGCGACGTGTCTGCGGCGAGTCGCCAATTAACAGCGACAAGCCAGCATCACTCGTCGAGAAGCTGACAAGCTGAGTGGGTGGAGCCACATTTCCAACAGGTCACCTGCCGTAAATCAGTTTTATGATCATAGAATGGAGGACCTGCGTTTTTTTTTTGTATAAATAGGTAGATAGATATGTGTTAATAATATGTGTTAAGATATTTCTGTCTAATACTGATGTACTATATTGAATATTTTTTTGCTACTACTACATTTCACTTCATAATATATTACACTTATATACCATAATATGTATAATGTACCCACCTTTTTTTAAAATATATATATATATATATATATATATATATATATATATATATATATATATATATATATATATTTTACCATGTCATGTCATACTGTTATACCACCATTATGAGACTACTTTGAGACGGCACTGTTGGTCTAAGCTAAACACTGGAATCATTTTTCCACCAGGTAAACCTGAACATGCACACCTCTCTTGAGTGTGACCGTGCTCAGAGAAGTGCCAGTAATTGTCAGACAACTGCAACCATGGTTTACGTGTACCGTGGTTATATCTGGATTCTGGTCCGGCTCAACACCTACTGCTATTAACATTATTATTATTAGTTGTTATTTATTACTATTAGCATTGGAAATACATCTACTGCTTCTATTATCAGTATTATTCTACTATATCCACTGCTGCTGGTATTTTTGGTAGTTGTAACTTTTTCATCATGCCTACTAGTCATTATTAATCATTATCATTATCATTATTAATCATTTCTGTAATATTAATTGAACGTGCTGAAACTCTATGTTGTTCATTCTGTACACATGACAGCTATTGTACTTCCAAAGGTTTCTTCCCTTGTTCTCCCCATTACATGTTTTTTTGGTGGAGTTTTTCCTGAACCGATGTGAGGGTCAAAGGTCAGAGGATGTCGTATGTGTACAGTTTGTAAAGCCCTCTTAGGCAAATTTGTAATTTCTGAATTTGGGCTATAATAACTAATTTGAATTTGATTGAATAATGCCAAGCATCCACACCATTGCTTGACCACACACACCCAACATCAAAGATGTTTTGGAAAGCATATGGTGTGACAAGTTGCCTCATTGCACCACTATTCATGAAGAGCATAGTATCAAAAAAAACATTCAAACCATTTGATGAATAAAAAACATTTTGATGGCAAACGCTTTAATTTGGGGTCAGAATAGTGATGTGTCCTTTTGTGTCGAGTAATCCAGGTAGATTTTGGTGAAGCGCGTATCGAGGCTTGTGTCGATGACGTATGCGGTGACGTTCGAAGCCTCGCGAAAAGTTCTTGTTTTTATAAAAATTAATAAAATGGAGACATCAACACGGAGCTAAGGCTCGAACCACAGAGCCTCGGACTGAAGGACGGGTATTCTAACCACTGACCCACAGTCACATCAGAAGCCACTCCCCAATTTGTTTCCAATTTCACTTTTGACCCCGCCATTATATCATAAAGATAGACACAATATTACAAAGTTAATAATTGATGTATTGGCGTCACAAACATCATTCTTTCAATTCAAAGCTTCACACACCAAAGCCATGGTATCGTTATGATCGCTCTGCCTGTTTTACATTTATTGTCCACTTGTGGCACAGTAGAGCAAATGAAGCCCCATGAAGCTTCGGCCCATGAGCGAACCAATTGGATGGAAAGCTTCAAAGCTTCAGGAAGCTTCATCTCGCCATCACTAGGTCAGAATGACCCCAGGACAACACAAGGGTAAATACAAGTGGAGAAACCTTTGGCTCTGATCTCTATATCTGAAAAATGAGGCAGACACAATGATGTACTGTTTGAAGGGACACAGCCTCTTTAATAGCATTTGGAGTGAAAAAAAAAATACACTTAAGTTGTTAAAATCAAGTTTTTGTTTATAACTGTAGCACAGGAAAACGATAACATGCAGTCTATGAGAAACATTTAATTCATCCAATCTCGAACCCAATTAACCAGTTCTGCTTTCATCAAGTTCAACTGAAATGGATTTAAACACTTGGAAACAGTATGGTGGTTGAAAGAAAAAACTAATAAAAATAATCTCAAAGAAATTTCATATTTTCAAATATATATATATACACAAATCCAACAGACAACCCTTTGAAACAAACTTTTTACAGGAAACTGTTTTGATCCCTTACTACAGTGCTGATCAAAGTTTAATAATGACAGATAATCCCCAGCATTCTGATAAAAATGGAGAAAAACAAATCAACAGGTTTATAGAAAAGAGTGCTCGCCACCCACTTCATCCATTTGTTATAATAAAAGCTCTCAATCTCTGTGTTCTTATGTTTCCTCTGCAAAAGAAAGAGAACAAAAGTTTGCTTGGAATGACTATATTTACCAAAGATTTTCAAAGTAAACACAGATTTTAAAGTATTAAAACAACTAGTCTACATAAATTGAAATCTAGATGGGTAAATGTTTCAAAGAGAAAAGGTCTTCGGGATAGATGTGTAATTGTTTAACTATTATTTCAGATTTAGACCTCGTCATGAATTGGACTTGAATACTGGCTGTGCAATTTGAAGACAAAGTATATTCTGAATAATGATACACATAATGGGCTAACGATCTGATCTGACGTAAAACAAATTAATCTTCTTGCCATATTAAGCTAAATGCGTCCCAAAATAATGCTAAGTAATTTGGTTTATAGATGTGTTCAACGACACAGTATCTCATCTCTAGCAAAGCGCTAAAGTATAAAGAACCAATTTAAGGTAGACCACAGGATACAGGAGACTAGATGGGTTGAGATTAGTGACACTCGCTTTGAACTACGAATTCAATGATGTGGTGGGTAGCTTAAGATACAAGTCAAGTCCCTGTTAATCATCCATAATGATGCTCGCTCCACTCGCTATGCTCGTGAGAATCAGGTAACAAAAATATTGTGTTAGGTGCCAATTCAAGATCAATTTAAATCTAAAAGTATTATAGGCTAATCCTTTCAAGAGATGTTAATAATAATTTTTCCAAGTTTCTGCATGTAGCACAGAGTACTGGCTGAGACACTTGTGACCCAGAGCAGCCGCACAATTTTATCACAAAAGATGAAATGATTCAACTTAAAGACATTGCATTTTCTTCAGCTTCATCTCACACATTTAATCATGTCATGTTTCTAACACTACTGACTTTCAATATATAACATGTTACAAATAAGTAGGTACCAATATATTAATCAAAAGTTGGCAAATTTATTTCACTTGGGAGAGGGATATTTACTGGAATCCCCATCATTGAAAAAAAAGAATCACAAATTTCACGGCAACTTTTTTTCAGTGTGGTTCCTCCTTGGTGACTTTATACTTACCCCATGGGGTTAAAAGGCAAAAGGCAGCACTGAGTCTCACCTACTTCTGAACAATAGCAGACCAATCCTAAAATGAGGATTGAGGTCCTCAAGAAGAAGAAAAAAAACCCTACCCCTAAATAGACAAAGGCAATATTCCCAGACTAATTTGATCCATGCTGGTCATATCCTCATCTGAACCATGGATCAAAATTTTATTTTTCATGTTAATGTCCCGCTTACAAAAAGGTAAATCAATCTCTAACCCTTGTCACTCACCACTAACTGTGGCCGATGAATTTAAAATGAGAAGGAGGGGAAGTGGGAGATTTTAACTAGCAAAAGGTTTTCCTGTTTCGTCCTTGCCTTTGTATGTCCTCTTCCCATGTGTGAAGGGTAGGTATCTGTACTTGACCATATGCTAGAGAAAGTGGGGAAGAAAAAGAGGAGAATTAGCAACAAGTATTTCGAGGATTTGCTTAAACTTTTTTTTTTTTTAAACTTATCCCATGTCGTGGGAATAGAACAAGGATAGCTGGTTTTATCAGGTAGATAAAAAAAGACAAAGGAATTAGTGCTTTACATGATGTATTCAGATATTCAACATTAAACAAATATAAAAAGCTGAACATAACAACCTGTACAATATAATGCATTTGAATAAAATATCCCTTCAAAACATATGACCTTCATGAAGGTTTAAATGTTTATTTTTGGTCAAAGTTTTCATGTTGGAGTCATTTCTACTTTAATTTTTGTATTGCATGCTATAGTCTGGTGTTCCTGACATTATACACAGCTCATTTGCATGGTGCATGATGAAAAGATAGGCTTCTCGACTCGTGCATTTGTCACAACCAAATAGATTTTCTATGTAATCCAAAGCAATGCAGTGTTTGCGTTACATTGACTCCAGCACAGCTGCAGTGTCAACATATGAAGTGCACTTATATGGGTCAGTCACTGTACACTTTTTACCTTGATCTGCCTCTTCATGGTGATGCAGAAGAGCATGATGAAGTACATTACAAGTATAGGCCAGAACACTGGCACATTGAAGGCTTCAAAAAATGTGCAAATCATGGCGATGACGATGCCTTTTGTCGCCGAATGCCTGGCAAGACAAGTAAGATATCCCGAAGTTAAAACAGTCGACCCACATTAGAGGTAGCATAATCAACAACATCCTTAACTCGTAACCAGTCATTTACTGAATGCATGCATATTTCTTAGCATGAAATTCATCCATATAGGAAAATGCAAGTTAAGTGGAAACAAATATTACAAACAACTCACAATGAACACAATGAGGCAGTCAGGCAAGGTTTAACATGAGCTGTATAAAGTACAACACTGAGAAACATTGACTTAATGCTTAACCAGTAGTCTTTTTATTGATACATTTTTTATAATGCTAAAACTGCTCAAAGATGTTAACTCTCCCAGTGAAAGCCTGTCAAGCCAGGCTTACAAGAATCAAATAAGATTTTATATTTAATGTCTCTCGGCATGATCAATGGATGAAGTAGATAATAGTTCAAGCTGAGGCTGCAAGATCACACAGCGTCACAAGCAAATACATTCCAGGTAATTCAAGCCAACAGCTTTGTTTAATTTAAATGAGCTTTGCATGACTTTAAAGTTGACCACAGATCATTTTAAAGGAAATCGATTGCAATCACTCCGTCAGTGACATTGACAGATGGCCATGAGCTAGACTCACCAGAATTTGAATTCAGGCAACCTCCTGATGAAAGGGCGGAACTCCTCGTTTTGCTTGGTGGGAAGGGATGGGCCCTCATCTGCAGGAGAGAGGTTATGGGCGATATGTTGTAGTTATTAAAAAAGTGCAGTCTTCAATAACAACATACAAGCCAAAACATTAAAAACACAATCTAATCAAAGTTATTATTGCGTTCTTGTTTTATTTTTCTAAAGAGACCCAATTACCGTAGAAGGCCAAATAAGGGGAATACACTACTTTAAAAAATTGTTTTTGCTCTCGTGTCTCCGCTCTTAACTTCTGCGAGAGCACGTAGCATAGTGTGGTTGGCACTATGACATTTATTTCCTTGGATGTTCTAACAAGTTGTATGTTGTGGATGCGTGCTCTTCTTTTTTTTGGATCCATACATCTCAACGTTAAAATGTGTTTCACACTTCCAACCAAATACAAAGAATTTCAATTCCTCAGATATATAAATCTACAATAGCCTTTTATTCTGTTTGGACGGCTATACACACACAACACATTAAGAAAGCTTTGGTAACATATTTGACGCTTCATCCCTGTGTTGTGTATGGAAAAGTATTCCAAGTGTTGAATGTGTGAAAGCTAAAAGCCTAAATAGAAAGCCAGTTAACAACCCAATAGGTAACCTACTACAAAGTACACAATTGTCCAAAAACTGATCCGATTTAATTGATTCAACTTGCCTTCGTCAAGCATTGAAGGATCCACTTTTGGCGATAGAAAAGCAATGAACAGGTTGAGATGGTAGATTCCCAAAGCATATGTTACTATATACCAACCCTGAAAGGCAGCATAAGAGACATCATTAGATTGACAGGATTTCTGGACAGCCAGAAATATGAATGTGTACCTTTTTAGTGAAAATTACACACACATACGAGCATAATATGTTCATGAAAACAGAACAGGCAAGTAGGCAAGTTTTCCAAACACTCATAAGACAGGTTGGATACAAAATGAAAAAGATGTACAGCCACTGTCCTCTTGTAGTGTCCTCAAAGCCAATCTTTCACCTTTGGTGAACATCAGCACAAAAAAAAAAACAATGAGCCTTAAATATAATACAATCCAGTACAACAACACCATAAACTAGTAGTTAAATAATTAGTAGAGGGGAAAAAACACTGTACTCTTGACATTTTTTTTGTTTTTTTTTTTGTTTAACATTTGGTTACAATGTTGCTTTTATTACAACTACGTATGACTCTCATGGGCTACATTTGTTTACTTCCCTGGTCAAAGAACGATATAGTAAAGTGGATACCAAAAAAAAGAAACAAAATTTACCTGTAGTATGTACACTCTGATCATGTAGACAGCAGTAAGTAGTAGAGTAGCTCCCCATCGCATTACATGGAATGGCGTTGACTTGTCTAGCCATGACTGATAGACCTATAACCAAAAAACAATAAGTAAGACACAACCTTAAATAAATAAGAAATGCAGAGCCATAGAAAGAGAGTCACTTTCGCTTTGTGGAGATAGAATGACATTAATTACAGTAAATAAATATATAATTTTCTAAGTCTTTCCTAGGCTTCAACGCATGCATTTCTCTACCTGACTGACCGATACAATTGGTTGAATTGGTGGCCACCTTCTCACTTGCAGTTGGGATGATTAATAACACTGGTGCGTACAAAGCTTGAAGACTACTACTACTACTACTGAGTGATTATCTTAAATACAAAAGGAGTACAAAATATGAAACTGAAAGTCAAAGTATTGTTCTGGAATACTGTTCTACTTTTATGCAAATGGTCCTCTAACATTCCAGTATAGAATATTTCTGAAAATAAAATGCCACTGGCATAACAAATGAATTCCATACAAGAGACTTCAATCATCACCAGTCTAATTAATCAAGGTATCAATACAGTGAGTGATTATCAAGGTATCAATTAGCATGGTGAGATAGACTGGTGCATAAACAAAACAGAATAACCTTAATTGGTCTACTCAGGTTTTTTCATATTTCTCAATGTAGTTACACATTATATGCAATCCAGTATTTAGACCAGTGTATAAAATCATTTAATCCCCAATTACATAAAAGATACATTTGTGATCTGAATAGTAGACATTTTACCTGTCCAATCCGTGTGAAAAAGGCAGCAACTACAGATGGTTTCCCATGGATTGACTCCCCAACACTATCCCCTTCTGACATTCTGCCAGCAAAGATGAAAAAGACATTTTGAGTAGTGCTGCGTGGATGTAGATTACTTAGCTAGTATGACTGAAACAGACGTTATGTTAACTAATATGCAAAAGTCTAGCATCTCAAACTCTCAGGTATATTGGCTGGAATTTCAATCAAGTTTGTAAGACAAAAAGGTAGAACCTTTTCTGTAGTTTTTGTGAAGATAAAGGATGCAGGTCAACATGCACTTCACATGTTGTTTAGTGCCTCTTTTTGGCATGTTTTACTTCTGAGCAGGGGCAAGCATGAAATTGATTTATTGTTAAGTACAACAATCATTAATACCATATAATTAACATATGTTGGTAATAATACAATCATAATAAGCATCTGGTGTGAAGAAAATGCTCCTAATAATAGATGCAAAAGTAGAGGACATGAATATTTCTGTATGCACCAGTAGAGGTGTTTTTAAATTCTATACAAACTACGCGCCTGCTTCTTACTTGAGGCACTGACAAATAACCCATCCAGTAAGACTAGTTCAGAAGGCAAAGAGTCTACTGAAATGTGTGATCCTTTCTGTAAATAACCAGCCGTTTGGAGCTGTGAAAAGCAGAATGTGTGTCATGTAGTTAAGTGAGTCCAGATGATGTTTGACAGATAACCTACACATAACCGGTGAAAAATTATATCCATATAGATAACAAACATGGGAGAACTCCGCTCAAACCAACAAGCCAGGTAACACTTTGTGTCACCTACCTTTAACCAACCAGTGGCCACATATTTCGGCTGCTTTTCCTTCGAACTGTTCAGTGATCCATTGATTTAACGAGTAGATCAAACATTTTTTTATGTAACGTTTACTGGTAGCCCCTCTATAACGAAACCAGTAGTTTTGGGTTAAGTTTCAGATATTGTATTGCCACGTTGTATTGTCTAACCGTAGCGATTACAGCGTCGTTTAATGAGGAACTCTGACATACAAAGGTAGCTAAATAAGGTAAGACCGCCTATAGCTGTTCGTGATTGTGGCTACCGTTAGCTGCATAACTAGCAAACAGGCTTCAGCGGTCTGGAAGGCAGCTAATAAGTCATATTGATCACAACAGGCTCTCGTGGAAAACCATAGCCTGGATACGACGGAAACAAAACCTGCAATAACTGTCAAGAAAAAAGAAAAAACGGTTCCTCAATGCCATTATTTTAAAGAAAGAACATTACTCACGTTAGCTTACAAATTACCCATAGAAATAGCTAACTAGTCATCAAGCTAAATGCACATTGCCCTTTGGCCCAAATCACCGCTTTTATGGGTCATGTAGTTTTCGTAAATCTTCAAACAACCCCCATCGGTCCTAAAATTAAAGTATGCGACTACATTTCCCTCAACTCCAGCGAGGCGCCTATCAAAACTTGACAAAAGAAAGTGTAGTTCACGACCCACTGTATTTCCATTGCAATTCATGTTGATCAGGAAACTGTTGAACTACAAGTACCAGCGAGGCCTGCGACAATCTGACAACTCACTTCCGTCGATACAGTAGTACGTTGCCAACGGCTAGCTAGCTAACATTAGCCCAGATATAAATCAAACAACTCCACCAGCCACATCCGCACTCACTGAATGATACAAATGGTTTTGAAATGTGTTTCTTAGTTTCAATACTTGTCTGCGTCTCTTGTTTGTGTTTTGTGCAATTATTGTAAACATAATCAATGACAGTCATTTCTTACCTGATACGGCCGCTGTGTCACTACCCGGCTCTACCTAGCTAGCTAAACTAGCCACTTCTCGCTGTTAACACGTCAGTACTTCCGCGAGGATTCGAGCTCGAGCGAACGGCAGGAAGGGTAGTAGAACCCAGAGCGCATTAAAGAGAGCGCTAATGGCAGGAAGGATAGTAGAACCCAGAGTTATTTAAAGCGAGATGTCTAACTGCAGGATGGCTAGTAGAAACCAGAGCGCGTTAAAGAGAGAGCGCTAACTGCAGGAAAGATAGTAGAACCCAGAGCCCTTTAAAGAGAGACAGAGAGAGCCACGTCATCTCAGTACACTACAATGAAATTATTTTAAAACCTTATGCCATTACATATTGGAGTAACTTTGCTAAGAATATTCTTTAGATACAAGTTTGGTCATTGCCCCACACATATTGTACCACAAATAAGATTAGTGAGGTTTCCCTCAAGACTATACATTCGTGTTACCCTGCAAAGCATGTTCTCAAGAAGTTTAAGAAAGATTTAGATATAAATTGTACCGTATGCACAATTCTGAAATTGTGCCTTTTTTTTTTGCCATTGTCAGTACTGGGAAAATGTCTCCAAATGTAATAGCAATTGTGTGCTTTTTACAAATGAATAGAAACAAACATAGAATAGAATCAAACGAATTTGAAATGTATAGAAAAAAAAGAACAGTAACGGCATGCATTGTCTGTGATATATGTTTGTAATTTCACAATCAGAGTTTGTGCCTTATTGTCCTCTTTTTTATTTTTATTTTATGCTTTTTTTCTGTCTGTCTTTTTCTCTCTCAGCTGTTGCCCCTGGCTTGTTGGTTTGACTGTATTTCAATGTATTTTGCCGTTTGTCACTGACAATTAATGAAATTGTACATGTACAATTATTGAATAATAAATAAATAAATAAAAACTACAATGAATCGTTTTGTTTTCGTTTTTTGTTTTACAGCAATGGAGCATCTCAATAGTTCCCCGAAATTAACAGCGTATACTAGCAGCGGTAAGACGTTGGAAGAAAGATATAATGCTCATTCGAGATGAGCCAGTTCTGCGCAGAATAGATCGCCGGCGATCGGCGCACAATGCATGCCGGTTGTGTCCGACTTGATCCCAAATTGCTCTGACGTCATTCATATCATATGTGATCAACAATAATCTCACGAGAGCGAGGCGGCTGCCAATTTTAAAACCAGGCGCCGCAGTAGCTCTCCACCGACTGCGTGGCTCAGTGCATGATGGGAAACGCCTGGCTGTCCTGTCCCCACATCAGAGAGCTGATTGGCTCTTAGATCTGACAGCAAACACCACGTGTTGTAGAAAATTCTTATTTTATGTGTAGTTGTAATACTTAACGCTGGGTTGTTGACTATTATAATAAATATATATTTACAAACACATGTGAATAAATCCAAATCTGATCTGTAAACTACAAGTAGACTACAGATCGGAACTAACAGGAAGTAATTTATTCTGTGACTTCCTGTGTATACTTTGAAGGCAGCTGAAAACTGTCTTTACTGCAGTTTTTTGTTAACGCCTCCTGTTGCTCCGGCTTGCTCTCGCCGTTTTCTGATTCACCATCTGGTTAAAACACTTTTTACAACATGTATTGTCCTTTCATTCAGTCACATCAGGCTGATCGTTCCTGACTGTTGGTTTGATGAGTTTAATTTCATTAAGTTTAACCTGAAACATTGAGCCTAAACAAATATTCCAGTGTTGAAGAGAAACCGTAATCATATTGTGGGTTAGTTTATAATGATGTGACAATCAGAATTCCAAAACATACATATGTAAATAATTAAAAAATAAGACGCATTCCGCCGGTAGAAATCAATCCTGCGCATATACTGTAAACAGGACACAGAACACAGTATAAATACCACACACTGTGTATAAATACCACACAGTGTATAAATACTATTTAGTTTGTTTAACAGGTAACAGACTATATACGATTATTTTTAATCAATATTTTAAGTGGATTTGTATTAGAATGTTCACTAAATCTCTCCGGAGCAGAACACAATTCTATTCCGATGATCATGTTTACGGAGTTTGGTAAAGTTGGAAAGAGATTCACAGATTCGGACTTCCAAAATCTGTGAATCTCTTTCCAACTTTACCAAACTTGTTTATGGACACAAACTCCGTCAGCTGTTAAAGCGACTGACAGCTGATCCAGCTGTGATCAGATGTGATCCGCTGTCAGACGGTCAAAGTCATCAGAAACCGACGTTGCTTCACGTGACGCTTCAGAGGAAAGGACGTCTCATGTCTGTTAAAACATATCTCTTGCGTCTTCTCTCCTCGCATGGTTTCCTTGCGTCTCTCCATGGATCCCTGGTGGGAGGGACTAAGACGCAAGGAAAGGACGCAAGTGAGGAAAACGAGGATGCAATTTAGAGACTTGGGATGCACCTAGTGTCCACAGGGAAAGTATGCTGGGAAAGTTTGCTTCTTCTTCTTCAGATGAAATAACGGATCACAACCAACTTGACTAGGTGCATACTGCCACCTGTACCGGAGTGGAGTGTGCAGTAGGTGGTATGCTGCTTCAGGGTGGGTGCTGCTGTCTCTGTGAAGAATCACACCTACAGAACCCCCTTGCTGGCCCTCACCATGTGTTTAACCGGCAGAGAGAGAGAAGAGAGAGAGAAACATTGAGAGAAACAGAGGTGCAATCTGATTGGATGATGAGCTATACTTAACCAGCTGTCAAGCAAGCCCTGCTGTTGGCCTGAGCTGAGGAACAGACAAGACAGGCGCTTGTGCAATGAGAAAATAAGCTAATAGGGAAAAATAAGTATAATACATGTAGTGTATTTGCGAAAAACAATTACATTATAAAATAGATATAACTTTTAATTATTAAAAAAAATAAATTAAATTAAAATTAAAAAATTAAATTATAAAATAGCTATAACTTTGTGATTCTGTTTAGGCCAGCAGAGAAGACTTAGCAGGCCCTGAAGGCCCAGCCACTAATGTATTGTAAATTCCGTTTTCTTAAGGCCACGTTGAAAATGTTGAAAACCTGCCCAGATTTCCCTGTTTTTTGACTTGACATTTTCACAACTACTGTATAAGCAATATGTAATATTTTACAGCTTACATTTAACGTTGTGGTGTACTACTATGTAATGCTTTCATATACTTGTTTTCTGATCTATTTGTATTCCTATGAAGTGTGTGCGGGTGTGTGTGAGTGTGTGTGTGTGTGTGTGTGTGTGTGTGTGTGTGTGTGTGTGTGTGTGTGTGTGTGTGTGTGTGTGTGTGTGCGTGCGTGCGTGCATGCTTAGGCATAGGTTGCTGGTCCAATAGTGGACATGATAGGTTTTGCTGTGTGTTGTATTGTTTCCTCTCTCATGCACAGGGGCCGCCGATTAAAATGAGCTAAAACTGATACAAAACATCTCTACTCTTTTTTTTAGATTAATGTATTTTTGTACATGGTTTATTATGTAAATACACTAATAAACTAAACTACATATTAATCATCCAAATGGCATGACCTTTGTTTGTAAAAAAAGTTCAAATGCAGTGTTTGAATATATGATCAAGCATTTTGAACTTACGTTGATGGGTCTCTTTCTTTAAACAAGTTTAAAGTTCAGTGGCATTTAGTCGTTTGTGGCAGGTTGCAACCAACTACTGTAAATATCCCTCAGCTGAGCCCTTCTTTTTCCAAGTGTGTTGGAGAACTACGGTGGCCTACAGGTAGGGATAGATATCTTTAGAATTTTAGTACAAATTGGGGCTATTCTTATCAATACTTTCTTCTTCTACATGACTAAATCATTTTGAACAGAAATAAATTCAGAACAGAATTAGTATAATTTAGATATAGGTGCATATTGTTTCTAGCAGAAACAGTTATGTTTACAACAGCAAAGACATTAATAACTCATTAGAAACGTAATGTCAAAGGTAAAAAAAATACAACAAAGGGAATTGTACAAAAATGACGAACACAGACACCCAACAGTATCAGTCATTCCTCCTGTCGTCTGTCCACCTGGCTGCTAGTTTTGAGGGATTATACACCAATTAAATCATAGAATATTATATTCAATATCTGCAATAGTTATATATTGTATATTCAATATCTGCCAATAAACCCTCCGAAATGTTACACACTGTCCCTTTTTACAAGTCTCTGGTAGAACCCTGATGTTTTTCTTCTTCTGTTTTTACGGTAATTGGCCTCCAGCTTATTGATGTATTCTAGCCACCTTCTGCTCTGGAGTGTGGATCCGACAATAGACTTACAATCTATCCCCACTCTATCTATTTTCCTATAATTTTCAGTGTTTTGTTTTGCACAATGGCCCAACATTAATTTTGTCAACACTGTTTCCTCTCTCCTGTGCCAACTATACCCTGGTAACTTTGAGACTCTTTTGAATAGGATATATATATATATATATATATATATATATATATATATATATATATATATATATATATATATATATATATATATATGTCTCCCTTTAGTCTTTACTCATGAAAACTAACTTAAATGTTCATACAAATAAAAGTCATTTTTGACTTTGATGAAGAGACACATTAAAGAAAGGCAACTATTTTAATAGCCATGATTTTGAAAAAAGAAAACACCAAACTTAACAACTTCAGAAACTACTGGACATTGATGAACAGCAATAATTATATAGATACATGTCTTAATGATCATTACAAAACTGATAACAAAAAACTTACCAGGAATATCAAAACAAGCACTATTTCTATTTACATTGTGTTAATTCATAATACTGATCATAAGCACAAATAATCCTCAATTATTTTACTTTTAAAGCATTAAAGTGCTCATTTTTGACCAGTTGGTGGTTAGTGGGTGAAAGTATGTGTGTCTTTGTAAGTGAGAAAGCCTTTGTAAAGAAAATGGATGCAAGTCAGGTGCAACTGTACAAGTTATCATCATGGTACAAAGTCAAGTAGTTACTTCCAACACATTTGACACCATTATGATTGCCCCATGATTAATCATGCTTGATGGCAATCAAGAAATAAAACTGGAATGTTGCTATTAAATATCCACAAACAAGTGCCATGAAGGTATATACTAGGTTCACAACTAGCTAATCAATATATGAGGACCTTGCCCTGCAAGGCTTTTCAAAATACACAAAGGACACAAATGCTACAGTCTTGTCTAGTGTCTTGGTAAACAGGGATGCTATTCTTAATGTATTATTCAACATGCAGATTAAAGCCTTGCTATAAAGATATAATACTGTTTTTGATAGTTTGTCTCAAGTTTTTTGCAATGTGTTTCTATACAAGAATAACATTCTTCCTATGACTTCATAAAAAGCAATGTCCAACTTCTGATATTACGTGTTGACTGTGATTTCCATTCATTTTCATGAATACACATTATTAATACCAAAGTCCATTAAACAATGACATGATAAGAGCATACTTACCTAAAGGACATTACACTATCATAGCCATTAAACATATTCATGACTATGTGTTTCCATAGCCGAGTTTTTACAAGATTTACCATTCAGTTCTTTACATTGGCGTCAAACAGGAGATACACTATTGTGAATCGAAATACCCCTTTTCAGCCACATCTAGTCTAAAACATTTACAAGATACAGTATATACATTTGTACAGTGAAGAAAAACAGAAATAACAATAAATAAGTCAGTCACACAATTCAAACTAGCAAATTTTGAGTCAGTGATTCATCTATGACATTTGTGCAATTGTGAAATTGCTAAATGTTATGTTCACTATGAATGTACTAGATGCTAGTAAAAAAAGTGGATGTGCAACTAATCAACATTACGTTTTCCAGAAGAAAAAAAAAAACATTTATCAACATGCACTTGTCAGAGTCCCAAAAAGTATAGTCCAGACCATATGTGTTTAGCATTGCCCTGATAATGCTATTACCACAGTGGTATTTGCTATTTAGACTTGAGATGTCCTGTTGTGTCATCTCATGTTCAAATTCATGGGTTGAACAACTGTTCAAGCACAAAATAAAGACTGCACAGGAAAGTGCACTGAAATGTCTGACGATCGAAAGGGAACTTGATTCTATGCAATATCGCTGACTGAAATTTGCCAGCAACACGCACAAGCACAATTATAGGCTCTATCCACATGTGTTTACTTTGTAACTATAGGCTAATGCTGACTACCATATTGAATCCAGAGATTCTCTTCAGGCTCAATGAACATCACTATCCATGAACTCCTCCTTGATGGAGTGCCTACTGCGCGACAGCTTGCAGTCGGGCATGTCGAAACCAAAGTCGGCCCACTCATCAGTAGCTGCTCCCATCGCCGATGTCCCAACGACACCTGACCTATTGGGGATGGTGATGGTGTGGCGGACACGAAAGTGCACAGCCTCCATGACGCGCTGACGTTGGAGTTCCCCGCTGGCAGCCCCAATGGCCGCCATGGCAGATGCAGTCATGTTGCTGCTGGAGCGAAGAAGTTGCTGGCCATGGTAATCATGGTGATGAGTGGAGGTGGGCAGTTGGAGGGAAGCAACTTGTTTCATGTCCTGCAGACCTCGCCAGATGGCATGGCGGAACTGCTCCGGTATCTTCAGTGCAACTAAATCCTGGTGACAGCACAAAGTTAGACATTGGAGGAATGTAAGAATGTAGAAGGAGACAAATATGATCAAAGAAGGAAAAGGATGAGTGCATTTGTTTGCTTTTAGATACAACAAATATTGCTCTACATCATCACTAGTGGACAAAAACTCCAAAGGGTACAGTAAGACTAGGTCAAATTATTTCTATCCTCAAGTGATTTTCAAACGCCCCTCTCTTGTGTATTTTTACTGAAAGACAAACTGTTGTTTATGTTCGCTATTGTTTGTTCTTTTCTTTACTGTTTTTCTCTGTTTTCTATCAAGCTCTATAGACACAAGTTATTTTCACTGTGAGATTATGAGTGCAGGAACAGAGTGGTTACCTCCATGGAGAGAGTCTGGAGATGGTAGATAGATTGGAGGCCTTGGGAGGTGAAGTACTCAATGCAGTTCTGACAGCCCAGACTGGTTAGAAAACTGTAAAGGGACAAAAGCAGGGATGCTTAGACTGCATTAGACCACAGCTGCAAAGCTAAAATCAACTTCAGTAACACTGATGAAAAGTGCAGCTGTGCTTTACTAAAATAGAAAGACTATCCTAACTTGATAATTAGATTCAGCATTTATCTGTTGACATAATTGAATATAAAAACACCTCATTCTGTTATGCTACATCGTTATTACTCAAGTTATTATTAGTTTAGTTCAAATAATAATTAGGGCCCAGATCTAGCCTCAAGTGTACTGAAAGCATACAGCTTGATAGATGCAGTGAAAGTAAACCCATAAACATGCATTTATATTAATGATTCATAAGGCAACTCTTGCTTTGATGAAGAACCTTTATTATAAATACATGAAATGTTAACGTTTTGGCAACATACAGTGTAAATGAAAAAGAAGCTAACTGTACAATTTAACTGTACAATAAACATAACAATCTAGAAACCAAAAAGGTGGACAAAGTCTGCTGTATCAAAAAAGTGTAAAATTGCAAAAGCAAAGTCTAAGTATTAAAACGACTGCACTGACACATTATCTTAGAAAAAATATATGAAAAAAACTTTAAAATGAAACAGAACTTAAACATCGGAAGCTTCTTTTGAAGAAAAGTCGCTGTAGTGCATTGCACAGATGGGCTGGATACACAGTGACAGTGTGAACGGTTTTAGATCTAGTGTATGACACAGTCTGGGCGTTTGGGTGACATAACAAACCCTCTGTCACCCTTAGTGGAGGTCTACAACTCTTGACCAGCTTGGCTGTATGAGCAGAGTAAATAGACATGATTAATGTGTTTTTGAATGGGAGCTGATTAACACATCTGATTCACTTAATCGGCGCAAGCTTAGGCAAGAACACCAATTATTTTGTAAAAGACAAGACAGACAATTTTAGACATATCTTGTAATACAGGTGGCAGAACAGTCTTTATATCAAAGTAGCCAAAGTTTGGAAACAAACATACTTATATACAAACTTTTCACTTTTACTTAAAACATCACTGAATTACCCTTCTCCTAAACACAACCTTTCAAGGTAATGTCTTTATCCATTTCTCCTCCAATTATGTATGGTCATTATTTCCATGCAGCCAATTCCCCAGTGGACCTTCATTATGGCACCAGCCATGGTTGCCAGATTTGTGATGTAATGGCAAGCCTCTATAAAACAGCCATAATCGAATCAAACTGACTGCATAACACAGTTCAATTTTACACATATTGCTGCAAATTAGGAACTTTTCCAAAAAACGGTTAAATTTGTACGAACATGGTCGAACAAACTAGCTGGTTTTGGCATCAACATTCAAATTCAACCCAACAAGTGCATCTGATTGTCTGCCGGCCCTTTAAAGGAGGATAAAGAAGGAGTGTCATTGGAGGGTGAGGTACCTGACAAGGCTGGGGTCAGGGTTATACGGAGGGGGCGGGCTGCAGTGGGAGGCAGACACTATTGTCTGACTGCTGTGTCCACCATTCATTTCACCATTTCCCTGCATGTGGTGGCTGTTGAGCATGTTTGAACCTGTGAAAGGGGTGATCAATGAAATAGTGAGCATCAGAATAGCACAAAGAACGGAATTATAATGGCATAAATAGGCTCTGTTTGCATTGGCATTTTCTGATCGGAAAACGTTACAACAAATTGGTTTGAAAAATGGCCTTTATGAGTACATCTGATTTGATTCGAATCACATATATAGACACTCACCCATGTGTGCTATGGAGTTGGGGGCAGTGTGGTGTTGCTGGGGCTGCTGCCCCACCAGCTGGTTGACAGAGGGCGGTTTGTTGAGGCCTCCGTGGACATTTTGTTTGTTCATGTTGGACAGTGGAGAGTAAGGCGAGGGGGATGCTATGTGGCTCCTAGAGAAGACAGGAGAAAGTGAGAGAGGTTAGAGGAATGTGTGTGTTTGTCTGTTAATGAGTATGAAAAAGTCAGTTTAATGAATTTAACACTTTTTGTGAGGTTTATACTATTACATTATTCCCTTTATTTTACTCATGGACTTCAGCTGAAAAACCATCAAGAAATTGTTTTTTTTATATGCCTTTTTTGTGTGTGCATGCGTTGGGGTCAATCAATTCTTTTCAAATCACACCAGTATATACAGTATGTATTCATGTTTACCAGCAGCTGTCTGTGAGCTTGTGCATATAGGGTGAGTGTTGGATTGACTCACGGTCTCTGCAGAAGTTGCTGCTGTGTTTGTTGTCTGTAGGAGTCCACCAGTGTCTGTGGCACCAGCTCCACCAGCTCCAAACTGTCTTTAATCTTCATCAGCAGCTCAAAGTTCTCCCGACCACGAACCTACACACAAACACAAGACATACAGTAAGGCAGCACATACAAAATGGCACATTGACTCTCTTGTCAAGGGATTTCTGATTTGGGCTCGATAAAAAAAAGAAAATTGACTTGACTAGTAATTGGAGTGTAACTATTTCCACATTCCAAATTAATTTGACAATTTTAAATATAATATATCAAGTCTAAGTAATCTCTAACTTATGTCATGTAAAATGATAAGTGTGTGAAAGGCTCTTACGGGAATATAGTAAATCTCTTCTTCTCCATGCCGCCTCTTCCTCATGTTAATATTTGGACTTGGAATATTTGGAGGACTCTGTTTGAAGTCTGCAGACGACAGAACCCGAGTTATGATCAAAGTTTCTGACACATTTCAATATCTTATTCAGATCAAGGACCAAGATATCTTGGTTGGTTGTTGAATGTAAACCAACAGCAAGAAAAGTATTACAACATATAAAGAGTCACTTTTTTAATTAATTAAAACGTGGAGTTAACATGAACGTGACATTAAATTTGATTCAACTCACTGCGCTTGTTGGCACTACCATTTTTGGCCACACTCTCATGCAGGGCCTGCTGTTCCCTGAAGTGGTCCTCGTCTGCTTTGCGGTCTCGGCCAGGACACGCACATATCCGACCTTCAAATGACCTTCTGCCCAACACTTGACCCCTGCAGCGATGATTGGGGTTAGGAAATATACTCAAATAATAAATAATAATGTGATGTATGTGATTTTCTGTGCTTCACATTGGTCTGTAGGTTGGAGGGTTTTGTCTTATATCAATAACAAGTACGAACTGTTGTAAAACATTTATACATTCATAAAATCCAAATACCCAGAGCCAGAAGTAATCTAAATATAGCGTATGACAGAGAGCTGCGAATTGCTTGTTTGAGCAAAAAGAGGAACCTTGTTTGAACTGTCTGCATGTATGAATTGTAAATTGTCAACTTACTCCCTGGTTTCCAAAGTGATGATGATGAGGATGGGTCTTCTATTCATGCCACCCACACAGCTGCTGTTGCACATGAAGTTATACAGGATGGTGGTAAACTCAGTTCCCACCTGAAACCCAAAACAGAGAATCCCAAGTTGTGTTGGTGTAATGTTGTTCAAACAGTTTCTTTCAGTCCTCATATCTGATCACAAGCAAATCTTCCTATTTTATGCATCGATTTTACAGTAAATATGCTAGTCCAGCACTAGAGGGCAGTGTTGCAGTACACTTTGATGTGAGGCGAGACAATCAAACTATACATTAAGCTCCCCAAGCAGTCATGATGATTTCTCACTCTTGCACTTGTATGGGCATGCACGGCATCTTTATTTATAGATGTGCTTTCCATGAAGTACCTCAGAGAAATTGACTGTTTGTTTGAGCCATTGTGAGTCTCGTAAACCAGTCTGGCTGAATGGACAACATAATAGGGATGTCTTTCAGATACTGAGATGGATGCAAATCTACTAGGATTCACCTCATGAGTATACTTCATGAAAAGAGTAAATATCTAAAATACGTTGTACATACACCCATCATTTCTGGTATTTGAGGTCATGAGTCCCGTCCTAAGGTTGCAATGTATTGTGCGTCTCTATGATCTGCAGTAGCTGATGAACCACCAACCTGTGGAGCCTCATACGGCAAGCAGACACTCTGCCGGCCAGTGACAGGATCATCCACGTATTGACTGAGGTTATTCCCCTCTACTCGGATCAGGTGACTAGCCGGGGCTGCTTGACCTGGGAAGAGAATGATGACAGGACAGGTAAGGACACATGTGGTTGATCACATGTGGTTTATCACACATAACAGACAGTCTTGGTTATTAATATATGTCATTCACTTCTTATTTTTTTACCCAACAACAAAATAGTTTAGGGATGCTATTGCTGACAAAAAATGTCGAGGTCTACAGTCAGTTATGGTCAAAGGACCAGCGTGTTTATCATACCATCGTTGAAGTCTCTTCCTAGTTCGTGGTTGGGGCAGCGCTTGACCACTTCTGTGACGTGCTCCGCCTTCTTGTAGACAGGCATGGCTCTGATGATGCTGCCATGAGGAGGAGACGAGGACAGCTTGATTTGGATTGGGCAGGTCTTGGCAATCTGGCAGTAGAGCTTCTTCAGCAAGGGAGAGTACTGGGTGGGGAAAGAACACACACAGGATTGGTGAGGCTCGAGTCAGAAGTTGTTTCATGGCATACAATGATACTATGAAAACGTTGTCTGCCCCAGATGTTATGGCAAATTGTAAATGCTTCAAATTAAAACGACATGTGATTTAAGTGCCTCATCTATCAGCACGACACCCATAAAAGTATTTCAATAACAGAAGAAAACCTGGACAAATAAAGAGCTGGTTGATAATAGGATGATAAAACAGGCGGTTGTGACCACAGAGCACATCAAATTATGACTAGAGAGCAAGTTTTGCATTTGAGGAAAGAGAGGACCGTTAAACAGTCAGCAGTAAATTTTCATCTGCGTAGTACAGGTAATTACTGTGTTATTAGAATGAACAACTAATTATTATATTTTGTTAGTATGTAAGATGCTGCAGCTGGCGGAGGAGAAGTGGAAGTTCAAAAGGACACAACAAAATGGTTGTGAGTGAGTCTGTGTACAAGATGAAAAAAAAAGTTAATTGAATGTTCAACATTTATTACTGGTACTCAGTCAATTACATTACATTACATTTCATTTAGCTGACGCTTTTATCCAAAACGACTTACAATAAGTGCATTCAACCATGAGTACAAACTCAGAACAACAAGAATCAAGAAAGTACAATTTCTTCAATAAAGTTAAACTACAAAGTGCTATCAGTTAGTGCCATTAAAGTGCTACTAAAGTGCTACTACGGTGCTACTTTCCTTAATCAAGTTACATTAAAGTTCAATGAGGATATCCTGATCTGTGCTAAAGCCAAATCTTTATTTACACACACATGCATACACGCATGTGTGTGTAAATACCATCGTACAGATGTATCAAAAAAACACCAGGACAAGGGATGGAGAAGCCTTAACATGCCCCAACAAAATCTTAAAAATCTTCTCTGTGGAAATCAAACTGAATCAATCACTGCGAAGACAGTTGTCCTGTATGGACTTGCTGAATACAAATGTAACAGCACACAGCAGAAATATAGTACACACAGATCAAGATGTATATGAAATTTGAACGGCATTTTGCATAGTGGTATTTCAACCAATTAATTACATTTTTCATTCAAAACAACCCACGTTGACCAAGTCCTGTATAGACCAGAGCAGATAATTAAAATCACACATAATATATGGATGAGAAAAAGCAGAGAAATGAATGACCCTACTCAACCTGACCAATTACATGATCTGCATCTTAAACTTCGAGGGAACCAAAATCCCATTTCTAACATAATTCTTCAAGTTTTTATCTGGTAAATGTTATCATATTATCATGCGTTTGGTGAACGCTTTTATGCAAGATAAATGTGAGTTTTATAGATGAGTTGGAGTTAAACCCAGAACCCCATTAAAAAAATCTGTTTGCTAAGTTTCATCCATCAATAATCAATGATTTTTAGAAAATGCACAACATGTTAAATTGGAAGCATTTACATCTACCTTCCATCATCTTTACCTTTCTACAAGAAAATATAATACATGCAATGCCTGTATTGGAAACTGGTAGTAAATGTCTGCTAACCCCGAAGTCATGTCATACTTTCTCCTTTGTTTATCTTTTCATCATTGTTTTTAAAAAACATATTTTTCTTGCACTTGATTTCAATTAATTTTCATTCATGCAAGATCATTGTTCAACATAAATTTCAATTTACTTGGCAGTTTGGACTCCTTTCTCTGCAGCATACTGCTACTCATAATGTCCAGTTACGAGTTTTTTCCTTAAAAAAAAAATTAGGTAAATTCTTCAAATTTAAATGTAATAACTTCTTTAATTTTCACTCTGATGATCCGGGCTCTGGTTTGACTCTCCCAGACACCAGACAGCCTCCAGCCCGATGACGGCCGGCTGGGAAAGAGTCATTCAACAACTGCTTGGATTCCTTGTTGTGACACCGTTACTAAGCCCCTCAAAACCACACACACCCACACACCCACACACACACACACACACACACACACACACACCCACACACACACACACACACACACACACACACACACACACACACACACACACACACACACACACACACACACACACACACACACTCCCTCGTGGCTAATGGAAATACCTGTGCACAACATTACCTTTTCCCACCTAGCTTTCCCTGACAAGTCTCAACAGCCTGTCCATACCATGAATAAAAAATTTCTCTGTGATGCAACCAGCCAGGCAAACTAATTTGAAATGCATGCCTCCAAAACTGATGATCAGTGGCTTGCTTTCCAGCATGATGGCAACAGAAGGAATATTAACTAATGTAGTGTTTGAAAAGCAGAACATAAGAAATGTGCGTTCATTTTTCATTCGACAGCATCTCAGAAATGAGTCATTGATATCCAATCATGGTGGTTTGATGCAGGCAGCACACTGCTGTACCCTACATCACCAATGCAATGCTTTTTATCAACTGACTCACAAATGTCAGATGTCAGAGAACATGTGAAAACAACAAGGAGAGTTTCAAAAATAGCAAAATTATTACAGAATATAACTAAAAGAATTTAGTTAATTGTTCATATTGAAGGACAAATTACTTTTTCTGTTTTCAGTCTACCGGAGTACAGATGCCAAGGGAGACGTCTCAACTCGTCCTCCACACAGACTAGTGTGCACAGACTAGTGTGCACATGCAAGCGGCTTGGCATAGTCATTCACACACATACACACACATCTGTGAGTTCAGCTGTGTGTGTCATCTTTTGAAGTGTAGTGCAGCATTAATACGTATCTAAGTATGTAAACCGTATATAATTATCTGATGTATGTTCTGGTACAGATAAAAGCTGAATGATTGATAAACCGGGCTCTGTAACAGGACATGGATTTTTTTCAGTTAACATAAAACGCGACAAAACATCGTAAATGACAAAAGAAGGAGAAAATAAATAAATAAAGTAAATTAATTTAATCGGGGGTCACCAATCGCTCTTTAACATTTTTGATCCATTCTTTTCAGGTCAGCTGAGAACATTACTCATCTTTTCCCTTGTATACAGTCCATTTTACCCAACGTTGTTTGATCCTAAAAATTTTTTTTTTTTTCCATAAAACATTTTTCTATAGAGTATATCTCCTATACAATATCCAGCCACTGTCCTGGGCTTGGAGGGTCACTTTTCAACCAGCACCTTGTGAGGGCCTTTTTACTTGCGAGTATAAGGATTTTAAAGAGGTGGATGTCATTCTTTTGAATTATGTCGCCAGGTATCAGTCCCAGGTACACAGTCCATGGGTCCCTGGGGATCTTGTAGCATAAGATCTCCTCCAGAGTCTGAATAACTCTGTCCCAGAATGTTTGAATTTGTATACATGTCCAAAACATTTGTGAGTGGTTGGCATTCATCTGCTCACACTCTCTCCAGTTTGGAGACCAACTTTGAGGGGGTTTGTTTGTAAGCACCCGTCAGCACTTCGATCACTTCATTACCTTCTGCTGATATTCTTTTTTAAATTTGTGTATCATAGAAGAGTCTTAGCTGTAATAGTATTCTCTGAGATTTGGTAGTGCTAGGCCTCCGCTGTTCTTGTCTATTTGGAGTGTCTTAAGTTTTACCCTTGGCCTTGCTCCTGCTCCTGCTATGTTCAATTTAACATAATTTACATGCAGGACATCCAGAAATCCATCCAGAAATTGTATGGTGGGATCATGACTTTACTCTGTATAATTCTGTAACTAACTATTTAGTCGTCCATTTTTATTGCAATCCCACCCACCCATGCCTCTACGCAGCGGTGGACCAGTGGAGGCAGGCCCTGACAGGCTCCTGGAGACAGGGTGATAATTGCCAGACAGCCATCCATATACACAAGCAACAACTTGCCTACCGCAAATTCACTTAACTGTTCCAATATTGAATACGTTGAAAGATATACAACGTACATTATGAATGCTGGACATATCCGTACAGCCTAACTGGATCTCTATGCAGTCTGTAATCATATTTGATTCAAATCAATTTAGAAAACTGGAGATCTCTTTCCTCGATGTTACGGTTTCTATGAGACTTTCAGGGAAATAAGAAAAAATGTATTGACCTTTCGTAACGGATTCTTTAACAATTCATATTATACAAACTTGCATCTCTTTAGTTCAAGGTCTAACCCTGAAATAATTGATGAGTCATTCAAATCTAACATTTTTGCCTCACTCAGAAATAAATTGGGAATCTTACTGGAAGGTTTCCCTTTTGTGTTCATGTTGACTGCTAATCATCAATCCCTAAAGGGTGTTTTAACAACACCGGCACAGTCCATGGATGTTGTAACAGTAGACTACAGGATGTCATAGACAGTGTTACATAGTGTGAAGGGACACACAACAGAATATACCACATAATTAACATTAAAAATGGCATCCCACGGTCCAGAACATGTCCATTGACCAATGGTGATACTGGACAACGTACAGGAATTCATTTAGTTAAGATATTAATCAGGAAAGCTGCTTTCTTTAAGCACTTATTTGGCTGGGTGACAATAAGGAATACCTTGCATTTGCAATTGATCTGAATGACACAAACTTGTATAACTATGAACAACTGTGTATTTTTTACTTATGTGTTGTCCTTGATGATACACAATTGAGCAGCGCGTGTGAATAATCTTCCTTATTGTGTCCCCCCCCCCCCAGATCCAATAATCAGCAGGAAGGCCAATGGTGATGTGGCCACAGATGATGCGTTGGGAAAGAAAGGGAAGGATGCATTTTGCCGGGCGTGTTGGGACCTGTGTCCTAACGGAGCGAGGCTAATAGCTGGGAAGAGCAGTTTCTGACACGCCGCCTTGCAGTGCATGCTCGAGCCCGCACCACCGCGTCACACCTCTTCCCACTCCTGACACATACTGTACACACACACACACACACACACACACACACACACACACACACACACACACACACACACACACACACACACACTGAAGTCTGAGTGTACGGAAAGAGGTCTTTTATTTGACAAGGCTGAGGTGTTAGATCTAATTTCCAGCCACAGTGATGCTTGCCTGCATCCAAGCCAAGAAATCATCTTCAAGAGAACGGCAGAGTTTCAGAGCTATTATCACTAATGCACTGTGTCTTGACGAGACAGGAAGGGGACTGGAGGATTACCAAACTAGCTTAACCAGGACTTGAATGGAGTTACCGTATGTGGAAACATTATGGGAGATGATAAAAAATGGATTGTGTCTTCTGGTCTAATCTCTTCTTCTGGTTTTGCTCTTCTCTTCTTTCACTTTTTGAATGTTGACGCTGATATGGACTGGTTGCCATATGAAGACACCAACCTAGTGTCAATCATTCAGTCGTCAATTTGAGAGGACGGGATTTAATGAGATCTGCTTGATCCAATAAGTAGCTGCGTTTCTTGTAATCACCCAAATCAATGCATGCTGCTTGTTCTTAGTGGGAGGCTAAGGGGTGGAGACGAGGGGCGGCTAGGTAACTGATTATAGTCAATATGCCCCTATGGCATTCGGCATTCCCCATTGCCTGAGGCCACAAGAAATCAGCTAGAAACCCAAAGACTGTTAACTCCTTCATTCAAACAAGGTGACGCAGTCTGGTCCACATAGCCATTCTTTTGTTTCAATCATGTTCAAACCTGTGCCTTGCACTGAGTTTTGCATAAATATACACACACACACACACACACACACACGGTCTATTTTTTGGGAAATCCCCTCCTTTCAGTAGAAGCGTATTCATTCCGAGAGGCTTCGATTCGGTGACATGATTCGCTGTGATTCTCAAATCTGGTCTGGCAAAGTGCACTATCAATCAATCAATCTATCTATCTATCTATCTATCTATCTATCTATCTATCTATCTATCTATCTATCTATCTATCTATCTATCTATCTATCTACCAATAGTAGTATATAGTATCCTATCCTACAAGATCACACATGATCATACTGCTTTATTTCACATATGAAAGATGTTGTTCCGTAGTTACTGTACAATAACACTTAAATACATCTTCTGATACTTTGCCAACCTTATAGTCAGGCATGCAAGATAAAAAAAAACTCCATAAAAGCTATGAGCAGTCACCCAGTCTTTCTCTCATTCTAATCCCTCCTGTTTAATCGTAGCAGAGCAATCTGAATAATTACAGGTTTACTACAAATCCTTTTTCAGCTGCGTCATCATCCGTATCTTAAGTCGTGTGCCAGTCAAAAACTCCTTTGTCTCTCCTCTCCTCGTAAAAAAAAATGCTACAACTTGAATTGTTCAGGCACGTCAATTGGGATAATTTAACTATTATCCACGCAAACCAAAGTTGATAAGGAGTTTATTTGGTTGCAAAGGGATAGATGGGATTGCAGATTATAGAAACAGAAGATCTATTGGGAGGCAACCCTCCAATCAAGCTATTAGGAATATTCCAAACTCTAAACTAATTTGAAGGACATAGTTGTAAGGGTCATGTTTAACCAAAAAGGTTGAAACAGGTGCATTTCAGGATTTTATTCAATTGCAGTGATTTCCCAGGTATAGAAAGACGCTTTGAATTTGTTTCCATGTTTTCCTTGGTTTCTGTTGATGTAGTTTGGCTCTAAGAAGGACCTGAGTCAGAGGCTGGAAGTGAGGCAAAGGAGATGATGGACATACTTTAGGAGAAGACAGGACGAAACTTTAGGCGCCAGAGGTGACAGCCATGAGTGTGTGTTAAGACCAGAGGAAGAAAGAGACAGAGAAAGAAAAGTAAAAGGTCAAAGACCACCACTCTAATGTCCAGAAGGGGATCTTCTTACATCACTGAGGGTCTGAGTAAAGGAGCCCACCATGCATGGTTACTTCCAGCAAACACAGCCGCGGAGGAGCCCCTCAGTCAATCACACACACACACACACACACACACACACACACACACACACACACACACACACACACACACACACACACACACACACACACACACACACACACACACACACCGTGAGGGATGTGCAGTTTGTCTCTTGGTTCTCTTGTTTCAGGGAGGTCAACTGTGTGACACTCGGAGGTGACACCTTTCAAGCGGCAGAGTTCTCATCAGTTCATGACAAATTACACAGCTCCCATTTCACTTGTTTCTCACCACCTTCCCATCACAAGGTAGTTGTATGGGTAGGTCACATCTTGCCCAGAATTCAGCTGTTTTGGTATATTTTTGTATCCTATAAAATGGTGTAATATATCCTCTCAGTAGTGTACAACTAATACTACTACCTTGTAAAGGTGGCAGTATATCAGTAAAAATAATAATTTTCTTCCATTTCTATTAGCATTACATGTGCATACATTACATTATCTCTGGTACAAAACTAAGGTTCATCTTTTTTCAACATGTGCAAGCCCTCTCAGTACAAAGTGTGTCCCAAAAGTTCAAATCAAATACCGGATGCTGACGTTCAGTAACTCATACAACCACAGTATTATTTTTGGTTGAAGACATTCTAACATATAACAGCCTTTTCAAAATGTGTGTTATCACTGCATTAATCTCATATAGTAGTAGGAGGCACAACAATTCCTAGACTTGCATTACACTGATTGTACATAAACTAAAAACATTTTTTTAATAGATTCAGTGCTAGAATTGTCTAACAAGACACACACACGGGGCAAAAACGTTCTCGGCCACGTACCAAACTTTTCCCGTTGTATTCAACACATTTGATTTTACTACGAGAGGTGAGTAGAGGACAAGATGAATCACTGAAAGATGCACAACTTTCTCTTTCATGCGACAAGCCTGAACATGTGCTAGCTTGACTGAGTGTGTGTGAAATAATGCCTTTGTGGACAAGTTTATGTGGGTGCACTGCACAGTAGTCACTCAGTAAGACAGAGACCAAGAAAAAGACAGAAAAGCACACAGACACATACACACATACTGCACGCCAAAGCCAAGAAAGTGTGTGTACTCACGGTCCATGTTGCAGACTTGGCGGTGCTAGACTGCTGGAAGGACACCTGGAATGTGTGCAGTCCAGGATAGTCGGTGTTGGAGGGGATGGCCGGGGCAGGTGACAGGCCCTCAAAGGTTGAGTTGGGCTGGGAGTAGGGTGAGGGGGTGGGCACGGCCGACGAGGAGGCGTTCTCCGAGCTGTATGGGCTGGCAGACGTCGCACGGCTCCCCAGGCTCTCCATGCTGCTGCTCAGCAAGTTGTATTGGGACTGGGGAGAAAAGAAGAGGGAAGAGAATGAGGGAGGTGAAGAGGGAGGAGAGAGGGAGGGTACAGGTAGAGGTGTGGGAGAGACAGGGGCTTGGAGGCTTAGAAGGAGGTCGGATTACTGCGAGTTGCAGGTAGTGTGACGCTGCATGTGTGTTGGACGGGTGCATGTGTAATTGCATCGATGTCCGTGATATACGCTGGGCCCTTTTTCTGTAATTTGTACATGGAAAATATTTATGAGATTTGGTGATAAAATCATGTTTAGAGCAGAGACGCAAACATGTGTTTGTTCGTTTGCGTGTGTGTGTGTGTGTGTGTGTGAGTGAGTCTAAGTGAGTCCCAGTTGCAGTGAGCTCCCCACAGTAGTCTCCTTGGGGCTATTTGAGACGAGTTGTAAAACACAAGCGTAATCTGCCTAATTGCCTAACATTCCCCTCTTGTCCTCTGTGTTTGAGAAGAGGGAAGATTTGTTTCACTGAAGTGTGTCTGGTGACACACTTGTCAAAATTGAATGCACTGTGAGGCCCTATATAGTTGAACACAAACGTAAAAGCTGTGGATATAACTGCTTTGTGGGTGCTGTAGTTATTACTTGTTGGATCAACCCTGTTCATTAGTTGATTCCATGTCACACAACTTGAACAAACAGAAAGCACAAACAGCCAACAACAGTACTGTGAGTCCTCCTGCCCATGTTCTTATCAACATCAGACAATTACTTTCTTAGAAGAACAAACGTATCCAAGCAATTTAACATCAGTTGATTCAACACACACTGAACAAGACAAACCGACCTACACATCAAGATATGAAAACACAACAACTAACGATATCGTGGATAAAAAAAATACATATCTGCAGCATTTATTTCTGCTGTTTGAACTGTATATATGTGTCAAATAACTGACACCAATATCAGGCTCACCCTGCACTGAAACAACAACACATATAACACAATTACCCTATGAGCAAAAGAAAAGAAAAACGTTTTTACCTTCTTTTTAACGTAGTACATCTTAGTGCTTTAGTCTCATTTGTCAACTCTTCAGTCAGAAATGTCCACACAGATAGAGAGAACGAGAGAGCGGGACCACAGCCTAACCAGAGAGTTCAAGTGAGGTGTGCATCAGTGGACCCCCAACACACTCATGCACACACAGGCACATGCACAGCCAGGACAGGGAGAAAGGTAAAGACTGGTGTGGAGAGAGAGAAACGATAGACTGAGAGGAGGGGAGAGAGGGAAAGACGGATGGGAACCCAAAAAATGGTACAACGTTCTAATTATGGCAAGCCCGGACATAGACGGCAATGCCGTAGCACATGTACACACACGCTCCAAAACACCTTGTGAAGCCCTGCACTAAGTAAACACTGTCTGGCCTGGCAGAAAGTGGGAGAGAGCGAGAGACAAGAAGGACAACACATGAAAGAACAAGAGTTCAAGGGTCAGACCCGCCCAGTATTGTATATCAATATAGCATTAAGTCAGCAGTCAGGGCTGAACTTTTAAAAAAAAAACAGGCCTTTGGACACCTTGAAGGAAATCATTGTTACTGGATAGAAAGTATCTGATTAAAAGGTTTATTTTAATTGTATACTCTGTTTTAGGTTTCAAAATAAGGATTTTTTTGGTCATAATTCACACCGAAACCAAGCAATTGCAGTCATTCTAGAGAATATATTGTATAGGGCTATCCTTGAGCAAAGAAGTTCTTTGTTGACTAACATTTAAACGATTTTGTCAACCCATTAATTAGTCGATTTAATCAACAGATCTTTAAAACTGAGTTCCTCCACACCGATTCACACAAAAGCAACACTTTGAGTTATGTGTTCCTATTAAGTTTCCTCAAAATGTGTCATTCCACATGGAAAAAGCATAAAAAACGACTAATCAACCAAATAAATCTTAGTTGACTACGACCAAAATAACCAATTAGTTGCAAATCAACTAAGAAGGGGCAGCCATTATTATTTAACAAATAAACATAGTTTTTTTGGGGGAAATCAATTATTAATATTTAATTTGTATGCAGAAAAGGCCACCAATTGAAAATCAAACTTGATCAAAGACGACTAATGAAATGTCCTCTGCGGCTCACACTGAAAGTTAAATAATTACTAATCACCTCAGGACATAAATAACCTCCTTGACCTGCTGGTCACTTTGCTGTCCAAAACAACAACAAACAAAGAATTCAATGTTTTTCTCACTCTCTTAGCACCTGGAGAAGACGAAGTACAACAGATAACACGAGTATGCCAGCTGAAAGCATGATAGCAGGGCTTTCCCCCCGTCCCCACATTGCACACCTCATGTTCATTTAGACTCTTTAGATTTTCACCTATAACGTATTTCATATAAATTATTAATCCCCAAGCAATATACAGCATCACTTAATCTCTGTTCTATTTTGTGTTTTTAACATCCGACACAGACAACAAACACAGACATAACTGAGACAAAGTTACACAAGGATGTGTACACTAAACATCGTACCATGGTTCATCAGAGGAAAGCAAGGGGACAGGTCAATGGCCTGGACCGAATGGGAACTATGTAGGTTAAATGAGGATGCACTCGTGTGTGTGTGTGTGTGTGTGTGTGTGTGTTTGGATCTATAGATTGACTCTAAGGTACATGCAGCACAACACATCCTATAGGACACAGCCGGGTTCAAAACAACTGTAGAGGCTCTGACCTTAAGCAATTTAAGTCTTAAAGCCACTAGGGGGCGAACGGGAGAACTTGTTCAGATGCGTGTTCTGCCACAAACAAATCAACTGTCCGTTTCAGCACTGTGTCTTAATCCGTGACACCATAGCATTAAATCAGCAAGGTCCAATACACATGCATTAAATCAAGCTTACATGTTGATCACAGCACAAGACAGGATAAGACACGACCACGTTGGCACGACCACGGTCAAAAACTGTTTCGCTTCCCATCCACACACCTGTTCTCATTAGCAGGCACTTACCTGTATGCCCTTTGGAATTTAATGTGCAACTCTGTGTTCAAACGTAGGAACTGCATGTCCCAATTCAGCCTGTGTTTCCCTCAAAGATAAAAGAAAGCAACAAACTACATTATGGCTCCAACAACAACTTATGCTTATTTAGATTGGATTTAACACTCAAAAACATTTGAACAATCATTGTTTTTTTTTTTACACGTGAGAATTTGTTGCTTTCCTTTTTTGAGTGTTGGTTTGGATTAAAGAAGGGTTTTGAAGTTGTATGGCATTTTTCTATGTACTGATATTTTGAAGACAAAACCATCAGTAGATGAATTAATAAATGAATGTCAAATTAATTGACACTGAAAATAATGTTAGTGGCAGCCTTAATCAAGTGTGTCTCATGTCTGGCAGTGGAAAATAGGCCCTTAGATAATAGCTGTGATACAAATATGTTCAGCCTCATGAAAAAGAGTGTGTAGGCGGATGTGCCCTAATGGGAGTTTTCTGGTGAAAGGTATAAAAGAGCCTTTCTGTCCGCCCTTTAATATCTGACTGACTACCTTTGAAATCTCCTTCAACAAGTATTGTCCAAGGGGCTTTACGGGCACAAGGTGAGACCAGGTGTATGCGTCAACAACACAAAAACTCTTGACACACGCACATGCAAACGTGCACACACGCTGTCACATGTGCGCTCGCAGGTGTGCTTGGTCTTAATACCTCAACTCGAATCCGTAACAAGTTGAAACAGAGCTAAAACCTCAGACGCCACTGTGTGAGTTTGTGTGTGTGTGTGTGTGTGTGTGTGTGTGTGTGTGTGTGTGTGTGTGTGTGTGTGTGTGTGTGTGTGTGTGTGTGAGTGTGTGTGTGTGAGTGTGTGTGAGTGTGTACGTTTGCATGTGTGTGTTTAAGCTTCCCATCCCAACAGCATCTGATGTCCCCTGTGGGCAGCCATCCTGGTAGCTGCCACTCAAAGCCAAGCTTTAACAGCTACAACATATTTATGAACACAGATAAGCCGGCCACAACAACCCTCACTTGTCAAGGTGAGTGAAACATGATGGGCTGGAAATAAGGAGAGTATCGCCCCGCTAATGACCTCTGCAGCTCATTAAACAGTTAACAATACAAACTTGTGTGCTGTGGCCCTGTTTACATAAAGCACGACCAAAATGAGAAGTTATAGGCTCCATAAATGAGTGACATGGCATTATATGAAAACTGCAGCATGTCTCAACGGCGCAGAGCTATGCTAAGTAGAGATGAGGAGGAGATGAGGGAAAATGTGGTGTGATGTGTAAGAAGGTTGCCCCCTGTTGGGGATATTTGGCAAGGTGCAGGAACGAGATACGCCATGCTCAATAGGTCCACAATCTCAAGAGATCCTCAATCATACAAATGATACATCATTTATGTATATATATTTATGTTTGCTGTCCTGGCTCCTCAGTGGTGGAATGAGCTCCTCATTGACATCAGGGCAGCAGAAAGTCTCTACATTTTCCATCGCAAACTAAAAACACATCTTTTTCGACTACACCTTGAATAAGGAAGGTAGCGCCGTAGTAGCACTTTGGTAGCAGTTAGATGGTACTTACTAATAGCACTTTGTAGTTTAACTTTATTGAAATTGTACTTTTCTTGATTCTTGTTGTTCTGAGTTTGTACTCATGGTGGAATTGCACTTATTGTAAATTGCTTTGGATTAAAGCGTCAGCTAAATGAAATGTAATGTAATGTATATATAT